>NC_081413.1:472955246-473275746 GCF_030272615.1 Cryptomeria japonica | reverse complement strand
AGCCAGGTGTTATCCTACGTGCCAAGGATGAAGAATGACTCTTTGAAACCCTTGCAATGTGCCATAAAAAGTTGGATTGTTTCCTGCAACGTGGGTCAAGCTCCTTGGACTCCTTCAACGCCAACACTAGAGCACCTTCAAAGCTAACCACCAGCAAGCCTGACTTTTTCACACAATGTGAATGGAAAACCTTCAAGCTTTTAAACTTCAAATCAGTGACAATCCTATTAATAAGGAGGTAGAAGCAAACACATGGGTTGATAGTGTGCAAGGTAGAGAAGCAAACATAATTATTAAAGGTGTGAAAGAGTATGGGAGAGATGAACACATACTCGATCTTGCAAGTGATTTCCTAAGCGACATGGTGCTTTGGCAAGGACAAATTTGCTAAGCATGGAGGGTGGCTAAGTTATGTGATGAGAGAGCTAGACCCATAAAAGTCACCGTGTCAAGCATTCGTGATGAGCAAAGTCTTTTAAGCAAGAAGTAGCTCTAGGGGGGTTCTCACTTTTTTCTAGATGAAGATTTCACTGTTAAGCATCAAGAGGAGAGAATAGAGGAGGTGTTAAAGATTAGAGCAGCAAGAGATGAAGGCAAAAGGGCATGGTTGTACAAGGGCAAAGCCGTTACTTCCTTCTTTGATCCTCATACTAAATCAGAGCAGCAAGTTGATAGCAAAGAAAAGGCAGCAAATTCTTTAGTAGGAAATGAAGCAACAAGGTCAATATGGTCAAACAGGGATAAAGACCTCTTGTGTGCCAAAACAAATAGCAACCAATTCCTACCCAAGCTTCCTTAAGTGTAGTTTGTTGGAATTGTAGAGGTTACCCTTGGAGGCGAGGACCTAGGATAGGGCCTATTATAGAAGGTAGAGACATTATTTGTCTCATAGAGACGCATGAGCATGGTGGTTGCAAGATTCCTTTGTTTAAAGAATATTTGAAGATGGTGGTGTCGAACAAGGCAGCGGGGAATGGCAAAGGACGTCAGGGTATAATGGTTTTAGTGAGAGAAAAAGGTCATTTCATTCAACTTGAAAGAAAAATAGTTTCTATGGTTCAAAATCTCAGAAAATGATAGTCTCATTAGGATTGCTGTATTATTTTGCTTTGGAAGTCTCAAAAAATTACAAAAATAATGGGCTAAACCACAAAGACCCCTTTGCAGCCTTAATAAAAGACATTGCAGTGCATGTCCAACAAGGTGAAATCCTCCTAGTGGATGATTTCAATGCTAGGACTACAAATGAACAAACTAGCATACTTTGTTGTAAAGAAGATTGCAATCCTATTTAGCTAACTTAAGTAAGCAAGCATCGATGGACAAGTCTCAGAACACAACAAAGGTTACAATCATTTTGGAGAGGAATTGCTTTTTTTGTGTGGAGCTTTTGATCTAATCATTTGCAATGATCTAGTTAGATGGGGCAAAGTCGGGTAATTTGAAATATCCCACTAGGGATATTTATTTCAAATATTTGAACAAACTAACCATAGAATTACAGCGTACAAATTGCATGTAATCGATTTCCATTAAACCAACGAATTACAATGAAAATCGTTAAATTTCATACTAACATAGAGTTTTCTGAAATTTGGATATGATATAGCCTCAAATCTTATTTAGAGGAACAATAGTAAAATCCAATCGTAGCCACAAAACTTACAGTCTGATTGGATAACTAGTAAATAGAATCTTGAAGCACAAGTGAGCTACCTGAATGATAACTTCAACTGCATTTGGTTTTCATCCACCGCTTTCAAGCTTGAGGGTTTCCGTCCCCAAACCAGCTGAAAGCCCAAAGCTTCCCTGAATTCTCCAAGAGAATACAAACCAAACATAAACCAAACATGCCAAAATGAGCCTCCTCGAGATATTAAATAGCTCAACTTTATGACTCTTCTTTTGCCCACTGCTTGTCTCTTGTAATACCCTTTTATGAATAAAGTGACTATCTTATAATTTGATGTTGACTTTAAAGTCACTTAAATCTGCTTTAATAAATAGTTAAATTAAGTTGTCTTTTAAATCATTACGCTTGACAACTTAAACTTAATTATTTCATGGGTTTTCCTAATGTCCCAAAAAGGGGACATTACATAATTTCACTTGCAATACTTACAATTGGGCAAGCGTTGTGGATTATGCAATTTGCTCTCATAGCTTGTGTGAAAAAATGAAGTCTTGATTGGTGAGCAGCGTTGGGATTTAAAATCAGACCATAGACCAATTTATTTAAGTTTTTCTTGGGCAACAAAATAGCAGCATGGGATGAATTCTCATTGTCTTCGACAATCGCCTTCAAAGAGCAGAATTCTTTCAACTCAACAAAATTATAATACCTTCAAGATAATGCTTGAGAGGCCTTTTAAGAAGCAAAAAATTCTGTTTCATGGCCTTCATAGTCATGAGTTAACAAATTTAATTCATGGGGCACTTGTAGAGTGCAAAAGAGCCAAAAATAAGAAATCTGACACAAATTGCTTCTTGATCAATGCTTGGTTTGACAAAGAATATAAAGCTGCAAGGAAAACTTTGAAAGATTCAAAAAAGATAAAAAATAGACATTAAAGCATACATGTAGAATTTAAGAAAAAAAAGTTGATTACATGATCACAAGGCGGGAAGAGCTAATCTTCCTTGGTAAAAATAATCCCAAGTTATTTTGGAAGGATCTTCAATCAAGCAAGAAGCAAACTGAAAATAAGATTGGTGCTTCTCAATGGTTTGATTATGCAAGATAACTTTATGAGCAAGATTATGAGGTTAATCCTCCGCCCTTAGTCAACATTGCTACAAATATTTTCACCGTGAAAGAGATAGAGATGGGTATTAAAAAACGGGTGTTGGAGGCAAAAGACTTGTTCATAATGGAAAATACTGAAAGGTACATTGCAAAAGTCAAATTAGAATTCATGAAAGGCTTTAAAATCATAGATTTGGCTCAATCCCATTATTTTTTGAGCATCGAAGTTTCAAAAATTCATACCTTCATCACACAACAAAAGTATATTGATAAAATTTTGAGTGAATTTGATATTAAGATTGTTACAAACAAAATATAAAATTAACAATACATGATACAAATTTGAAGATGCAAATAATAAGTATAAAAACTCATTGGAAGTTTGATCTATGTAACCACATCTAGATCATACATTTCTTTTTGTCTTTAGTATTCTTTCTAGATTCATACAACAATCGAGAGAAAGTCATTGGGTAGCATTAAAAAGGGTTCTTCAATCTCTGAAGGGAAGTAGTAGATTTCAAACTACTTGGATATTTAGATTTGGACTATAGGGTATTTGATAACTGAAAATCTACTTTAAGTTTCATGATGATTTTAAGATCAACAATGATCACTTGGAAGTCAAAGAAATAGTTGAGATTGACTCTTTTTTCAGTTGAAGCAAAGCATGTGGCTGAATATATATAATCCTTATACTAGATTATTTTGTTTATGTTAAGATATAGCCCTCGTGAATCTAACTAATGGTAAATCGGTTATTATCTGGAGAGTGATATATTAACAAACTGTATGCTTGTTAATATATCACTCTCCAGATAATAACCGATTTACCATTAGTTAGATTCATGAGGGCTATATCTTAACACTCCCTCTTAGCAGGAGTGGATCTAAGTAATTTTCTTAGGAGCATATTCTGTCATGACTTCCACACAGTTCGGGACAACATTTAATATAGTCTTGTCATGACAATAAACTCAATATCATGATATCCGGCTCAGTCTGGGACAATCACTTAAGAAGTCAATCATGAGATGATCACATACTTTAGGATCAAGATATCCAGCACAGTCCGGGACAACAACTTAATGTAGTCAATCTTGACACTTGGTCAACTATTGTCAAGATCGTCACCTTGAAATAGTAACCTTAAACATAAGAAGATCTTCATCTTCTTGAACATTGTTAGAATATTGCAATATACATTTTATTTATTTATTCATGAACAAATTACACATGGTAGGAATTTCATCCTAATAATCTCAATTATAATCTAGTCATACCAAGTTTACTTCTGAAGTATTCTATCTTCAATCTTGCAAGTGGCTTGGTGAAGATATCAGCATTTTGTTCTTCAATACTGATGTACACTAGTTTTATGACGTTTCGATCTACCATATCTCTTATGCAGTGATAAGGGATCTCAATATGTTTGGATCGATTGTGAAAAACTGGATTTACTGAGAGCTTGATACAACTCTGATTATCACAATGAATTATTGTTGAATTCAGAGTTTTTCCAAATAATCCAAATAATAACTTTCTTAGCCATACCGCTTCACGAGCTCCCATGGAGGCTGCCATATAGTCTGCTTCGGTGGAGCTTTGTGCAACTACTGACTGTTTTCTACTGAACCAAGATATCATAGCAGAACCAATAACTCACGGCAATCAGTCTTCCAGAATCGTTGTCATTATTCTCCGATCCATATTTAACAACAGTTTAATAATAACATTCATATTACAAATATTAGTCTTTTGTAAAATCTAAACAATCAGCCTAGAAATGAATTGAATACTTATCTTGGATATGAGCTGAATGGTCATGTTCTCTTAACAAATTTATACTTCACAACATAATTTAGAATACAATCTAGTTTCCTGACATGACGAGATGATGTTGCTTGTAGAAAATATATAAAAATAAACATGGATAAGGCTTTACAAATGCTCAATATATTAACTTGAGAATATCTCTTTGTTTGTTGCAATCTTTGTCTAAATTTGATATTAGACTTTGTTTTCTCTCTGAATCTTTTACTTTGACCTCGATGCAAAATTAGATGTGACTACAAATGTAGTTTTAACCTTTTCTTGTGATAATATCGAGAATCGAGATGATGTCCGTTAGCTATGACAATGTCTTGTAGATTGTAGTTTTTCCACTACACTACACACTTTTCACTACCTACAATAAAGTTTTGATATTTGATTGGATAGTGCCATAAATACATTTGTGGGTTTCATTTGAGAAGTTTGAATTACAAAACTTCGTTGATGGTAATCAAATCATATGAAAGATTCAAAGATTGAAATGGATCCCTTAAAAATGTTCAAAATGCTTAGATAATGAAGTTGCGATATTTGTGTGATTATGTGAATGGAGTTATCAATGCTTCTTAGACTTGTGGCTTCTACTATGTTACTGGTGGTATGTGCAAGCTACCTTATTTATGCTATTATTCTTGTCTTAAAATAGAGAATTGCATAATTATTTTGATTGTTGGATGTAAAAAGGATAGGATACAAGTTGGAGTGAAAATGGGAGGTGTTGAAATTATAAAAAAATGGGGTCGGGGATGCTGTCATAGGTACAATTGTAATGAACTCAAATTGTAATGAGAACTCAAATAAATATTTATTAGCACAATTGTAATGCTCTCATCCAGATATTTATAATAATTTTAGATCTGGAAATAAATTTACAATATATTCTACAAAAGACCAAAATTTATCAAAATTAGATTGCTAGTCTTGCACAAAAGAGGTCAATTTATATGAAACCTTAGAGAATGTTATTGAAACTGAATTTAAATGAAACCTCAGAAAATGCTACTGTAACTTATTTTTTCTTGTATGAACATTATATAATCAGGTCTGAAACTGAACACAAATTCTCCCAAACTCCAAAATATTAAACAAAACTCACAAATATATCACTTCTACATTTCACCTGAATCACTCAAAACATCACAGATGTCACTGTTCGACTTCCAAATGAAAATACCAAAGATATAATCTGTTACAAACATTATAACAGTAGCATACTGCTGTAACACACCCATAAATAAAACAACTGCAAACACACAACTATTCTCATTAAACTAGACCAAACAACTCCATAGAAGACCTACGCACTAAAATAAAGAAACTAACATCAGTGTCTGTACAAAAATCCCGTCTCTTCCCCTAAGGTATTGTCTGTCCTTTCACCTTTCTTCTTTGTTATCTACAACTTATGAGAAAAACTTCTCATACCCCTGTCACTGTCTTTTAATGCCTTTTTACCACCCTTGACCCTTCATAGGTTTCCTCTGCTATCTCTTCTTAGTTCTGTATCCACTAAACTTGAACCGCCGGCTCTTTCCTCCTCCTTCAACTGGTTTGTCACAAGGTAAGAAGACTTTCTTCTCTCAGCTTCACTTTGGTTTTGGAAATTAGATCTTGTGTCCAAGCTCAAAGATCGACTAAACTTAGACATAAGACCTTCATGACTTCTCAAAAGACATTTTTTTTTCTCTATCTGAGGCATTAAATATGTTATCCATCAACAGTCGTGTTGAAGTTTTGCATAATGTTTGTTTAACAGCCTCAATGACTTGAACATTTTTACTTGCTTCAATAGGAATGTGAAAAATTTGTTCATTTTCACTGTCAGAAGCAAAAGTGAATTTGCCAATGTTCCTTACGTATTTATGAACACTTTTCATCCTTATTGTATAAGGACGAAACTTGTCTTTCAGGCCATGTTCACAAATTAAAACTGCCCAATTAATAGAATCTTGAATACTGATACAGTAATTGGTTCTAATGACAGCAGAACTTTTCCTTAATCCCAGCGGAAAAGCCATTAATCCTAAGAAACCTTCTTTAGCTTTTATATGTCGGAGATCATACACAGCAGCAAGTACAAATCCATCAGATCCAGGTGGAAGATTAGAGCAACAAGTAATTTCAACACCATCTAAATGAATATATTCATAGCCTTTTGAGCTCATTCTTTTCCTCTCATCGCTACTAATCACAGTGAATTTGGTTGTGGCTTGTTGACTTTGAAGACGCAATTCTCTTTCTACTGTTTTCTTCTTCACAAATAGATCATGTAAATTGTAACTAGTCCTCAGTTTACAATCACCTTGACACTTATGGTTTGATGTGAGATCTTTTGCCATAACTTCTATCCATTGGCGTGTATCAATTTCCTCACCGATCAAAATTGATCTTAAATTCTCATCAGACTCTACTGATGTTCTGGTAGCATCAACGGAAAAATTAGGATCAATTTCAGCCATTCTTTCTAAAACAGAATCAAGCAACTCATTGTAGCTTATTTCTTGTGCCATTGATGCTGTTAATGATGACGGTCCCTAAAACTTGTAACCTGGAAGATTTTCTGGGTTATTATAATTTGTGGCTCGTATTGATAATCTTGCAATGAGGGGGACTATATATCACATTATCTGCTGTCAATACACAACTTGAAGACAGTCATGATCTACTAACACCATCATCGAGCTCTGTCATCTCAAAACAATACAAACAAGTTCCTTAAATGTCTTCACAGCATAACATACCTGGCAAAAATGGCAATTTGACTTCATATTACCTTCATCCTGGAGATGTCTAACACGTGGGTCTGTCTTCAATTCCTTAAAACCCTCCCTCTGCATGCAGCGTGATATTACTCATCTTCCTCTTGCAATGTGGGTGAGATCTGGAGCAGGAAGGTGTTATCCAACATGCCAAAGATTAAGCATGGCTCTGAAACCCTTGCAACTTGCCATAAAAACTTTAATTGTTTCCTGCAACGCCACAACAGGAGCTCCTTCAAGGCCAACCACCAGCAACCCTACCTTTTTCACGTATTGGGGAATGGAAAACCTTCAAGAATTTATAACAAAACCTGACTTTTTTCTTTCCCTCAAAGTTGAAACAGTGTGAGAAATGATATTTAATTCTTTCCTTTGAGGAAAAGGTGCCTTACACTCTTCCTGGCAGAATAGTTCATGCTTTTACGGACATAACTATGACTAAAGGTAATAAAAAAACTGATCATGTTTGGAATGTTAAGACCACATTTGTGTAAAAATGTTAACAAAAGTAAATTTTTTGGGATACTAGTCTTAAAAAATTTAATTTATATAATTTATCACATGATTCAGAATGTTTTGTTGTTGGAGGTTAAGAATCTGAATGGTTTATATCCAAATAAATAACAGTTCTGAAAAAAGGATTTGCATATAAAGAAAAAGAATAATAAAATCAGTAGTTACAGCTGTTCAAATCAGCTTATAATATAAAGAGGCAAGAAAACAATTGTAGGGGCTTCATTTATTCTTTCACCAAAGATGATTACTGGAAGGGGCCGGAAGGGCGTATACTTTCAATTTTTATTTTTTTTGTTAATATTGGACTGGTACATATCTTGTTTTATAATGTATAGATGGTGACATGCTCATTCATTTGTAAAAATGGGGTATATGGAGATTGTCGATATTCATGTTCAAATCAATAGCTTTAGGTCACATATCTGATTTTTGCATTATATTGTGAGAATCAATATAAAACTATATTATATGGGTTAAAAAAGTTTATATTTAAAAGATAATAATCTAAATTATTATTTATAAAAAATAAAATAGCAAGATAATTCAAATATTGTAAAGATGAAAATAAAGTAATTGTATTGAAAAAAAAACGAACAAAATATTTTATATTTTTAAAATTTAAAATAGTTTTACATTGTTTATTATTTGTTTTAAACAAAATAATGTTTAGACATTTTTATAACAATTTAGAGAGTGAGGAGATAAATAAGGATAGAAATATAGGTAGTGAGAAAGAGAGAAAAAGGTTGAAATTTAATTTATTATATAAATTAAAATAAAATTCAAAATATAGGCCTGTTAATGGGCACCTGAGGGCTAATCTTCAGAATCAGGGTCAATCAAGCCCTGAATGGACTTCGCCAGAAAAGGGGTGGATTAAGATTAATTTCGACGGAGCATCGAGGGGCAACCCGGGGGTTTTTGGTGTTGGGGTGATTGTTCGAGACGATTGGGGCAACACTCTGGCCATTGGTGCTAAAAGATTGGTGGATGGATCGAACAACGTTGCTGAGTGTCAAGCAGCATTAGAAGCTATCCTAATGGCTGGGAAACTGAGAGTGAAGAAACTCCATTTGGAAGGAGACTCTCAGGTTGTGGTGAATGGGATAGCTTGAGGTCGAATGGCGGCGTGGCACTTAGACAAGTAGGTTCGAAGAATGCAACTTCTGCTGGGCAAGTTTGAAGATTTTAAAGTGACTCATGTCCTCCAGGAAGCAAACTTGGAATCTGACAAACTTTCAAATGTGGGAGCGAATGGCTCCTTGGAAAATAAATATAGTTTGTTCGAGGACTTTAGAAATTTTAGTCCTCTAGATTTTGAATTTGGTTAGATGGCTTATCATAGAAAAGTGAACCCGAGCTCGATTTGAAGTGACCATTGGTAGCCATGGTCTTGTGGGAATTAAAGATCCTCGTGGTGTGTGATCTAGGATGTTACTGCAAGTGGCCTTGCGGTGATGGATGATGATGGAGGCGATCGGTGTGAGTGACTGGCGATGATGCTTAGTTTTCTGTGAGGCGTGTGGAGTAATCATGACATGTGATGGTGGTGACCTTAAAGGCCTTTGTGTTTCGTTTCCTGGCATTTTGTGGTGGCTGCTTGGTGGTAGGCGGTGTGTTCAGGGTTTCTTTTGTGCAGCAGCGAGAAAGGATGGAAGCAAACTTTTCGTTGATGTCGGATGGGCAATTGCTTGCGTTTCGTGGGCTGATCTCAAGGAATAGGTTGTCGAACGTCTTCAGAGTGGATGGAGAAGACTTATGGGGGGCATTGAGGTTGTTGTTTGGAGAGGAATTCCTGACTCTAGATTGGCGGCCGAGAACAAACCTTGACATTTCGTCGCTTTTTGCTGCTCTAGCCTTGCAGGTGGGAAAGTCGGTGGAGAAAGTGCAACGGGTTACATCTCTGGTGTTGAGACCCAAATGGGCGGGTGGTTTGCAGGAAGTGGTGGCCCGAGTTGTCATTGGCGAGGGGCTGAAGCTGGTGGAAGGCCCGCGGAGGAGGATTGGGGTGGATGTGGGGGCACTGCAGCCTTTTGTCATCTGGTCGGCTTCCCGACCGGTTGCACTGCAGGTGGAGGACGCAAGGAAAGGTTGGGGTGAGATTGTGGATTTTGTGCGTAAATTGGGGCCGACTGAGTGAGTGAAGATTCGTGGGAAGGTGACCCCCATTCGGTCTGAGGCCCCTCTGGATGTGGATGAGAGGCCTTTGGTTCGACACCAGATTCCAAAGAAATAGGCGAAGGTGGTGGAGCCTGGGTCTCTGTGTGGTAGCAGGCCAGGAACGGTGCCAGGTGGAGGGAGATTGACGCAGGAGGCAGGACCCAACAGGGGAATCCCCAATTTCTCAAGAGAAGAGGCTTTAGGGTGGTTTAGTAGATAGGTTCTATGGGTCGTTTGAGGCCTCTTTGGTGGTTTTTTGTGTCTGAAAGTGACCTTTTTTTGTGGTTGTTGGCCATGGTGGGATGGTGTCTTGTCAGGTTCCGTTTTGTAATAGGGGTGTGACCCCATAGTGTGGCAGAATGTCTTTCTGCTCTTTGGATGTAAAACTTTTCTATTTTAAGCAATATATTATATAATGTTATCGATCGAAAAAAAAAATTCAAAATATAATTTGTTTACAATAATAAAAATTATAATATGAAAAATAATTATTAATTATATCAATTCTAATAACTTAATTTATTAAAAAAGATATAATTAATTAAAATAAATTTCAAACTTAAATCTTTTTAGTGTATAATTTTTGTTATTTATTTTAATTTTAAATTTATTATGCAATTAATTTATTTTTATTTTTTTTAATGCTAAAAATTATTGTACCATCAAATTTAAAAACACATTTGTACTCATCAATCTTATATATATATATATATATATATATATATATATATATATATATATATATGTATATATATATATATATATATGTATATATATATATATATATATGTATATATGTATATATGTATGTATATATGTATATATGTATTTATATATGTATATATGTATTTATATATGTATATATGTATATATATATATATATATATGTATATATGTATATATGTATATATATATATATATATATGTATATATGTATATATATATATATATGTATATATGTATATATATATATATATATATGTATATATGTATATATATATATATATATATATGTATATATGTATATATATATATATATATAAATTAGAAACTTAAAATATAACTATTTTACAAAACAATAAAATTTTGATAGGATAAAAATTTATAAATTAAGTTAAGCCTAATAAATTTTAATTATTATTTATAATTCATAAAATAAGTAAAATAAATTTCAAGCTTAATTTTTTAATATATAAATTAAATTTAAAATTTACAATCAAATAATTTTATATAATTATATCATACAATTAAATTTAAAAACATTTTTATACAAGCTAAATTTTATGAAATACAAAAAATATAATTAAAATAATAATACTTATTATAATTGTTTTATGATATATTTTATTTTTATATAATAATCTAAATAAAATAAAACTAAAAACGTTAATAAAATATCATTAAAAAAATAAATAAACAATTTTCACCTGTCCCATAGGTATCCAAGAGTGGGTTAAATAAAAACAAATCTGCTACGTACACATGCCCCCAGCTTTGTACTGAGAATTTTAATGCTACTCTATCTATTTGTTTATGTTATCTATTTATTTTGTCTGGTATTGCTTCTCTTGGTCTTTTAGATCGCTCAATTTTGTGACCGTTATTAAAATCAGTTAATTCAATTCAGGCCTGGAAATTGACGGTCATCCTTATCTGTCATATCAATTTTTTATGGCAGTTTGGTCATTTCAATACCTTTCATTTGACGTTTTAAGAAGAATATTAATTGTCAAAAAAAAGTATCCCCAAATTTTTCTAGCCATTTTATTCAAAATTTTCTTTTTACTTGTACATTTTCCTAATTTACTATATAAATTTCTAAGTTCAAAAAATAAATATTGTAAGATCCCACGATAATGTATATTAATATTAGATGATAATCAATTAATAATTACTAATTTATTAATAACACATGTCAATATCTTAAATATCATATAAATATATAATATAACAAGTTTCTAAATTTATATTTAAGACAATCTTATAAAAAATAAAATTGATTAAGAAAATAGAAACTATTTTAAAAATTAGAAACAATTATATTATATCATTTCAATTATGAGAAGTTTTAATTTAACACAATCTTATTAAAAATATCTTTAAAAAGAAATTGATTAAGTTTCTAAAAAATAGAAACTATTATTTTCTACTATTTAAAAATATTCTAAATAAATTTGAGTTGTCATATACGTTCTAAAAGTGAAAAAAACGGCCAAATTGATCGTCAAATTCCACCTGAATGAAGCCACTACCACATACCACAAATGAAACCTTTCACACATATTACAAGCCTTAAAACTCCTATATATGTGGGTGATTTTGAAAACACTGAATAGATTTAATTTAGCTTTTATTAATTTAATATATTTATTGATTTTTAAAATTTGAGACTTGCTATTTATAATTGCATTGACAATAATTTGAGAATCCCCTTCCAAATGCAGTTTGGAGATTGATAATTTGCTCGTCAAGTTTACGATGAGTTATGTTGCTTCAACCTCTGTTTCATTATCGGTTCCATTTTCTAGCTTTTGAGCCCCAATAGCCAAAATATTCCTAGCTGATATCAAGCCACACATCCCACACCAGAAGACCCATGTTTACCTTTCAAATCTCCATCAAAATTGAATTTGACCCATCCAACCTTTGATTTTTTCCAATCAACATTTCTTTCCTTACTAACAGATGGATTAACCCATGAAGGTGAATCCCCCTACCCTTGTCGTGTATTAGGAATCAAATCCAAGGTAAACCGCCCCTTAACGGGCACTTTCAAATATAAACTTGGTGACATTTAGTTTAGGAAAATAAATATTAATAATAGTTGTAATTTAAAAAGAATAAACATTTATAATAATCATAATTTAGTTGAATGAAGTTTGTCTCTCATTTTTAATTTTAATTTAAATATATTCTGTAAGATATTTTCATTCTATAATTATTTATTGTTATTTTAGAAAAAAAATTGCGTTTAATAATATTATAAAATTAAAAAATAATTATCAAAAAAACTAGCATCATTGCGCATGAAGCTATTCATACAATGAGGAGAGCAAAGGTTGATCATATTCTAATCAAATTGGATATCAGGAAAGCATACGATATGGGATCGCACTTTCTTCCTTCAAGTTTTACAAAGCTTTGGCTTTATTGAGCATTGGTTGAATTGGGTGAAAGAATGGCAGCCCACAAGGTTTTTTTCAAACATCTCGGGGATTGCGACAGGGAGACCCCCTTTCACCTTTACTTTTCATTATATTGGCTGAGGTCTTGGGGAGGCATATTAAGCCATTGAGGAGTTCTGGTCAATGGAGAGGGATCAACATTGTTGTTGGGTTTGAATCAGTTTCACATCAGCAATTTGCTAATGACACAATTCTCTTTGGGGAAGTCTCTTTGAGAGAAGCTCGTTATCATTAAGAAAGCTATAGATTCTTTTTGTGATGCTTCAGGTTAGCAGGTTAACTGGGCCAAGTCAGATGTGTACTTCTTTAATACAGCCTTGGGGAGGTAGAGAGATATTGTCAAGATCCTGGGAGTCAAGTCGGGGAGTCTTCCAGGAAGGTTCTTAGGCACCCCTCTTTTCGGTGGCCCAAATATGGTGGGTTTGTGGCAAAGGCTGATGGATAGTTGTGTTAGTAAACTAGAGGGGTGGAAGAGCAAATGGCTCACTTCGACAGGAAGGTTATTGTTGTTAAAGTTGGTCTTATCTACCGTTCCAATTTATTTTATGATGTGTCTAAAAATCTCTGAAAATGTTGTTAAAAACATTTAATCAATATATGCGATTTTTTTTATGGCAAGAGTTAGCAAGACAAGATTCCATTGGTGGCATGGGATACAATCTGCCAGCCTAAGGGGTTGGGTTTTGCAGGGTTGAGGAACTGCAGTTCTCTTAATGAAGCGATTGGTGCAAAACTCATATGGCATATGTATTTGAAACCTGACCAAAAATGGGTACAAATTCTAAAGCACAAATACTTGGATTCCTTTTCTAGGGAAAGAATTTTTACTATGTCGGATCTCCCGTGTGGCTCAACTATTTGGAATTTTCTTGTCTCATGCAAGAAAGTTATTACAGAGCATATCACTTGGCAGTTGGGAAATGGGGAGAAAGCTAATTTTGGATGGATTTGTGGGATGGAAGTCACCTCTAGCTATGAGCTCGGGTGTGGAGAACATTAGGCTAGTGGCGGAGCATAACTGGGGATCGAAGGTAAGTGATTATATCTTAAATGTCCAAAGGAATGGTGTGGAGGAATGGACATGGAAGGATGTGAGTGCACTCCCTTTATCCTCTTCTCAGCGGGCTACCTTTGAAGATATCCTAAGTGAGTATAGATCATACCTCTCTCCCAAGGAAGATATCATCAAATGGTGTGGGACACAATTTGGGTTGTATTAAGTCAAACTAGGACATAGGATCATTGAAAACTCAGTGATTAATGAGGAGCGGGCGACGAAACTATGTTGGAGCTCCCCATGTTTATCAAAGGCTGGTGTGTTTGCTTGGCTAGTTTTGAAGAAGAGAATTTTGACGGGGGATAGGCTTAGCAGGTTGGGCTTTAATAGTCCTTTTTAATGTATTATGTGTAGAGAAGATGATAAATCCCTGGACAATATGTGTGCAAGTTCCTATTGTTAAAACTTGGATGAGAGATTCCTCTTCCGGAGAGGGTGATTGACTTATTTAAGAGCTGGTTCATTGAGAAAAGGAAATTAGTTTACTCTAGCATCTGGATTGTCTCACCTTCAATTGTACTATGGGAAATTTGGAAAGAGAGAAACAAACGCCTCTTTCAGGATAAGTTGGAGTTGGGGGAGATGTTGTGTGATAGAGTGGAAAGGGTCATTTCGGAAGTTGGCTCCTCGTCGACTGCAGGTCATAATTTTATTAAGCACCCTTTTAGCATGGCGGATAAACTTATTCAAGCTAGATGGCCTTTGGTGAATTTTAGACCCGTTCATGGGTCCTTTAGGGTTAATCCTTTTGCTAGGGGGGGAAAGGTTACTGATGAGGTGCGGATCGAACCAGAGCAAGGGTGGATCAAGATCAATTTAGGTGGAGCTTTAAGGGGAAGTATGGGTATTTTAGGTGCAGGGTGTGTGGCTTGTGATGAGGAAGCTAAAGTGTTGCTCAAAGGGGCGCAAAGGTTGCAAGATGACACAAATAATGAGGCTGAGGCGCAAGTTGCTTTTCTTGTGGTGGAATTGGCAAATAATATGAAAGTCCCGAGGGTACACTTAGAAGGGGACTCGAAAGTTGTGGTAGAAGCAATTGCGAAAGGGGCTTCATCAAGTTGGAGAATAAACAAATTCATTTTGATTTTTCCAGGATTTTCGGATATCTCATGTCCGTAGAGCAAGAAATGGGGTAACGGACCTTTTGTCCAACATGGCTTGTGAGTTGGATAGTTTTGTGATGAGATGGTGGGGTGCAGATGACATAGATGTACAATGGCCAACTTAGTGGGATGTTTAATCTTTGAAAAAGTAGGCGAATTAAGATGTGAAGATGTTAGTTTGTTGGTCATGAAGGATTTAGTTGAGTGATCGGGGGTTTGAGTTGAAGGCCATCAAAGAGAGTACAACTCTGATAAAACTCATTAATTGCTCTGTCCGGAGTTAGGGGGTGAGAAAAGGACGGCGGTATGTGGTGGACAATGCACTTAATGCGGTAGGGAATTACAACTATTATGATCATTTATTTGTTTTCATTGCCCGGTGTATTGACAACTTATCTTACTGAAGAAGCTTTTGAGTTGGCAAGGTGTGGGGAGATGGTAGGTGTTTGCAGAGGGATCATGGAGGCAAATTTTACGCTAAAGAGTAAGAAGCAAATATGCCCATTCTTTGGAGATGTTACGTAAAGAAGGCTTCAAGGGATGTTTCTTTTTCAGGATGAGCAGCTGGTTAAGTTTGTGTAATTAATCCTAGGGAAGGTTTTAGGCAATTTGAGGTACGAGTATCGAACGAACATGGATGTGTATTCTTTGATCATGGTGTGGGGGTTGGATGCTGGTGAACTAGTGGAGGTGGCGTAAAAGGTGATGGAGACAATAGTGCACAGTGATTATTTGGATGGTATGGACTCAATTTTGGAATGGGCAATTCTTGGGGTAGGAATTGATGTGAGTGAGGGATTTGCAGTGGCACCACATGAAAGCTTCAGGAAACCATTGTCCTTTATTCGATGGCCAGAAGATTGTGGAAGGGCACAATGTAGGGTGGAAGCCAAACAAGGTTGGGAAGCATTGAAGATTTTTGTGTAGGCTTAGTATTAATACTGTGATTAAAGTTAATACTGGGAAGCATGGAAGGGTTTAATTATTAGTAGGCTTAGTATTAATAATGTGATTAAAGTTAATGTGTGTTATATTAAGGTTAGAATGTAAATATAGTTATGGTTCATTTTATAATCCTAACTCTGCTCATAATCCTGACCCTAGCCCTAATCCTATCCCTAATCCTCAAATTGTTCACTGTAATCTATTTCATAGGTAAATTGTTTCCTTATATTGTAAAAAAGCTATAGCATACAATGAAGGACCTTATGGGCTTATGAGGAGGATCTCAACTATTTATTTGTGCTTACTATGGCATACTACAAATTGTTATCACTATTTCTTCTATTTGTACCCTCCAATGTATTATTTTAATGTATATCTAAGACTATCAATGTAACCATTGAACCTCTTTTTGGTGCAAGTGCTAGTTCGATACAACTAATGTATAGTTTGAGCACCTCTTAAGCATACAATTTGAGTGTTTATGAAAGGTTTTTAAACTATGTTATCTTGAGTTTTTGGGATAGCGAGGACAGGGGACGGGGGAACATGTTTTTAGGATGACGACAAAGGGGAAGGCTATATAAAATATTTGGAAAATTAAAAATATATCTAGGGAAATTTCAGATGTTCATATGAAAATATGGATAAAGCATGCATATATATATTATATTCATATGAAAACATGGATGTAACATGCATATGAAAACATTATAAAACCTTAAGTTTTAACATACAACATTTGTGTTCAAAATTCATTGTCAATATGCATGTGATATTAAAAAAATAACATACAAAATGCCCAAAGGCTACATTGTTTGGCCATATAGTTTCATTTTCAATCACGATATGAAAATACAAAAAAACAAAGTACACTGTTGACCTCAATCTACATCTACTAACACTATCAAAATCAGAGTCCTTTGAGTCTTTGCCACTGTCATGGCCCACGATCACCTTATCCAACAGAATCCCAACTAATTCCCCTAGTGTCTCCTCCTTGTCAACCTAGGCCACATCTTCGAGGTCAATGTACCACTAGAAAGTTGGAGTTTGTCGATACTTTGGAGTTTGATGATCTTGAAGTCGAAGAGCACTATGCACAACCACTAGCTTTTGCGCTCATCTAGAGGTAAGTCTATCCTCTTAATGGAGTGTATAGGGACATATGTGGACCAATTCCTATTTGCAACAAAAGAACTGGCAACATGTGTGAGGAGACAAGTGACAAGCAACTTTGATTGTGGTGTATCCTTCTTGTGCCATGTCCACCATCGAGTAGGGTCTCTTTGAGCTAAGATAAATGATTCAATGAGTGAAACACTCTTGTTGCTCCACTTTTTTCGTCTCAAACAAATGATCAAATGAGTCACAATGTTTTGCCTAATGACTTTTATGGTGACCTAGGAGGTGGGGGCCCACAAAATGAGAATGCTTATTTTGCAACTTAAAATTGTTTTGTTTTAAAATCCCCCTTGACATCAAGGATGTTTGACTGTCCCCGGGACGACCAAACAACCCTAGTGTCAGGGGGCAATATTTTTTGAAAAAGGGGACGTTTCAATTTATTTTTGCAAAAAAGGGGATATCAAGGGGATGTACCGCGGGCATCCCCGAGATGTCCCTAGTATGGGGACAATGTTTTAAATGATAGCTTTGGGTCATCTTCATTATCTTTTGAATATTGAAGTGATTCAAAAGTTAAAGTATATTTTCATCTCACAACAAAAGTATATTGATGAGATTTTGCACAAATTTGATATCAAAACTATGAACAAAATATAAATTTGACAATAGATGATACAAGTTTGAAGATGCAAATAAGTATAAAAACTCATTGGAGCTCTGATCTATGTAACCACAACTAGATGATACATTTTTTTTTGTCATTGGCGTTCTTTCTAGATTAATACAACAATCGAGAGAAAGTCCTTGGGTAGCAGCAAAAAGGGTTCTTCAATATCTAAAGGGAAGAAGTAGATTTTAAAATACTTGGATATTTAAATTCAGACTATCTAGGTTTTATGAAGACGGAAAATCTTCTTTCGGTTTCATGATGATTAAATTAGGATCGACAATGGTTAGTTGGAAGTCAAAGAAACATTTGAAATTGGCTCATTTTTCAGCTGAATCAAAACATATGGCTAAAGACATATATCCTAATACTAGATTATTTTTTAAAAATAATAACATTAGTATTAAACAAATATTAGTCTTTTCTAGTATCTTAGCAATCATGGACTAGAGATGAATTGGATAGATATGTTGGATATGAACTGAATGGTCAGTTCTCTTGACAAATTTGTACTTCACAACACATTATAGGATAAATATAATTTTGGGTTTTTATTTCCATTTTTGTTTTGCATTTTTGCAATCTAGTTTCTTGATATGACAATAGAAGAGGTTGCTTGTAGAAAATAAATAAAAATAAACATGGATGAGGGTTTATAGATGCTAAGTATGTTTAGAATATCTCTTTGTTTGCTGCTATCTTTGTCTAAATTTAAAATTGGACTTTATTTGCTCATACATCTTTTTTTGACCTCTATGAAAAATTAGATGTGACTACAAATGTAGTTTTAGCCTTCTAGTGTTGTAATTTTTTGTATGATCAAGATGATGTTCATTAGCTATGACAATGTCTTGTAGATCATAGTTTTTCCACTACACTATACATTTTTCACTACCTATGATAAAAGTTTTTATATTTGGATTCAATGGTGCCATAGGTATGTTTGAGGGCTTCATTTGAGGAGTTTGAATAACAAAACTTTGTTGATGGTAATCACATCATATGAAAGATTTAAAATATTGGAATGGATCTCTTAAAAATGTGCAAAATGCCTAGATGACAAAGCTGTGGTATTTGTGTGATTGTGTGAGTACGACTAAGGAGGTAGAATAGTGGAGTTTTGTGTGTTTCTTAGACTTGTGGCTCCTACAATGTTATTGGTTGCATGTGAAAGCTACCTTATTTTTGCTATTATATTTGTCTTAAAATAGAGAATTAAAAAATTATTTGGGTTTTTGAATGTAAAAAGGATAGGGATGCAAATTGGAGTGAAAATGGGAGGTGTTTAAATTGTAAAAAAATACATTTTGACCATTGAGAATGGTACCATGGGCACAATTACATCCAAGTTGGTCAAGTCACGTGGACAAAAGTGGAAAAGGAGATTGAGATTAGAAAAAGGTTAAATTGTGAAGTGTTTTCAAGGTTTAAGGATAGTTTGTGTGCCAAATATTTGTATACAAAGGTTGTATTGTTCATTAAATGGAAGGGCCTAAGAGTGGACGAACACACAAGAAGAAAAGATAGTAAGTATGCACCTATGATCTTTAAATTTTGCTCCCACTTTAGTGTGATGTAATTTTAAACGAATCATGTATGCTAAAGTACAAATAGAAATTTATAAATGTTATGCATGATTCACAAGAAAGAACAAAAGAATCTATGTTATATATTATGTGCCTTCACTTGAGCAATCCCTTTAGATCTACAAAACATACAAAATGAATATGATTGTAGATGATAAAATTTTTATCCTAAATAATTTGCAAGAGTCCAAGAAATTCTATTACATTTATCAAATTTAAGGAGTTGTGGAGATGCGATCAACTAGGCTTCCACAAAACCCTAGACAATTGGTTGGGAACAAGTAAAGATCATGTTGTATGCTATTGTCTTTGAATTATTATCAAGTTTTATCCCATGAAGTTGATGATCCATGATTATTTTGAGTGTTGTACGAACCATGGTGGAATCACTTTAACCATTATAGAGTAACTCATTTCCTATAGTCAGTGAGTAACCACCCCCTCCCCATAGTACAATTGTCAACTATAGTATGCTTTTAGATGCATGATATTAATTGGATATTTCATTAGTTTTTTATTAGGAGTGCAAATGGAAAATGCACCAAACTAGGAAGTATTGATGAAAGGACCAATCCAAATGGGTTGAAATTGACCATGAAGTTCCTTTTTGACATTTGGATTATTTGGATTTGTATGAAGTACCAAGTGACTTATTTGAAAATATTGTTTGCTAGTGTCTTTGTTATATGCTTTCCTTAATTGTCTTTGGTACATGTGTAGATTATCTAATGCATGTACTTATCGTTCATCAAAGCTCTCAAGATATTGTAGTCGTTGTTCTTGGTATGTATAATGATCCATGATGTCACATATGAAAACACATAATGTTGGAATCTCAATCTCATGATACATTATGACCTCTATACCATAAACTAAAGATTAAGGTGTAAACCCAATGGGAGTGATAATGATGTGTAGTCTATTTTTGCATGCAGAATCATTCTAAGAATGTCTTTACCTCTATATTGCAAATGATGTATCATTAAATGTGACAATGGTGGATGGAGAGACAAATCTAAAAAGCATGATAATCCATTATAAAATTGTAGATATTAGTGGTCATGGTGGCCTTTAAGGGTGTAGGTTTGATCCATTTCATAAAATAGCCAATGTCAACAAGGATGAATTATGTATTTAAAAAGAGGTTGGGCAATTTTACCCACCAAGTTAGGTCTCCACATGGAATATGTCCATGGTGATGTATAGAGGTGAAACTCACAAGTAAGTGCAATCTTTAGGTTACTATGTTTTTATAATGTTGCACATGGATAAACTCACAAATCTTTTTCCTTTTTGCTCCAACAGTAACCAATGCATATTTTATGTGCTAGAACAACTTTGTGCTAACTATCATCCACATATCGCCCCATGGTCCTCTTGAAGGGAAATGATATTTTTTTTATCATTTAAGTGTCAAAGTGATAAACCATTAAAATCTTGTCAGTAAAATATCCTTACAATTAGTAAATATTTAGTCATGGATTCAAGCATCTTAGAATATTGGAGTGTGAATGCCCACGATTCTAGGTAAACATAGATATTGTGAAATTGATCCTCAAGTATGAGTGTAGTAGCAACCCTGCAATGTGTCATGAATAGTAGATTATTCAAATCTATGAATAGCCAAAGCGAATATAAGACTATCATCTTCCATCCTCGTCAAGGAAGTGGTGATAGTTATAGAATTGTCGTGTCAGTTGACATTTTTTAGAGTAACATTAGTGGTGTGTGCATCAAAAGAATATGGTGATTTCCATCTAGCTCATGATATTGCGCTAATTTTGCTTCCTTACCCTTATAATATATTATTTGTCTAGTCATGAGTTGGGAGTTACAATGTAAATAATTAGATTTAATTTTGAGGGATGTGACAACCCACAACCTAGCAAGTAGTTTGTGGTAGTATGACACATTATTAGCATATGGAAAATCAAGTTGAGGTTTTAAGATCGATCCTACCCTAGAACTACTCATGCATCTAGGTTTGTTGAAAAAATGGTCCAAAGGGAGGAGATGTGAACATTTAATATAGGCTCATCGAGAGACAAATAAGCAAGTGTTGTAGCTAGTTTATTGAGAATGACTTGTCCTTCAATATATTTTGAGAGATGAATTCAAGATAAATGTCAAAAAGTAGCATCACCCAACATCTAGCATGATCCAAAAATTTGGCTTGTGAAAATGCATTTTTTAATGTCTTATTTTATGATAACTTGTGTCTCAACATGGATCATGTAATGTCTCAGCTTTCCAAATGAGAAGACATAGTTTTTTGATAGGTGTATATCATGCCTCATGATTTAGTAAGGTATGAATAATGTATTAGATCGCATGTTTTTTTCTATTTTGTGCTAAGAGATCTTGAGTAGTAGGTTCCTTGGTGGACACATATAAAAGCAATCCTTTTTGTGAATAATAGGCACGTGAATTGAGATATTTAACAAATATTGTTTCATGGAATGAGATACTTTTTGGCATCAAAACTCCATTAAGATTTCAGTGTTTCACATATTTCTTTAAGAGTTTGGCGAATGGTAATGTCTTAATGCTAATTAGGCAATAATTTCACTAATAATTTGGATCTTCCATCGGGGACTACAAAGTTGTGATAAGTTACTTTGACGAGGCATGTTAACAATGATATGTTTTTTTAGCATCCACCACAATGTTTTGTCAGGATGTGATGAATCCTAATAAATTACTATTATTAATCCTAAACACACAATTTTGAGGGTTAGCCTTCATTTGTGTTGGCATAAGTGGCCATGGGTTATCCTTTATCACTAATGATGATGTATTCTATGTTTCAATTTTCCAAAGAAAAAAATTGTGTAATCCCCTAATATATCATGGATTTAGTCATAGAAGATTAGTGCCATGACACTTTGACAAGTGGCTTTTGTGTACTTCAATCCAAAAGGCATGATGACATAACAAAACATACCCCATGGTGTGATCAAAGTCATTTTGTGTTGATCTTGGGGATAAATCAAGATTTCGTTATAGCTTGAAAAAATATCCATAAAAGGATAACTTTTCATGTCTTATTGTTGAGTGCACAATCATATCAATGTTAAGTAGAAGGGAATGTACCTTCTAGAGACACTTTCATAAGGTCTTTAAATTCACTTAAAAGAATAGGTAATTATAACCATTCATAAAACCCTTTTGCTACACTGTCATCATGGTGTGATGAAAGTCATTTTGTGTTGATCTTGGGGATCAATCAATATTAAATTATAGCATGGAAAAATATCTATAAAGGGTAACTTTTCATGCCTCATTGTTGAATGCATAGTCATATTGATGCTAAGTAGAGGAAATTCACCTTCCAAAGATGCTTTCTTAAGGCCTCTAAAGTCAATGCAAATTGACAGAAAGCCATAAGGTTTAGCACAAAAATCTTGTTAGAGATCTAAGAGTTGGTTGCTCTTATGAATCCCACCTTTAGCATCTTTTCTAGTTCCTCTTTGACCGTTAAGTCAGCCTCATGATGCATATTACTTTAAAATTTTTTAAATTGGTGTAGCATTGAGTTTTAAGACAATAATGCTAGCTATCCAGTGATGTCTTAATATGACCATGCAAGTATATCTCTTGATTATTTTATTTTTATGGCTAGGCTACATTGTTCATATTTGTTAAGGAAATATCTAATTTTTAAGAGCTTTAATAATTTATCTAGGTACATTTCAATATTTAATGTACGGCCATTTGTAAGTGTATTATGATTTCCTATGAAGGCTTGAGTAGGAAAAGTATTGGGAGGATCACTTAACAAAGGCACATCTTCCCCAAAGCAAGAATTAACTACAAAGACATGAGAAACCTCTATCATGATGAAATGTAGATGCAAGTCATCACATACTCCTAAATATTCAATTGACATCATCATTCACAAAGGTATCTAACAGAGGAAATGTGTCCATGTAGTTAGAATTTAAACCAACAATAAGTTTGGGTTACTACTAATTACACATGATTACATATTCCTATGGTCGTTTAAGGATTTTTCATAGGTTTGTTGATACTTTGTTGATTAACACCTATTTCTTTTCATTATATCTAAGCTTTTGTAAAATGTTATAAGCTTTCTATAGTGGCTAGCTAATATAGATGAAGATAAATAATGCTCATAAAGATGGCTAGTTTTTTATTCATGAGAAGTATTACCTTCACTAGAAGGGTCATCCACATGAGAAATTGAAGGTGATTTGTCATGTATGTCGAGATTCATAAGCAAAGGTCTTATAGCCATATTCATAAGCAATGGTCAAGAAGCCTAGTTGTCGTGATTTTACGATTCAAAATCCAGGGAGTCCTAATAATCCTTAGGAAAAATATGTTTTATGGGTGGATGACGAGAACATTTTGCATGCATTGTAGGCATAATTTTCCATGTTGGAGTTATTATTGTTCTTTTTTTACTATTTGGAAAAAATAGCAGGGTTTTCATTGATTGTCAGTACAAATTGTTTGTTATGATACAAAAAACTTGATTTTATGAAGTGTAGATTAGAAAAAACCCATTGCATGAATCCATCGACTCCCTAAAATAATATTATACATTAATGCTCTCACTATCACATGGAAAGTGGCATTAAAAGTAATAGGCCCTGAAGTGATAGGTAAAGTAATGTAACCAAGGGATTCTCATATAACACACTTAAACCCTTTAATGATCACCTTGAATTTTGAGAGATTAGAGTAGTTAACTTTGATCACATTTAGTAAATGGTTGTTTTCAACATTCAATCTAAATCATGAGGGCTTCACTTAGTGAACTTGGGTTGCGTGCGTTCATGGAATACTAAATAATCCTCATATTTTCAAAAAATATTGCCCTAAACTCCTTTTTTATCACTCGCTCCCAATACACAACCCGAATTAAACCCCCCTATTTTTACGAGATATTGTATTTTTTCATAGCTCGAATTAAAAACCCCCCTATTTTTACCAAATAGGCAATATATTGTTTTAGATTTTCAGGATATTAAACCCCCCAATATGAATGCACGTGATATAATATTGCCTAGCCAGTAAAGCCCCCATGATCTAAATCTATTGTCTACTAGTACTAAATATATTCAATTTGGATCTAGTATTTGCTTGTACTCATTTGACTCTAATGTCCCCATACTTAACAATAATGCATACTGGCCTATATTTCTTAATCATTTATAAAGGTGGTAACTCATGAAATGTGAATGGGATTTATGCTCCATCCTGTATTATTGGTTTTCAATAATGAAACTAACTTTGTAGGAGAAATACTAGATGGAAAAAATTGTGTACCCTAGGGTGCCCTTTAAGACAATCTTATGTAATTCCAAGGAACACACCAAATTCCAAAGTGATAAGCTAATGGGGATATTGTTAGCTTGAATACATGTATTATACCCCATAGCTGCATTTCTATTTGTAGGATGATTCAATGATATTTCACTAGGGAATACAAGTTTGGAATAGAGTCAAGCATAGTATAAGATGTAGGACATGAAGAACCATAAGCCATATGAATAGTAGAATTATCATGACATGTATGAATGGTATCATTGTGTAACAATGCAATGAGTAGGTGAAGCATGTGTATTCTTCATAGTTAGTAGACATACTAATGTGGGGTGTATATACATCATGCGAATATTTCATAATAGGTGTATCATGAAGTGGATCTTGTGAAGGAAAGATGCTCATATATTGTAGGAAATAACAATAAAGTACATAATACTATCACTCTGCATAAAAGTACACAAAACCTGGTAATCATGGAGTGAAGTAGGATTATCTAATAAAGGAGGAAAGGTGATAACCAAATCCCTTAATAAGGAAAATGTACATTTATATGGTGATATAATGTGTCTTTAGACAAATTCATCCCATTTGTGTGATAGAATGTCATATGTGAATCAAGGACAAATTGATAACATCACAAATCGGATAAATATGTTGTTGGTCCTCACAACTGGAATAGCAACTAGGTTATAAAAACTCAGTTCAGGGATTGGACATCCTTACTGAACAACTAACTCTCTTGTAGCAAAGGCTCATTTACTTTATCGACCAGGGATGTAAACTTGAAACGGGCCAGCACTATATGTGCACTAAGTTCAAATTGCAACCATTCTATCCTATTGCTGGAAAAGGGAATTCTCTGAAATAAATATGCAAAAACATGATGAACTAATACTTTATCAGAACACACAACTGAAGGTAACTTAAGCAGCTTCTACTGAATGACAATGTTCTGGCTAGTGGATAGGAGCTACTCTACCCGTTGTGGCTGCAGGAACAGACACATGAACTGTTTCCAGTGGCTGCAGGAACAGTCGAATGCCAAAACAACAACTATAGCAAGATGAAAATTAACTGAAAAACACAAAGGGACTACTCACCAAGTGGGCTCCCTTGAGTGAGTATATCCAGAACTCTAGATAACAGCTGATAAGCTCAAAATAACATTGCCAACTTTATTCCAAATTGATTGCAAAATACATAAGTCTGAAAGCTGGAGACTACAAATTCTATGATCGTTCCGTCCCCATGAGAGGAGATAGAGACCTTTTATTTATAAGGAAACTTTATAACAAATTCCTAACTGATCAACCCACATCCCAAAGGAATAGGCGAACAAGATTTATTACATTAAAGAAGAAGTCAACGCAAGAAAACATAACAACAACAACTGTCCTGCAGCTAAGAAAATATAGCGCAACCTCCTTTCTGGATTTAAGCTCCACTAGGAACAATTATGAATGTTCCACAAACTGCTCTGCTGAGGAAGCGATCAATTGGTTATGATCTTCTTCAATGCTGCTCCATTTTGATTGGGTCTGCATTCTAGGGACACGTTGATGTTCCTCTTAACTGCGAGCTTAGTCTTTCTTTCATCTTGGCTGACCCTGCATCATGACGTTAATGTGCACAAAAGCATGTGTATCTATTGATGTTAACATAACATAAATTAAACCACATTCTAAGATTGATTTAGATAATTTGCATAGATGGACCGTTTAAAAATCATTAGATAACAACCTTAGGTATATGATAAATCAATTCCAGAAATACTTAAAAAGACATCAACCAAGAAAGTCTTCTGACCCAAATATTACCCAGACACAAGACCTAAGCAAGAATTCTATGACAAAAATCTATCAAAACAGAGCCATTATTTCAGCTCATCATTGCCCCCCAACCTCGCTTCTTGTTGATCCTCCAACAATAGGAAAGTTTCTAATTCTAGCATTGATTCTGAAATTGCTGGGGGTAACTTGCCCTGAACCTTCTATAGACAAACTCCAATAGAACCCTTTCATCTTTTCCAACCGTGTCCACTTGGAGTGTTTTGCTGCTTCATCACACGCTGGGTCATTATTCCTGCATCCCATTAGTGGCCATAGGAGAATTGTTGGCTGAAAGCTAAGGGGAAACCAGCGTCTCCCTTTTGTTCTACCCAAATATATATATTTGGGTGCCCGTCTTAGTGTTGCCTGATAATTTGATAAGGAGTGTGGCTTAGACTATTTCAACTCATCTGGTAGACTATTCCAGCGCTGGACTAAATGTCCAATTGCTACCCGTCCTTCACCTATAGCCATCTGCTCATACTCTCTATATATTTCTTCTCTCAGGGGCAGAATGTTTTTCCCAAAATCTGGATGATACACAATTTTTTGCCAATCATAATAAAGCCTTCTTGGATTTCTTGACTTAGCTCTCAATGGAAGGGAGAGATCAAGTTCTTCCTTCCTGTGTATCTTAAATTGTTCTCCCCTTGTAATTTCATTTTGAACCCATGACATGAGAGCCCTTAGCTGAATATCTCCAATGTAAAGTAGAGGATTCCAATTAGCATCATCAGGAACAACATAATTATGTAAATAGAATTTACAAAGCAAATTTTTGATGGCTGTAGGAGCTGTTTGGTTGACATGATAGAATTCCTGAGGTGTCTTTAAAGACGAGCTTAGATTCCTAACAATTCTCATCATTTGAAAACAAATATGTTGTTCCTTCAAATACAAGGAGTAAACTCGAGGTGGTGGTTTGCATTGTATTAGCTGTGGTATCATGGTGACTACCGTTTCCACCTTAATTTTGAGCTGAGCAATCTCCTCATCTCTTTGTTCAATAACCTTCTTTTGTTGATCAATAAGCCTCTGCATTTCTGTTTTTTCTAATTCCCATTCTCGGTAAAAGGCAAGTGCAGCAGCATGATTGGTAAGAGAAGAGGGTGGTCTATGAGTTGGTGCTTTAGGCTTCGACTTTCCAGTCCTGCTTCCTGTCTCAACAATCTGCTCTGCAGCGGAGGCCAAACTGTTAAGCCCATCAAAGCCCATTCCTTCCTGTAGCTGCTCATGAGGGTTCTACAGCTCTACTTTCTCACCCTTATCTTCTTCCTTACTAATCTCCTTAGGTGAGGATGAAGGGATAACATCCTGGTAAGGACTGTGTGGTTCGTGCTCTGGGGAATCAACCAGAATGTTGGCATTCAACTTCTCTGATTGCTTCTGATCTTTAGGCTTTTTTTGAAGCCTACCGCTTCTTCTCACAAACATTTCTTTGGTGGTTGCAGGACGACTTTCTGTACCTAATTCCTCAGTTGCTTCCTCAGCTACTACAGTGGTTGCATGAGAAACCTCTTTTGCAACTTTTCTTTTATTTGCGACAAGAGAGGCTAAATCCCCACTTTTCCCTTTCTATTTCTTCTTTTTTGTGTCAATTTGCTTCTCTTTACCTTTCTCCCTCCGTGAAAACACCCTAGTTGTTATCAGGATTTGCAATGGAACCCCTGTCGAGGCTTCTGTTGCTTCTGACAGAGATTCTCCCTGTGAGGGTTCCCATGTTGTAGGAACATTTTGAACGGGTGATATCCCGAAGGATGAGGGTTCAATGGCAAAACTAGGTCTTTCTAAATTTTCTCTCTTGAGATGGGGGCAGTTCTGCTGGACCCATATTATTTACCCTAATCCTTCTAACTTTTACAAATTCATTCTAGGACATCTGGGAAACATCTCTCAAAGACCTTTCAATCAACAACTTAATCAAACAATGGTGAGTAACAGAATGAGGCCTACCTTTTTGTGTTTTCGTTGCACTAATGCAAAGAAGATTGTACAATGTATTCAGAACATTCATTCTTTTCCCATGGCGTAGATGAGTCAGAATCTTAAAATGATGGGAATGCAGGCATGAGAATCTCCCTTCACAAGTCAAATATTTCATGATATATAACGTTACTGCTCTCTATTTAGGCGGAAGGGATTCTCATTTGGTCTCCTGCTTATCTATTACCAAAGGTGGGTCTCCTTGTCGCGTGAATTCTGCTCTTGCACTTCGTGCGTCCTTTGATTCAGGGTATTTTTCCCCATCTGCTGGCAACCCAGTTACCTCTGCAATCCGTTCTTCTGTTGCTACAACTCTCAATCCTTTCACCTGAGCTTCCCCATCAGATAATGTATAGGTGAATTCTCTTGCAACCTCCTCATTGAACTTAGTTAGCTTCAGAAAATAGTCTAACCAGCCACTACTGCGGAATTCTGGTTCACAATCTTGGTCTTGTAGAAAGACATCATGGACTGTAGGTTCATGGCGAACTGGTGGAACACCCATCATAACATTGAAACTCTCAACTCACCAATGGCAGAAATATGCCCAACTCTGCAAGCTTCCTAAATATTTATGCTCTATTTGCCAAGAACCCAGCTACAATTTTAAAATAACTCAAGGCAGACAAAAGGAACGGAGCACATAATATCACATCAAACCAAAATAATTTAAATTTAAACTCAATTTGAGATGACATAAGAATTATCCATGAGAATAATTCACATCGTACTCCCCCCCCAACCTAAGGTTTAACAGGTGTCCACACATGCGAAAGATGACTTAAAAGGACACTATGCAAATATTATTATGATATGAAATATGGTTTAATTATATGTATGTAACAAAAAATAAATACACATGAGCATACCTGATATCGTGCCATTATGACACCAGTTGGATAAATTCATTATGTTTGAAGTTGATCCGCAATGCACTGCAAGTGAGGTGGAGAAATGAGTGACGAGAGTGGAAGGGAATGGGTGAAGACAGAAATGGAATATTTATTGCGAAGAAAAGCACTTCCATGGAATATGGAAGTATTTATTATGAGCATGCAACAAAGATTTAGGAAGAAGGCGAGACGACAAGCCCACCGCCTGTTGCTACAGGAATCTCGACATTTGCTGGAGTAGTGAACTGCTGTAGGAATTTTTCTTTTGAAAGAGGCTTATGATAGAGGCACAGGCGATGACCATTCACCAACAATTTGAATTTTAGAGGATCAATTATGGACAATCATACTGCACCATTGGAAAATGTTTCAATCACCTCATAAGGCCCTAACCAGTGGGTCTACAGTTTTCCCAAATTGTCCTTATACTTGGAATCATAGAGAAGGGCCCAATCGCCTGGCTTGAATGCTTTGTCTATTATATATCTATCATGCCATTTCATGCGTTGATTTTGAATTGTTTCTGTGTGCTGTAGGGCTGACTTCCTGATTTCATCCAAGGCATTAAGCTGTAGGAGCCTATCCTGTTGTGCTGCAAAGAGAGTCATATCCAATGTTATGGTTATTCTAAGTGTCTTATGCTCAAATTCCATAGGCATCATAACCTTTGTCCCATACACCATCTCAAAGGGTGTAAACCCTGTAGTGGTTTTCCATGTGGTTCGATAGGCCCATACTGCTTCAAACAACCTACTAGACCAATCCTTATGATGAAGGGCTACTGTCTTGGTTAATATAGATTCATTCTCCCTATTGGTGATTTCAGCTTGCCCATTTGCTTGAGGATGGTAGGGAGTTGATTTCCGATGCCTTATATTATATTCATTGACCAGGGCAGTGATCAAAGTGGAAGTGAATTATGCCCCTTGATCAGTCACAATCTCTCTGGGAACTCCATATCGTGTAAATATCTCCTCATACAAAAATTATGCTACCTTGTTATCCCTGACATGTTTGAATGCTTTGACCTCAACCCATTTTGTAACATAGTCAGTACACACAAGAATGTATGACCTACCATTTCAGGATGGATCAATTGGCCTAGCAAAATCTAATCCCCATTTGTCAAATGGTGTAACAACCACTTGTGGATGCAAAGGCATCTCATCAGACCGAGTTGGTCTGCCCATTTGTTGACATCTATCACATTTCCTGGCATACTTGACTGCATCTTTGTGCAAAGTCGATCAATAATATCCTGTAGTCAGTATCTTTAGAGTTGTTCTCTTGGCAACAAAGTGACCTCCACAAGGCTCATCATGGCAAGCATGAAGGATATCATAAGTTTCATCTTCTCTAACACATCGTCTGATAACTTGATCTGGTCTTGTATAGAATAAGTAATCTGCTATCCATGAAAAAGTGAAACTCTTTTCTACAAGTAACCTTCTTTGTTTTGGTGAGAAGTTAGGAGGGATTTTGTTAGCAGCTAAGTAATTAGCTATGTCAGCATACCATGGAACATTCACATTAATTGAAAACAAATGCTTATCTGGAAAGGAATCATCAATGGCTTCAAGACCATCCTGTATTTGAAGTCGGGATAGAAAGTCTGCCACTACGTTTGCCTTACCTGGTTTGTCGATTATAGTGATGTCAAATTCCTGCATTAACAATAACCATCGTGCCAACCTACCTGAAATGGCACTTTTATTCATAAGGTACCTGATGGCTGCATGATCAATATGCACAAAGATTTGATAAACAATGATATAGTGTCTAAACTTGTTGAGGGCATAGATAACAACTAATATTTTCTTTTCTGTGACAGTATAATTCAGCTCAGGTCCCTGCAAATTTTTGCTGATATAATAAATTGCATTCTCTAAAATTCCTTGTTTCTGCCCCAAGACTGCTCCAATTACAACATCTGATGCATCTGTGTGAATGTGAAAAGGAAGAGACCAATTAGGTCCTTTGAGTACATGAGCTTGGGTTAAGGCTACCTTAAGTTTAGAAAATGCCTCTTCACATGTTGGCGTCCATTCAAACTCAACATTATTTTTTAAGAGAGAATATAGAGGTCCTGCCATCTTACTAAAGTCCTTTATAAATCTCCTATAGTACCCAGCATGGCCTACAAAAATTCTTACATCCTTTTGTTTTGCAGGAGCAGGAAGGTTAAGTATTACCTCAATTTTGGCTGGATCAACTTGAATGCCTGATTGAAAAATACGATGCCCCAATACTATCCGTTGTTGCATCATCATGAAGCATTTTTCATTGTTTAGGGACAAATTATGATCCTCACATCATTGGAACACTTTGGCAAGATTTTGCAATGCTTCCTCAAAGGTGGCCCCATAAGTAGTGAAATCATCCATGTAGATTTCCATACAATCATGGGAAATATCTGAAAATATACAAAGGACAGCCCTTTGAAAGGTTGTAGGAGCATTGCACAGACCAAACAGAAGAACTGAATAGGCATACGTTCCCCAAAGGCAAGTGAAGGTTGTCTTTTCCTGATCTTCTAGAGCTATTCTGATTTGATTATAACCACTAAACCCATCCAAAAATGAAAAGTATTGATTGCCTGCTAAAGAATCCAATACTTGATCGATGAATGGAAGTGGGAAATGATCTTTCTTAGTAGCAGTGTTGAGCTCCTTATAGTCCACACAAAATCTCCATTTACCTCCTTTCTTAGAGACTATAACCAGAGGAGATACCCATTGATTGTCTGAAATAGGGTAAATGAACCCTGCATTAAGTAACTTTTGTAATTCCTCCTTGACTATTTCCCTTAATGCAGGGTTAATCCTTCGATGAGGTTGTCTAACTGGTTTACATTCTTCTCTGATATAAATCTTGTGAGTACACAATGTAGGATCTAATCCCTTGATGTCATGATAATCCCATGCAAAGGCTTGTTTATGGGTCTTGAGTAGTTTTATTAAGGACAACCTTTGGTGTGTTGTAAGTCGACTATTGATACTTAGGTTCCTTCCTGAAGCAACCTCTACTTGAGTGATTGACTCAATATTAGATATCTCAAGTAAACAAGAGGTTTGGATTTCCTATGGCAGTAAGGTATGAAATATATCTGTAGCTGTAGGAGAATCCAAAGAACTTGTAGACGGAAGGAGTGTATGCAAAGGACATGTTGGCATACTAGGCAATTGTTTAGCTGCTCCATAATAATTTCCTATGATGTTAGAGAGTACCTTATCATCTTCTTGGAGTTCTATGAATGGTTCCCTAGTCAACATCATAAGTTGCCGAACATAATTAAATTCCTCTACTTCTTCTCCTATATCGGGCCATACTACTTGCTCTTGATCAAGTTGTGGTTATGCAGGAGAATAAAGTGCAAGAGTTTTAGTGGTGATACCATCTGAAATGGCCATGTCCCCTGTCTACAACCTATGTATGCATCAGCTGTAGCAAGCCAAGGTCTTCCCAAAATGATTGGATATCCCCCCAATGTTGCTTTAGGAGAGAGTATCATAAAATCAGCTGGATATTCCCAAGAATCTAGTGTGACAACAATATCCTCAACCATCCCATCAGGTCGGACAATGGAGCTATCTGCAAGCTGCAGGACTGTTGGGGTAGACCTAAGACTAGTAATACTGAGTTGTTGCATGACATCCTTGGTCATCACATTTATGGCTGCTCCCAAATCTATCAGGGCATTTTTAATTTGAGTTCCATTGATGACTACCTTCACAACAGGACTACCTGGGTTGGAATATTTAGTGACAACAACTTTTCCTAACATAATATTAGCCAGTCGCCCTACTACATGGACTGTTTGTGGGTCATTTTTCTTCCGTCCAGGTTTTTTTAAACGTGCCTCCTTAATAGCTTTTCCATTTATGAGAATATCCTTAATAGCTTGGAACAGTGGAATCTTTACACATGTTTTAATTGATCAATAAGATCAAAAGCTATGTCATCCTGCTGCTTAGTCACTTCTACCTGCAATCTTTGAGGAAATGGAGGTGTTGTAATAGGTGTGCCTGAAGTTTCAGATTGAGGTACCTGCTTAGGGTTTGCAGGCTGGTCAGGTGCAGTATCTTGAGCAATCTCCTCAGATGGTAATTCTGTTATAAATGGAGGAGATATGGTAGGCAAATTTGTTCCTGACCGTAAGTGAATATCACTTATATTAAGAGAATATGCAGGATATTGATTAGGATCGGCTAAATAAACTTGTTGCTGTTGTTGAGTTTTGTTATTGGGATTTGGCACAAGCTGTGTTGGCAGTTGAGTTGGCTTGGGCGGAGCAGCATTAGGAGTTGGTGGCATTAAAATCGATTGTTGGGAGTGTTGTGGTGGCTGCAGGAAACCTGATGATTGGTTTGACCATTGCTAACCTCCCCTCCATTGCAGTGACTATTGCCAGTTACCTTGAGGTGGTGACCAATTCCCTTGTGGCTGCTGCCACTGAAAGGAAGGGCTATGATAATTGGGCCAAGAGTTTTGAGGGCTATTCCAAGACTGAGGAGTATAATTCCCAAAATTTTGGGAATATGGAGGTTGCCACTGATTATTTTGTGCATTAAAGTTCAAATAAGGACCAGAAAAAGACAATGAATCTTGTGGCATACCTTGTCTCGGAGGCCAAGGCCTTCATTGTGCAACATAATAGAGTTGTTCATCATCTCCGTAGACTGGCTTAAAATCCGGAGGTGCCTGCTAGCTGTCAATTTTAGCGAGGAGTTTACACTTGCAGTCCTTTTTCTTTTGCCGACAATGAGAACAAAACTCAGTGAGCATGGCTTCCGCTTCTTCATGCTTCTTCCTTGCTTGAAGTGTATCCAACTGAGTAGCCATATTGTTAATAATATCCTCTTTAGAGTCTTTTAGCAGATGAGTTATCTCCATCCATTAAATTGTTGTAGATGCTTTTGCTATTGAAGAGCCAGGCCTATAGTGTCTTCCTTTCTTGGCAGAAGCTCTGGAATATTTTTGACAGATCTTCTGATGTCGTCGCATTGAACTTGAGTAATGGCTCCTCCTCCCACGAGGTCCATTGAGTCGATACAGTCCTCGTTGATTCCCCTTAGAAAAATCAATTTCAAATATTCTTCACTCAAGGTGTTATGCTTGGATTTCCTAACACTGAACATAAACCTCTCAAGATAATCTTCCAGACTCTCATCTTCTTTTTGTGTCATCTAGAAGATATCATCATCATGTCGATCCATTCTCCTGCAATAATTTTTATCCTTTTCCAAGAAGTTTTCCTTCATTTTATCCTAGGTAGTGATTACATCTCTACCTAAACTCATAAACCACCTAAGAGCAGCTTCTTTCAGACTAGCAGGAAATAACTTGAGTTTATGGGCATCAGTGGTATAGTCATAACTTCTATAGAGGATGTCAAATTCGAACAAAAAGGTATGTAGATCTTCTATGACCAAGCCATAAAACTTTGGAAGAGAGGAGGTTGGTATATTCTTCAGGTTTGCATTATCACGCCGGTCAAGAATAGGAAATTCAAATGTTGGGTTCGTAGGTGGAGGTGGAGGATTTCCTGCCATTGGTCCTTGATAAGGAACTAAATGTAAAATATTTTGCTCAGGGGGTTCATTTAAGAAGTCGAGGTCTCCCTCTGATAAATAAAAAACACCTTGGTTTCTAGCTTGCACAAAAGTTTTAGCAAAAGGATATTTCTAGGGCTTGATCTGATCTTATTTCACAAGTGGAATGCGAGAGAAGAAATCTTCCTAATCCATCTCTTCTTCTTCTATGCATGCAGATTTTCTAAAGGAATTCTAAGAGATAATTCTTTAAAGAAAACTAAGAAAGCTTAAAACTAATAGTTACAATAGGTTCTTAGTTTGGCACCATCCCGACAACGACGCCAAAAATGTTGGTCCTCACAACTGGAATATCAACTAGGTTATAAAAACTCAATTCAGGGATTGGACATCCTGACTGAACAACTAACTCTCTTGTAGCAAAGGCTCATTTACTTTATCGACCAGGGACATAAACTTGAAACAGGCCAGCACTGTATGTGCACTAAGTTCAAATTGCAACCATTCTATCCTATAGCTGGAAAAGGGAATTCTCTGAAATAAATATGCAAAAACATGATGTACTAATACTTTATCAGAACACACAACTGAAGGTAACTTAAGCAACTGCTACTAAATGACAATGTTCTAGGCAGCGGATAGGAGCTACTCTGCCCCTTATGGTTGCAGGAACAGACACAAGAACTGTTTCCAGTGGCTGCAGGAACAGTCGAATGCCAAAACAACAACTATAGCAAGATGGGTTTTAATTGAAAAACACAAAGGGACTACTCACCAAGTGGGCCCCCTTGAGTGAGTAGATCTAGAACTCTAGATAACAATTGATAAGCTCAAAATAACATTGTCTTCTTTATTCCAAATTGATTGCAAAATACATAAGTCTTAAAGCTGGATACTACAAATTATATGATCGTTCCGTCTTCGTGAGAGGAGATAGAGACCTTTTATTTATAAGGAAATTTTATAACAGATTCGTAACTGATTAACCCACGTCCCAAAGGAATAGGCGAACATGATTTATTACATTAAAGAAGAAGTTAGCGTAGGAAAACAAAACAACAACAACTGTGCTGCAACTGAGAAAATATAGCACAACCTCCTTTCTGGATTTAAGCTCCACTAGGAACAATTATGAATGTTCCACAAACCGCTCTGCCAAGGAAGCGATCAATTGGTTATGATCTTCTTCAATGCTACTCCATTTTGACTGGGTCTGCATCCTAGCGGCATGTTGATGTTCCTCTTAACTGCCAGGTTAGTCTTTCTTTCATCTTGGTTGACCCTGCATCATGACGTTAATGTGCACAAAAGCATGTGTATGTATTGATGTTAACATAACAGAAATTAAACCACATTCTAAGATTGATTTGGATAATTTGCATAGATGGACTGTTTGAAAATCATTAGATAACAACCTTAGGTATATGATAAATCAGTTCCAGAAATACTTAAAAAGACATCAACCAGGAAATTCTTCTGACCCAAATAGTACCTAGACACAAGACCTAACCAAGAATTCTATGACAAAAATCTATTAAAACAGAGCCATTATTTTGGCTCATCATATGTCATAATCAATTATAGATATATGAACATATCAATAAGTAGGAGATATTTTGTACATCAAGTCAAATTGCAATATTTCTATAAGGATTTGTGAGATATTGCCAAGATCAAGAGCTCAATGAAAAGTACAAGAGAGACAAAATAGATGATAGGAATAAACTGTATTCTATCAAAGATGAAAATACTGATCAACTGGATCATCAATCGTTACATACAATGAATATGAGTCTGCTTATATAGGCAAGGCTATATGGATATGTGAGCATACAAACATGACATGTGGCTTAATTAGAAACAAGGGTAGGTAGGAAATAGGTGTGGTAGGTAGGAGAAACAATATAATATTCCACATGAGGTGGATCACCCACCAAAGGTGAAATGTAACAACAAGATAAGACCACAAAAGGTGGAAATTCTCCTACACACACTATCCCAATGTGGCACAAACACCCAAGTGTTTCATACCCAAACTACTATGATATGCATGTACTAAGTAAACTTAAGTAAGGTGTAATAATATCCAAGATGAATAATTATTTACACCAACACCCCCCCTTCAACTTAGGGGAATGCACTTAAGTCTACAATGCAACTAAGCAATGCAAGATGGGTCCTCGCTACTAGGCCATGTTAGGTAGCCATGTACAAATGCAAATGCATGCAAACCAATGCAATCAAATCTCTCACAAAGCGAGGAAAGAGAGAAAAACCCAATGGGAAAAAACCCTCCCCCAAAAGAGAGATGAAAACCATATACAAAGAACTCTCATAAAAGTATGTGAGGAACAAAACCCCATGTGTGGAAAAATTCCCCCCCATATGAGAGAAGAAGAAGAGAGACTAGGAAGCCCCCCCTCAATGTAGAATTTGCACCAATGATAAAAGCTCGAAGATGAATGAAGAAATTGCTCCACGAATGTCAAACCACGTTCCTCCCCTTAGGAAGAAACGAAACCAAAGGTGTATCCATGAAATCTCGTCAATCATAAAGGGAAGATGTAGGAAAAATACTCACGATGAATGGAATATCTGAAAACTGCTCAAGTGTCCCCATGTCAATGTTGAAAGATACCTCTTCCAAAGGTGGTAAACTGCTCCACACTGCTGAAAAAGGCACTCCAAGATCTAGTGGAGAAGAAAGTAGAACAAGTCCCAAATACTCACATGTCTCCTCAAAGAATAAAGAGACCTCCTCCAATTGTTGTATGAAAGTATCCACAATCATGTCAACCTCAAAAGAATGATCATGTAGAGAATGCACAAGAGGGTCAGAGCGATCCCTCGCAACAATCGAAGAAGGATCATCTTCATCAAAGAGAAGATGAATGTCATCAATGATGTCTCCCAAATCTGCAATGAAGGACTCCACAAATAAACCTGCAATGTCTGTCAAGTAGGTATCCCAATCAACTGAAGCTGGAAGACAAGAAATATCCTGCTGCACTAAATCACAAGAAGGCAAAACTGTTGCACTAGCTGCATCATCAGGTGCAATAGGTGGTGTGATATCAAGAGGAGGAGATGAAATGCAAGGCTCAAGAATGGGGTCACATGTGAGAATCCCCAAGTACTAGTACCCAAAGTTCTCAAAATCTGAATCATCAACATAGGAAGAATCAACCTCATCAATAGGACCAAAGTGTGAAAAAGAGTACAACCGAGATGCATGATCAACCACCACAGTCGCAATTATACCTCCACTCTCCAAGTCTCTAATGATAACTGAATCAGGTGTGAACTCCACAATTTTCCTAGTTGCCCCATGTGTAATTTGATAGATGGAAAGAAGATTGTTTGTCAAGTGGGGTACACACAACACATCATTGAAGGAGTTATCCCCAATGGTAATATATCCTTTCCAATCACATCCATGTATGTATGATTGCCCATCAAAATCTGCGGCATGTGGCAAGGCTCAAATGAAGAAAACATAGAATGCGAAGATGCCATATGATGAGAAGCCCCTAAATCTAGAAGCCATCTCCCTAAATCATGACTTGTAGTAGCACAAAGAGCTTGTCCCTTTCTTTTATCCATCCCAAAAGAGTGATCCTTTCCTTTATCTTTATCCTTGGAAGAAGCCGATGTAGACATTCTAGAAGGTAGGTCGATTTTGTTCTTCTCAAGAAGATTCTTCAACTCATCAATATCCTTCTTGTAACAATGTTGTTCATCATGTCCCGACTTCTTGCAATATGCACAAAAAAGATTCTTCTTATATGATTTCCTCTTAGGTGAGAATGGAGAATCACCTTGTTGTGGAGAGGATGATTGTGCTCCATCTTGTTGTGGTTTTGACTTAGGTTGCTTTTGATTCTTTCCTTTTCCTTGATTGTTTTGATTCCCTTTATTAGCCACCAAAGCTTGTGACTTTGAAGATTTGAGAATCCCCATCTTGGTCAACTTAGATTGCTCAAGTATCAAAATCTCCGTGAATGAATCAAATGAGGGAGAAGTGTATGAGGAACCTTGAGCTAACCTATGGGTGTGAAATCTAGATACAAAGGCTGCATACTCTGAAGGAAGCTTTTCCAACAAGTTATAAACCAATTGAGCATCCTTTTTGTCAATTCCACAATCCTTTAGCTTTGCTCTTAGCTCAATTGCTTTTGTGACATAATCCTGGATTGTATCAAAATCCTTGGGATCCAAAGTTGTGAGTTCACTATCAAGCTTGTAGCCCTCAATCTCATCAACTTGACCATAGAATTTCTCAAAAATATCCCAAACCTCTTTAATTGTTGTACACTTCTCAATGTGAAAAATGAGGTCATCTGATACATACTTTCTAAGAGTTCCAAGTGCCATAGCATTCTTAGTGAGCCATTCAATTTGAGCATTAGGATCAACCTTAGGATCAGGTGGTGCTGTAATAGTTCCATTTACATAATGAATGAGTCCTTTTTCCATTAGTTTACTCCGAAGACTTAATCTTCTATGAAGCATAATTATGAGGAGTTAAAAGTGGAAATTTAGGAGAACCCATAGCACCAAAATGAAAAAATGCAAGATAGAGAGAGGCACAATCACACAAGACACCCCCCCCCCCCAAAAAAAAAATAAAAATGGTGATTTGACACTTTATACTTAGTGCGTATACAATGGGCCACTTGCAAAACAAGGCAAGGTGGACTTCTAATTTCAACTTTACAACTTCTCAAAATGAGATATAAGAGACTTCAACAAATACTGCAAGTGATCTAATCTGAGATCCAAGAGAATACAAGTACCAAATAGGCCAAAAATGACCAAATACTGAAATTACAATTTCTACTCAAAATCACTGCAAACAAATGATGGATTATGAAAGTAGACAAAAAAACATGCACTTTAAAAAAAAAGGCACTTGAAAAGGAGGTCGTATGACCCCGAACGAAGCCTCTGAAGTTGCAAAATCGGGGATTAGACAGGTACAGTCATGAAGATCTGCAATTTTTGAAAAATCCATCCATCAAAATCATAAAATTCCTCCATCACTGTGAAGAGCACAAAATTATAGGCCATTTAAAAAAAATTACACCAAAAAAGGAGCAAAAATGAGCAAGATATGGCCTTCCAAAGTTGAACTGCAAAACTAAAAAGCTCAATGAGAGGGGGATAATTTTTTTTCAAAATACTGCTGATGCAATGCTAATGTCAGCAAATGACAAGTTTAAATTTGACACCTGTCTGACCATGACAAAAACGTCACCTCCCCCTGCATGGTTGTCCGTACAGTACGGACTCGATGACGTGGCAAAAATGTGTGGTTCCGTATAGATGACGTGTCATACAATCGGGCTGACGTGTCACTGACGCATTGTACAGATACTGACGTGTCAACCATCTGTGCAACTGACGGCACCGCGTGGGCAAATGTGTGGCCGCCGCGTGGCGGTACAAAGGATGACTGGGCGTTGTGACTCTCCTCGCCTTACGCTAAGGTGTTGCGCCATGCATCAGAGGTGGGCAGTGACTCAACCAGTTCAGGAGCGCCACGTGGGAGTGACAGGGCGGCCGAAGGTGCAGTCGTCGGCGGGGGCGCTTGGAGCCGACGAGGCCGGGGCAAGAGCAGGGGCGGCTGCCGAAACACGAGCGACAGTCAAAGGAGTACGTGTAGAGCGGGGTGGACGACCAGCGTGGGGGGTGTTGAGATGGCGGGAACCGAAAGCACGGTGATCGGGGAAGCAAACCAAGCGACGTGGAGCTGACAGGGTATGTGCAGGTACGGTGGCAGGGGCCGCCGTAAAAATACCCTGCAAAAAATAAAATGTTTGCGTACGGGTGTCGGGGGGGGGGGGGGTTTAAACCCCATGTAAATTTTTTTTTTTAAACTTTTTACAATAAACGCCTGAATTTAAAAAAAAAATTCTGTAATTTATAAATAATATTTTGAAAAATAAATACGCAAAAAATAATTTATTTATTTTTACAAAATCCGTACAAATATACCAAAATAGGCGAAAATTTTCCTTCCTCCAAATATGGCCGAATTTATACTCAAAATTTATGGAAACGGCCTCCCAGACGCAACCGTGATGTCCAAATCGCTGTACGATGCCCCCCAAAATAGCACCTCCTCAGATCTGAAAATTGAAGCCTCCAAAAGACTAACCAAAGACGCCCTTTAGGCTCTGATACCATGTGAGATTCTGCCAAGATCAAGAGCTCAATGAAAAGTACAAGAGAGACAAAATAGATGATATGAATAAACTGTATTCTATCAAGATGAAAATACTGATCAACTAAATAATCAATTGTTACATACAATGAATATGAGCCTACTTATATAGGCAAGGCTATATGGATATGTGAACACACAAACATGACATGTGGCTCAATAAGAAACAAGGGTAGGTAGGAAATAGGTGTGGTAGGTAGGAGAAACAATATAATATCCCACATGAGGTGGATCTCCCATCGAAGGTGGAATGTAACAAGAAGATAAGACCACAAAAGGTGGAAATTCTCCTACACACACTATCCCAATGTGGCACAAACACCCAAGTGTCTCATACCCAAACTACTATGATATGAATGTACTAAGTAAACTTAAGTAAGGTGTAATAATATCCAAGATGAATAATTATTTACACCAACAAGATTCAACTGTGTATTTTGTTTTCAAGTCAAAATCATTGACACATGTTAGATGTGTCAATAGCTCAAAAAAAAAAAAAACTACACTATTGAATTCTAATAGCAATATCATAATATGAATAGATTTCAAACACAAAGAGCCATGATAATCCATAATGTAAAGACAAGGGTCTATCCAAGAGTGGGATCTATAGGGTTCATAAAGTATGCAACAAAGGCATCAACTCCAATATATGTAACCAAGTGAGGTGAGATTTGTTATAATTAGAATATCTCTCTTAATTCATATTTGAAACAATTGTAAATGTAAATCCTAGAGCCAAAATAGGGGTGCATAAGGTAGGTGATGTTTGTTCTCTTATATCAACTAATGATTTGAGGCTATACAATTATGCTCTGCAACTTAGGGATAATATTATCCTAAAGTAAGCAACCAGCCATTGCTATAGGGTACATTTAATTGTCAACCAGGGTCATAAACTTAAGATGAAGTCTATACCATATATATAGTAGGAGGCATTTGGGTTTTTGTTATATTTACAAATTGTAGACATTCATTATTCTAGCTCTCAGCAAAACTAGTAAATAATTAAAAAACAAACAATGTCATTAAATTACAATTCACACTTAAGAGTAATGACAATTACAATCTAGAAATGATAAAATAACAAAAAGGTAAATAACAATTTCAATCGAATTTATACACATGGTGCACATTTATTTAGTTGTTACAAGAACAATAAACGTATGTTGTTGAATAAATTGAACAATAATGAAATCATAGTAATCCTTGTAAACTAATCATTAGTGATACATTACCTCAAGTGGGTCTTGACTTGGATAAGTGCACTCACCAAATTAAACAATTAAATACAGTTACTTCACAAATATTTCATATATGTATTAATTCATTCATGAGAATAATCAACGTGTAGAAATTTAACTATTGATAATGGAAAAAAGGGTAAATACAAAAGATGATCGATCTAATACATTGTTTCATTCATCACATTTATAAGATTAACTATTCTAACTACCTGACACTGATATGCCACTCATTCTTGATAATTAGGAAGAGGGTTGTTTGCTGAAAAGACACAACTACAAGATAAAAAAAGAGTCCTAGTTGGATTCTACGTTCATCATAAAGAAGGTTCAATGACTAGACAAATTTATTACATAACATCATTATTAACAAAGGAATCTTAAATGCTAGAGTCATATGCTAGTAGTAGAAATCCGATATTGCTACTTTAGTGGACACCTCATCGCTCACCATGCTTATCGTAGTAGACCTATGGTCTACACGACCACAAGAGCATTGTTATTTCTATGAGTTACTTGGCTATATGAAGTCTCCATCGTGTGTCTTTGATGCAAAACATGTTTTTGGATTAAGGCAAAAATAGGTTTTGAAGGGGCCTTGAAACCCTTTACATAAAAGATTCTAAAAGGCTTAGAATCAAAGCATTATAGTCCAAAACAAAAACATACTGCAAAAGATAGGACAACTTATAAAGCAACCAAGAAACCAGCAAACACCCAAACGGGCAGACAAAAAACAAACAAAAAACCCGAACACTAAACACAGAACCACACAAAATAAAGCACAGTTACACGAGGCTTTTAAGAGTCTTAGCGACCTCAACCTCCAGCAGGCTCATCTTGTCAGCAACCTTCCTCATCTCTTTGTAATCCATGCTCTGAGTCGTAGCTTTTTTCTTTATGTTGCCTCGGGTCCGCGTACAAGGGCCCTGACCAGCCTGAGTCTTCTCAAATTATCATCACCAATATTAATCAGGACTTTCTCTTGTTGTACATTGTCAAGATTATTCATCATGGCTTGCATGGCATCCACTGTCTGTTTGACAATCTTGTGACTACTGGTCATAATTGTGATGAGAGTGGCTTGAATTCTCTTATAGTTCTCATCAACATGGGTGAGCCTATCCTCAAATCTTTTTTGCATCTGATGAATGCCCTCCACTGCTCTATTGATACAATCCACCACAGATTTCTTTTTATTTTCCGTCCAATGCCCATTACCCTTCTGATTATCCGGAGTAGAGACCACAGGAATAGATTCCATCTTGCTACCCAAGGCCCTTTAGTTGAGTTTGACCTCTTTAAGCTCATGAAAGAGCCACTTAAACATGTTGTAAGTATCGATGGCGTGGTCCCTAGCCATACCCAAAACATCCTCATAGTCATCCCTCTTATCATTCAGCTCCACACTCTTCGTATGAAGGTCCTTGATGGTATTTTGCAGAGACGTTGAAGGGGGCGGTGAAGGGGGCTTCTCAAAGTTCTGGCTGTCAGGCTTCTTGCTACCCCCATTATTACTCGTCGAGCCCTCAGAATTAGCCTTATTTCCACTAGACACATGGGAATCTTTTCCATGCAAGGTGGACGAAGAAGAAACAACCAGCTGCTTCCGTACATTTTTACCCTTACTTGAAGAAGATTTGGCCTTCAGGGAATTCTTAGATTTAGCTTTTTTATGAGGGAGAGGGGAATCCTCGTCAAAGTCCGACTTGGAATCCTCACCTCCCCACTCCCCTGCACTAGTATCATCTTCAGAAGAAGTAAGGATATAACCAGACGGGGTAGGAAGGGCACAGAAATGAGAATCAATGAGAACCAAAAGCCCTTCATGGAGGAGGGGGAAATTAATAGGAATCTTCTTATGGTCCCTAAAATTAGCCCTCAAGGTAGACATCAAATAAAAACGAAGGGACACCTTGACGCCATAACAAAAGTGGTTCAGAAGCACAAAGTGATGTACATAAACCCTAGTGAAACGACCATCAAGAGTGAAGTATTCCATAATTACCTTGAGATTTTTTGCCCAGAATTCCTTGATGATATAAATGTCGTAGTAGCTTGCCGTTTTTTTCACCATATTGGCCCTCTCTTCATTTTTAGGGAAGTTTTGCACCACCATCTCCGATTAATTTTTGTCCCCGTAATATTTCATTCCATCCATTGAAAGACCGGTGACCTACGCAATCAAGCTCTCATCGATAAGAACCTTACGCCCATGCAGAGTGTCAGTGCCATCTTTCGAGTGCTTCTCAAAATAGGCAGTTACATCTTTATTTCTCCCTTTTAACCTCTCAATATAGGGGTTGACACCCCTTTTCTCTAGGAGCCTCCATAATTTCTTATCCTTCTTGAGCTGCACATAGCTTGGAGGTTCAATTCTCTTCCTATCCCCACCCATTCTTCTCTTCACTTGATGGCTGAAGAAACTCACGACTTTCAGACTAAGAAAAGCCCTGATGAAGCCAATATCGACCCACAAAGCATGTGAATTAAATCTTCAAAGCATGTTAGCTTCTTTACACATTCAATATTAAGATAAATAATAACATTATACACATTTTTATTAACAAACACATATAAATGCAAGTATTTATCTATTCATTAACATTTATGATATAGCGCTTAATAGTAGTCATATTTTGGGAAAATCATAAACAAGTTCAATAGACTTTGGAGGATTTAAAAGATAAACAAGGTAATTAAAAAGTCATTAAAAAGGCCTATCAAGTGAAAGATAAAATATTTAAACAAGCATACCCAAATCTTATAATAACAAGGATGAATCATTGAAGTAGAAGAATGTTAAGAAGAATCATATTTCAAAATAAGATGTAAAACTTAGAAGACTTCAAATCCAAAAAATTTAGGATTTGTGAGATTCACTTGGTAGAAATTACCTATTGTGTAAGAGAAAATAAGTTCACGAAAATGTAAAAACAAAATAATTTTTTCCTAAGCTTAATTTGGGTAATCCAATAAGATTCAAACAAATAAGCATAAATTGACCGAACTCAACTCATTGGCAACTATGGGCATCCATATATTAGAATTGGATTTTAATCTTGGAAAGTAAATGCAAAAGGATAATGAATACTTAGCTCACTTATTGAAGATCTATGACATTAACAAAGATTCTACAATCCAAGCTATCAAAGGAATGAAGATGGGACCTTTTTGTTTGTCTATTGCAATGGGTTTTTTGTAAGACAACTTTTTTTGTTTTGGTTGATCCATGTCATTGGGTCACTTATGTGTCCACAAATTTGTCCTATGCTACACAAATATGATCCTTTTGGTTATGATTCATGTTATTCATATATAATTTAAATGCATTTTTAAAATAATTTTTTGTATTTTTTATTTTGAATATATAAGAATATATATAAATAAATAAATAATAGTTTAAGAGAAGTCAGCCTTTGTACAAGATTGTGTCATTTATCAATATATAAATTCATTAAACCGTTTTCTCTATCTATATATAAACATAATACATTCATGTGAATATTAATAAATTAATTAAAATTTATATGTATTGATTATTAATATTATTATTAATTTAATTGTTGTACATATTTTTACAGAATTAATTCTTAAGATGCAACCCTGTGAGATTTGAGAACAACACCACCACTTAACTAACACACCATGAAAATAACCCCAATATAAATAATTCCTTTATTTTTAACAAATTTATGTATTTTTTCTTATTCTTTATTTTTATTATATTAAAGAATGACATTTTGTAATAATTTCACTTTCTTTTTCTCCCCCATCTTTATTGATTTTTTAACTGTCATTTTATAACAATCACTTGGATTCCATCTTTCCACTTTTTTCTATTGTCTGAGCGCGACAATGATGTTTCTTGATTGTATTTATATAATCAAACAATTTGACTGTAGAAAAGACACGTGTAAGTTTAATTCGTTATTTTTAAAATAAATTTCTCCTCGAATTTAATGCTACCGGATTCGAACTGGGCTTTTTTGTCAAAAGAACGTGCAGGACAACAACCATAATCCATGGTCATATTCAACTCACGCCATATGTTCCTCGCATACATATAACAGATAACTATTTAATTTCTTTAGATTCTAGTCAAAATTCTACTCCAAGATAAATCAAAATGGAGATACCCTATGGCCCAACACAATTGATGTTGCAAGTCAGTAAGGTCATGGAAATGATCCACTTGAACAGCTGTCTCAATTCCTGCAAATTCCATAGACAAAAAGAAACCCAGTTTCGATTATCACAAGGCCACAGACAACAAGAAATCTCCATTCAGTTTAAGGAGTGAACATAGCATCTCAAAATGGATTCAGCTGGTTCAAAAAATGAGATTTCCATTAAGGATAGTCAGCTGGACCTTACGAGAAGAACTGTTGCAGCTCAGGACTCATCTGCAAAAGTATGTTTTGCAAATTCTTTGCTTTGGGTATTGATTTTATGTCTCTATAGAAGATTTTGCGTTTTAGTTTCGTGTACTAAGATAACTTGCATTGAGTATTGCCATATACCATTTTTCTAGCAGATTTTTACTGTGGTTGTAATGTGTATGCAGATTTCAGACTTTACGCATTCACTTTTCATGTGTACTGTTCTGTAAAAGAATAATTTGCATTCTATGTATGTTGTGTATTAGGCATTCAATGCTGATACCTGTAAAGTTTCTCTAGCAGAGTTAGGATAGAAGCATTTCTTTCAGCTCTCTACTATTGTTTAACGGCATAATGGCACTTGTTTATCTATATAATTTGTATTCATTACATTAGGCATTCATTTGTTTGATCAGAATTTGATTGTGTATTTGTCTGTAGAATTTGATTGTGTATTTGTCTGTAGATTATTTTAATAGAAGAATTTGTACATGGTGCCTGTTTATATATCTTGTTATATACAAAATTTTCTAACAGAATTTGAATGTGAATATTGGTGGATGCAGATTTTTGCAATAATATTTGCTTTCAGTATTCGCTAAAAGAGAAGACTGCATACGCAGCCCATGACTAACAGGATAGACAATAGACCCCTAGGGCTAAACTGCAAACAGCACCTAGAATTACCAAAGAAGGTAGCATTCATAGAAGCAGCAAAAAATCATATCCCAGATTGCATCTTGTTCATAGTTACAAAGACCATTCAAAAAAGCATTATAACATCATCAAAGTCAGGAATCATGAAGAGCCGACAACTATCGTAACACCATTAGAGAAGTGAGTATTAAATTCCCGAGCATCCACAGGGATTAGAACAGTAAGAGGCTGGGTAGGAGCTTGTGACTAACATAAGCCCCCTGACATATCAGCAATGAGAATAGTACTGTCCAAACTAGTAACAAGGAAAGAATCACAATCCAGAAGGTCATCTTCAGTTGTTAACGTGTTAATCATCAAGGTTAACACATTTGTAAATTTTGTAAACTATTTTTCAGTTTAGATAGTTATGTGACAGTTAAATTGTTCTTCTGCCTATAAACTAAGACTCTAAACATTCCTATGAAATACAATAATAATCTATTTCTATTCTTCCGCTTCTGCACCTAACAGTGATCTCAGAGCTACGTTGTGAAGGAGAGAAGAAAAACGTAGAGGACTCAGAGCTATAACAGTCACCTCTCTTTCGTAATTTCTACCTCCTCCTGCATAATTTTGAATAATGGGTATCTTGTTTTGCATAACCTGAGTGTTAATACATTATTTAAGAACCGTCGTATGAGGATTGATCGGTCTTGCTCCGCATGGGATTTGTAAGCATGGTATTGGGGACTTATGAATTGCTTATACAGCAGTTTGAAACCAATATTTGTGAAGGCAGAAGACTCAGGAATTTGAAAAGGTATCTGTATATTTTGATGTATAAATCTGCTATATTTTGATCATTAAGCGTTGAAATCTGAAAGCATTATTGAGGATAGGATGTGTACGTTCAGATGGATGCACCATTGTTACTGCTAATACCACTGTTTGAAGATTGTTTAAGGATTATGGTAGAGTTGTTATCTTTATAAAAAATTGTATATTCCCTTATTTTTGCTTGCTAAGCAAAGTCTATTCCAGGATTGCAGTATAACTGCCTATTTTGTAAAAGATGTTGAGGAATGGGCTATAACAGGGCGCATGTTGAATTTGTTTTTTTTGTTATGGAAAGTCTTCCATTATTTGTTGGTGGTGAAAGGGCAATGGTGTTAGTAAAAGAATAATAGAATTCTCTAACATGAGTATAGATAGCATCAATTTGTGGATGAATCTTAAATAGATTTCTGACAGACGGGAAAGCAGGTTGTTGATGTCAGTTTGATGCTAGAAGCCTGTGTGGGGGTTATTTGTGGTATCCAGATAATGCTGACCATACTGGGACCAAAGAATCTAACTGCATGGTACTCATAGTTTCCTTTTGCGATGAGAATGGATATTTGGGCTAATACATTTTAGACTGGAATAGGTGTCATTTATTTGCAAAATTTGCATATAAAGGAGGAATTATTTTTAACATTTTTTATGCAAAATTGGTAATATTGGAGTAATATAGTTATGTTTGGGGATATGGTGCACAAAGAGTGCAATTGATGTTATAAGGCAAGTCAAATTGTTTATTTACCTACTTATAATCTTGTCAACATTATACATTGATGTCATATTGTCTCTCACATAGGGAAAATGTTCCCAAACTCACAAAAGCACAAACTCATTGTGTTAAAATATGTTCATCCAAACCCATTGTGAGAGTTTGAGACTCTCAAAAAACAAAGGGAGAAATGTGGTCTTGGTTACAAGGGTTTTGTTGGCTCTTATATCCTAGAATATTTTAAATTCATAAAATATGTATTAGGGGGACACATGAATAAATGTCATGTTGAGTCTACATTTGTTGATGATTCTTGTGAAGTTCAAAAATCCAAGCAACCAAAAAAAAAATGTATTAAGTCCATAATGTTCAAACTTGTTCCCATTGTGGATGTCAAGGTCAACTTTCTTGTAATTGCTTTGATCTACACCCCTCTTCTTCATGTGCTCAATATGCACATTATTCTTTTCATTGGTTTCAAAAGAAAGTGCAAACACCTATGCTGTGTTGCTATTCCGTTGTTTGAACCAGTCCTAGGGATGACATCAAATGCTTTCTTAGATATTGCATAGTGAGATCTTTGACAAAGATTGGGCCAAATGCTCCAAATAAAGCTATGTTGAGTGTTGTTAAAGCTATGTTGAGTGTTGTTTAAGCTACTATTGATGATGACAATGATGTTGGTAATGTTGATTGTGATGACATAAATTTTGATAATAATGTTGTTGATGACAATGTTATTGGTGATAATAAGATTGATTTTTCTTGTCTTTAGAGTGTTATGTATTCCCTTTATGTTCAAGATGCCTTTGATTTGAATGATGATGATGTTGGTCCTTACTAATTTGTTCCAATTATTTGAAGCTATGAAGATTAAGATGTTTCCTCTTGTTGATTTGATATTGTATATACTCTCTACACTTACTCCATTAGGGAGACCAAGTTCTTGGCTTTTTCCTCTCTCATTTGCCAAGGGGCAAATCTTGTGTATATGTAGAAGATCTGAGTGAAGACTTCATAGATTTTTGACACTTTGTGATTGGCGTAGTAATTACAGTTCAATATTATGTTGCACCCAATTTGTGCTATTTCATATATTATTTGATTGTATATTATTGGTGGACAATTGATGTGTATATGTTCCTCCACAATGTATTTATGTTCCTCCACAATGTATTGATTGCACCCAATGTGTGCTATTTCAAATATTCTTTTTTAATGATAATGCAGAGTCACCTCAAATTGATAGTTGGTGACTACTCATATTGGCCACTAAGTTTTGTTCATTTTTTCAAGGACAAGACAAGTCCCAATTTGAGATTTGATAATCCCTTTAGATTAAGGGGTGATGTTAATGTGTTAATCATCAAAGTTAACACATTTGTAAATATTGTAAGCTATTTTTTAGTTTAGATAGTTATGTGGAAGTTAAACCTTTCTTCTGCCTATAAAATAAGTATGTAAACATTTTTGTGAAATACAATGAGATACAATAATAATCTATTTCTATTCTACCTCTCCTGTACCTAACATCAGTTTCATTGAGTTCTATCCAATTGCTAATGTGATCAATATCCAGCCACTACATAACTTGTATTGTAATAGAACTTTAGGATGCTCAATGATGACAAAAAGCAATAACCCTGTGACTGGTCCAATCGTAGCTTTGCATTTCATTAGCATTCGCATTCGCATTTAGCTTGCATTTCATTCTTGCATGGGATCACAAAAGCTCATCTTATCCAAGGTCAAATCTATCGCAGGAATCATCAATGGATTATCATAACTGTATACACAATCAGAATGATGACTCATCTCTCTCCAGATATTGTCAACCCAGCGCAAATCTTATGCGACCCCCTCAAATGCACCAACATCAGTGTATCTCAATCATCCTGCAACCTGATATCAAGAAAATGTCAGTTCTTTATCCAATCAACCTTATCCATTATATCAATTGATCGCATCTGATCTATTTTATCATGTCTTATACAAGATGTATCTTTCCTGAAACTAGACACTTCTCATTAGGTCTTATACAGGATATATGGTTCCTGAAACCAGACAATTTTGATCATCTTTGTCTTATACAAGAGGAATCTTTCCTGAAACCAGACTAAATCTAGATCTTATCAAACTAATGGAACCTGTTGAAATTTATCAAACTCTATCAATCATCAAGAACCACACCATCGTGATCAAAGAACTCTCACTTTCATCAATCCATGTTGCAGAATCGAATCTTTATAATCGGGACATCAATTTCACAATCGTCCAAATCATTTCAACAAATCAATTATCTCAATTGATCTCTCGAGGGGGCATTATCGTACTGCAATTTATCAATCAATGTCTGGGGCATCCTATCAAACCAATATCATCATCAAAATGAAATTATTCTTTGAATCAATGCGTCATCACACCTCACTTCAAAGAGGGGAAAAATGTATACACCTAAAAATGGTCTGAAGATAATTAATTGAATAAGCAATTATTTAATTAATCCTCCTTCCCAATTTAATTGAATTCACTAGCAATTTGATTAAATTCTCCCACTCATCTACTTATTAATAAATCTAAGGATTTATTTAATAGGTTCATTTCAATAATCCCCTTTGATTAATTAATTCCCCCCATCAAATTCATTTCTTCTAAATCCCCTAATTAATTAAAACAAATCAATTAATGAGTTGTTGGAAATTAATTAGCCTTTTCCCTATTATTTGAATTTTTATATTCAAATTCCCCACATGCCTAACCACTCCTAAACCTAACCCATTCCATCTAACCCTAATTTTAATTAACCCCATCTTAGCTTTCACATCCTAACCTCCTATGGTGTGGATACTCTCCCCTTGAGACACATGGCATTCTTGGGCCACATGTCTCCCCTCTTGGACACTTTCCCTCTCATGAGAAAAGCTCCTTGACACTTGTCACCATGGAGATGAAATTGTCCCCTTTCATCCAACCTCTTCTTCAACCACCTCCAATTTCACCCTTTGATATCTTTAGATTCAATCTTGACCATTGATTCCTGCCACCTCACCCCTAGCTTTGGAAATCCTATAAATATCCCCCTTGCTGGAGCACAAATAGATCCCATCTCATTTGCATCTTAGGAATTATTACTATAGGCATAATAGCTCTTAGAATATCATTTGAGCATTGTTATTATAGCTTAATTGCATCTTAGATCTAGCTTATTTTCTAGCATAATCATTGAATCATGTAGCTTAATCTTCTCATTTCTAGCTTAAATGCATCATTATCATCTTAAATCCTCCATCTAGGTATAGTCAAGTCACTAGAATTTGCATATCCAGATCTGAGAGCAAATCCACACTCGCATCTCTGAGGAGGCGATAGATCGATTAGCCATGGTTTATGTTTCTTTGCTTTAAATTTGCTAACCATGCTTGTAATGATCTATTGAGTGTTTTGTGTTGCAACTAGAGGTATCACACTTCATAGGCACGACAAATACTATTCTGATCATTTAATCATCCATTTGTGCATACAAGCAGAAAGTAAAACATTTAATCAAAACATAATATTTCTAATATTTTCCCTAATAAGCAGCATATAATAGCGGAAACAAGTCAACATGCATGCATTTAAGTATGCCGCTAGGCATATTAATCCACAAAACATTTTAAGTTTCAAGTATAAAGTATGATTAATAGTTTTATGATGATGCACTCATCATTTCTCCCACTCCTATCTTGAACCATGTCCTCATGGTTGATTTGGTATATTTATGTTTTGTCTTTCAATCCATAAGACCAGATCTAGACGATTGAAATTGTATTGTTGATATTTCTGAGGGGGAACATATCCATTCCATTTCTCTACATCATATGTCCATTCTCTTAAATCTACCCCTGCAAAATGGTTTGGTGCATCCAACTTCAAGACAGGCATGAGGATTAATGGAGGTCTTAACTTTATACCAACCCATTTTATATCATGCTCTTCCATAATCCTTATGACTAACCTTACCCTATTAAGACTCTAGGTAATGTTTGTAGGGGAAATAGGTTCCCTCCTTCTTAATGGATATAGAATGGTATTATACTTGGTTCTGGATGCTTGCAATGCTTGATAGGGTAGTTGGTTTTGAACATCTCAGAATGCTCTTATACTAACAGTCAAATTCCTACTGTAAGTGGGTTGTACCTGCTTAAGTTGTGCAATGGATATGAAATTTGACCTGAAAGATGAGGAGTTTGGTGTCTCATCTCTAATTTGGAGTCCTAATCTGTTTTGTTGATCTTTGTACTGGTTCAACCTATCCTCCCATTCGACCTAACTCTGCAACAAAGACACAAATTCTCTAACTTGTACATCCCCAACATAAATTTTTCGAAAAGACTGGTAATAATGGCCTAAAAGAAATCCATGCAAGAAGAATTCACACATTTGATTCTGGGAAAGAAGGTGACTTCTGTAGAAATCCTCACAATCTACCTTCCTGCCTAAAACCAACTGATTGATTTTCCATTGAAGGAATCTTTCTCGAAGAAACAGAGAGTACAACCTAGAAGGTTTTCTCTGGTAATAAAGCTGAAGAAAGTTCCCTAACTTTCTCTACTCGTTGAATTGCCTTATTCTTCTAGTCCTGCACTTCATCAAGTTATTTTAACAACTCAACATTTTCTTGTTTAATTTTTTCAATGAAGAGAGAAAGTTCCCAAGGAATTGCAAGAGAGATTGAAGTTCCTTGAGTGGGAGCAGGTGGTTTTTGATTCCTCTCAAAATTTTCTTGTTTAAGTTTTTCAATGAGTAGAGAAAGTTCCAAAGGAATTGAGGTTCCTTGGGCGAGAGCTGGCAATTTTTGATCCCTTATTTGTTTCTCTTTTATTGCCAACTCTTTTTGTAATAGTGGCCTGATTCAAATTGGCACTTCTTATTTCTTCATCTTTTTGCTTCAGAATTTCTTTCAGAAAATTCATTTTCTTATGAGCTTCAGAAAGCTCTGTTTCAACTTGGGATAACATCATTGCTTTGACCAATTCCTCATCTTCTTCTTCTCTTCCTTTATCTATATCATGGGGAATTTCTTCTTCAACCATTATCTCTTTTCCCTCCCTTCTAATAAATTGTAGAGGAGAAAGTGGTAGTTGGGTTTCAAAATCATGGAAAGGAGATGAATGGGTTTGAGTAACCTCAAACTCTTCAGAAGTTTTCAATATTTCAGTATCGGCTCCTGAGGGTGTGGAAGAATGAGGAGACTGTAGAATTTTAGTGTCATCCAAAGATTCATCATCAATAAAAATTATTTTGGGCGAGGATGGTTCAATGATTTTTTCAATCTCTTGTTCTTTTAATGGCACATTATCAGCACTTGGCTGATCAGGTTGAGTTGACACAGGGAAAACATTATCAGTGGAAAGTGTGGCAGGAGGGTTTTGAATAGGAATCTGTTGGAAAGGCTCATTAGGTTCTGCAATGGAGGGGTCATCAGGAGCCCTATGGGTGTCAGAAGGAGGGCTAGATTCTTCTCTTGTTTCTTCCCTACTTATTTTTTTGGTAGAGCTACGAGTAACTCTAGAGGGTCGGGACTCTTCACTTTCTATTTTCCTGTTTTTCTTTGATGGGTGCACTTTCATCATTTTTGTCCCCTTATTTTCCCTTTTTATTTTCTTATTTGAGGGTTCCCCTTTTTCTATTTTCAAGATTTTTAACATGTGTCCCTTATTTACCTTTCTAATAGGTGAGGACAAAATTTTAACCACTATTCTTTCCCTGATTCCTTCTTTAAGAAATGATGTTTTCCAATAAGATGAATTAAATTAGGGTATTTTATATGACCATCTTTTTTCTTTTACCCTATCTATCATAGAAGAAATTTGTGAAAATAGGAAAAAAGGAAGATTAACTTGAGCTTCTGACCTAGTTTCTACATATCTCAAATGGATTAGGAGTCGCATGCCGGTGCCTAACACTGTGCCATACTGCCCTTCATAGGTGAAAAATTTCATCAGCCAGAGCACTGTTGTTTTCCATGGCTCTTCCAAGCTGCTTCTATTCACACCTTTAGTGCTACCTTTGTGTATCTAAAACTCAGGCCGCTTCTCATTCCCTTCATGGAATAAATTGATTACTCCATCAAAATTAGTATGGCCTTTGTTTATCAATTCCCCTTCAGCGGGAATTCTTGAGAGCTCACTTATAACTTGGGACGTTACTTCAATTATCTCCCCTCCTGCTCTGGTAACATTTACATGAAAATTTTCCACAAATTCTTCTACAATTTTTGGCGTAAACTCTTCATACATTTTAACAAATCTTAGCCAACCCACTTTCTCTAATAATATTTTAATTTGTGGGTCTAAACTAAAAATTTTTGCCTCTGTAATTCTATTGTTCCCCAGTTCTTTCTTACTAAACTTTTTTGTTCTTCAACCTTTGCAAATTAGATTCCGCTCACAAAACATAAAATGAAAAAATCCTTCGTGAAAGATAAAAGATATGTTTTGGGTGATCATTAATGACACACATTTTTCATTAACTTCATACTAATTCTGCACAATCCGCATGCCATTATGTTGTACTTTACTTCAAGATTTGTTGAGTTGGCGACAACTCCAATATGTGTGTTAATCACCATAACCATTAGTTTTTAGAATTTGAAATGACAACTGATGTCATTCTAACTCATCCCTTATCTCTTGATTTAATACTTTTTAACTTATAATACTAATATGGTCAAAATGCTGGTGGAAACTTTATAAAAAATAAAATTTACTATCTCCTACTTTTATATATACAAAATTAGAAAATAATATTGCAAAAATAATACCTATGGTAAATATTTACCTTTTAAACATTCAATGCATACTGGTCTGGAGCTATCATGCAAAACTGATCAATTTGCTATTTAAAGAAAAAATGACATACTGATCAGGAGTCGTTAGGAGTATCAACTTATCAATATAACTAACAAGATGATCGGGGGTTACTCGAGGCTCTTTTTGCATGACCAAGTAAACATTAATGAAACAATCTTCAAAAATATCAGCATCAGGGACTATCAGGAGCAAGAGGAGCACTGTTCCAGCAAAAGACTTATTTCTATAAAATTGAGAGCCATCAGGAGTCATCAGGAGTAAACTATAGTTGATATGAGAAAAGCCGCCATTTTTGGTTTTCAACTTTTTTCTTAGGTATGAATTGCCATTTTTGGTTTTCAATTCACCCCTGAGGTAGACCACCATTTCTGGTTTTCAATCTTCCTCGATATTTTTTTTTTTTGGGGGGGGAAGGAGATAAATCCTCATTTCTGGTTTTCCATTTAACTCCTTTATTTTGTCTTCTTGCTGGAATTATTCAGAATTGAAATTCATCACATAAGTGATATCTTCTATGGTGAATTGTTCAATTTTGGACTGCAACTCTTCAAGGAATTATTCTTTAGATGTTGGCTTGTGATATAATTTGAGATGGTGACTATTAACTAGCATGATTCTCTTTTCTCCATCAGGTACTAACTGCACTACACCATTGTCAAAAAATTGATCTATCTCATATGACCCTAGCCATCTAGTATGAACTTTTCCTTTGAATTCTTGAAACTTAGAATCAAACAATAGTGGTCAGTCTCCCTTGTTGAACTATCGAGAGACAATATGCTTATCGTGCCATAACTTTCTTTGACTCTGAACCATCTCTGTTTGTTATAGAGCTTTCATTCTTATTTCATCTAATTTGTTCAGCTATAAAATTCTCACCTTCTTTGCATCAGACAAATTTATACCAACTTCTAAAGTTGTTCTCAAGGTTTGTAATTCAAACTCTACGGGCATAACTAGAGTTTTTCCATAGACCAATTCATAAGGAGAAAACCCTATTGTGTTCTTCCAGGTTGTATTATATACCCACACTGCATCGTCCAATCTATTTGACCAATCTGATTTCCTCAGTGAGACAGTCTTTGTTATTATATTTTCCAATTCACAGTTGGTGACCTTAACTTGACCATTTGCTTGTGGGTGATATGGTGAAGACCTATAGTGTGTCATTCTATACTTGTGCATGAAATCCTCCATCATAGAAGACATGAATTGCGGTCCTTGATTAGATACTATTTCCCTAGGTGCACCAAATTTCCATAGAATGTGTTTGTATAGAAAGACAACTACTTTATCCTCTTTTGTTGTTGGCAATGCTTTTAATTCAGCCTATTGTGTCACATAATTTGTACAAACCAAAATGTAGCGATATCCTCTGGAAGGAGGATCAACAGGACCCACGAAATCAATTCCCCATTTTTCAAATGGTTCCAAGACTATCTGTGGTTGAAGTGACATCTCCATTGTTGTTGTTGGTCTCCCCATGCGATGACACTCACCATAATGTTTCACATAGAATGAAACATCCTTAGTCATGAAAGGCCAATAGTAACCGACACCCAGGATTTTATGAACTATTCAGATCATAGAGTAATGTCCTCCTTGGGGTTCATGGTGACAAGCATGAATGATGTCATAAACATTCATCTCTTGTATACACTTGTGAAGAACATGATCAGAGCACAATTTAAATAAGAGATCATTAATCCATTGGAATCTAGAGCTTTCACAGATTAATCTTTTCTTTTGTTTAGGGCTAAAATGATTTGGGCACTTTCATGTCACAAGATAATTTGCAATGTCAGCAAACCAAGGAGATTTTACTAAGATAGCAAACAAGTGTTCATCTAGAAATGCATCATTTACTGGTTCATTATTGCCCTACAACACCATCCTAGAAAGAAAATCAGCATCAACATTATGCTTTCCTAGTTTATACACAATAGTAATATCACATTCCTACAATAATAACAACCATCTGATTATACATCCTCCTACAATAACTTTATTCATTAAATATCTAATTGTTGCACGATCAATATGGATAAATACTTTATAATCATTAATTTAATGTCTAGACTTATTGATTGCATACAGAACAACTAAAAATTATTTCTCAATTGTTGTATAGTTTCTCTCTATTGGACTTAATTTTTTATTGATAAAGTAGATAACATGCATTGCTCCATTCTCATCTTTCTGTCCTAAAACAGCTCCAAATGCAAAATTAGACGCATTTGTGTGAATGTGAAATGGTTCTCCCCAAACCGGTCCCTTGATTATAGGTGAGGTCGTTAAGACATACTTGATAACTTCAAATGATTTATGGCAATCAGTTGTCCAAAAGAATTTTGAATCTTTCTTGAGCAATGCAAACAAGGGTTCCGCCATGTTGAATCCTTCAATAAATCTTCTATAATAACCTACATGTCCAAGAAAACTTCTAACATCAGTTTGTGTTTTGGAAAAATCAATCTGCTGAATAATTTCTGTGTCGACTTGAAATTCATCCTCAAAATGCTACCTGCAACAAGTTAGTTTCACAAAATACCAATGGAAATGCTACAAGAAATCCAAATTCAACCAATGAAACTACATGATGTACATATGAAATAAAATACTAATATTACCTTCATGGTTTATGTCCCATTGTGTCCTAACTCCACTATTTTTGGTTGCAGATGGTGTGCTCTCAGACAATGCATTGATAGCTTCAAAGATGGCATATGAAGAATGAACTGATAACTGATAGTTATCTGGTGCTATGATATGCAATACTACATGATTATGCTAAAATGCCAATTGCTATTTGTTATTTGCTATTTGCTATTTGCTATTTGCTTCAAGATTAAAAATCATGGATGCATATGATTAATTTGAAGACTAACTCTCTCTCAACTGAAGCTCTTGATTTTATAGACTTTGAGAGGATGAGATGATGTGGCTCAGATCAACGGTCCTGATCAGATCTACATATTTGGATGGCTATGAGCAAAGATGAAGGTTGAGAGAAAGGGGGAAGGAGAAGACAAGTGTCACTCACCTCACCTTGACTGGGTTGCTGACTAAGGGAATTTAGGGATGGTTGGAGAAGATTTAGGAATGAGAGGACAAGTGGACTCAAGTCCTTCCTAAGATGTAGGGGTGTTGGAGAGAATATAGAAAATGGTTATGAAATATGTGTATGTACACAATATTCATTAATTTTGGAAGTTGAAGATAAATGATGAATTAATATTTAAGAAATATTAATTTCCTTAGCCACATGTTTGATGAGTTGGCAAAGGGAAGATGAAGTGGAGATGGAAGGTGAGTTGGAAAAGAAATTAAATAATTTAGAAATTATTTAATATTTTGAGACTATAGGATAGGAGAATAACTATTAAATATTAGATATTTAATTGATTGAAGGAGATAATTAAATATTAGATATTTAATTAACTTGGTTAGAAGGATAATTAAATATTAGATATTTAATTGATTCAAGGAGATAATTAAATATTAGATATTTAATTAACTTGGTTAGAAGGATAATTAAATATTAGATATTTAATTAATTAAAAGAATAGGATAGATGAATTAATTAATAAAATATTTAAATTAAATTAATTAATAGAAAGACATGAAATGAATTAAATTAATTAATCTTTTCAAATTAATTATTTAATAGAATAATAATTATTAAATAAATATAAAATATTTATTTAATTGCTCATAGTCATTTTTATGTGTATACATTTTGCCCCTCTTTGAAATGATGTCGAGACAACATTATTTCAAAGATTAAATCAAGTCTTGATAGTGCGCCTGACGGAGATTGAAAATCCTGATTGTGTGCCCCCTCAGGAGATTGATCATGAAATTGTTGAAAACTTTGGTTTGAATGATTGATCTCATGATAATTAATAAAAATTCAGTCAATTAAATTCATTTGTAAAAAAAAAATTAAATTGCCCCATTGAAAAACATTAATGACTCTTGAAATAGTAAATATAAAATTAACCAAGGCTAATTTTAATTTCATTGTTATCCTTGTCAGCTTGTGAAGAAAATATTTTTGGCGAGGTGGAGAAATGGTGATTCCTGTGGAGAACCATCATTTTGAGCGTGTATGATGATATCAGTGACCTGCCGAGTATGGGTATCCGGTATGTATCTTATCCCGAGCTTTGTTTTCAACTTTTCGTTTAAATTTTCATGTTTTTAGGCGCGTTTTTGAATTTTTCAATTTTTTTTTGTGATTTTCTGGCGTTAGGTTAGCGCTTTTGCATTTTGTTTTAGCGCATATGCAATTAGGTTTAGCACTTTTGCATAGATTAGCGCAAATGTTCATTTTGTTAGTGCTTATGCATAGGATGTTAGCGCAAATGCATAGGATAGCGCAAAAATATTTCGTTTGTTAGCGCTTTTGCTCAATAAGATAGCGATTTTGCTTGTTTTGAGCATATGCTTTTAGAGGTAGCGCATTTGTTGAAAAAGTTAGTGCATATGCTTTGTTTAGCGCTTATGTTCAATAGGATAGCGCATATGCTCAAAATTTGATGTTTTTGATAGATGCAAAAGCTAAAATCACTTTAATGATTAGATTTAACGTGTTTGATGCGCGTGTATGACGAATAGGGACTTGATTGATTGTTTGATTACTTGATTGATTAGCTCGATTGATTGATAGATTGATGATTTGATCGCTTGATTGCTTGCTTGATTTGATTGTTTTGATTGCTTGATTGATTGATTGATTGCTTGCTTGATTGATTGCTTGATTGATTGAATACTCCGATTGCTTGATTGCTTGCTTGATTGATTGATAGATTGATGATTTGATCGCTTGATTGCTTGATTGATTTGATTGGATGATAGATAGCATAGATTGCTGCAGTTTGATTGGATGATTGATTGAATTTGATTGCTTGATTGCTTGATTAATTTGATTGGATGATAGATAGCATAGATTGTTGCAGTTTGATTGGATGATTGATTGAATTTCTCTTGATAAATAGGAGAAACTTGATGTTCTCCAGTGTCGGGAGAAATTACCGGCAGTGCGTCATTTAGTCCCTGAGCTGACACAGGTAGAGGTTAGACATATAGATGCCTGTGGTTTACGCCATTTGTTGTATATGCTTGAGATTACACATAATAGAGGATTATTGACGGCGTTAGCAGAGAGATGGCATAGTGAGCATAACACTTTCCACTTGCCCACAGGTGAGATTAGTGTGACGCTTGAGGATGTCTATAGGATTTTGCACATCCCAGTGACTGGTGAGCTAGTGCAGTATGATTTTCAGGATCGTGTTGGAATAGAGGCTTGTAGAGCCATTTTTGCTGATGATAGCATCGCTAGAGGAGAGATCCGATGGGAGAATATGGTGATGTATTATGAGACTCTTCCTGTGATTCTTGTTGGTTCGATTGGAGTATTTATTTGTCCTAATAGGAAATCTCGAGGTTTTGTTGTTGGATGGGGTGAGATTCTCCTAAGTACGATACAACATCATACTCGATATGCTTGGGGCATTTGTATGCTGGCACATTTATATCATGATCTTCATCAAATGGTGTATGATGAGAGTGCGATTTTGTCTACAAGATGCACTTTATTGCAAATCTGGTGCTGGGAGCACATTGCTGTGACTCGGCCTATCCATCACAAAGTTCGTGGAGAGAGACAACCATATGTATATTTCTATGTAGGTATCCTTACTCAGCATAAGCTGGGTAAGATGGAGTATTGGCGTTGGGTGCTTGATTCATTGGATAACATTACTTGGAGACCATATGTTGATTGTGAGCCATGGATGGATGATGCACAGACCTTACCATTTGTCATGCAGAGTAGATATCTCATTGGTCGGACTCCTTACATTATTGAGCGATAGTTGATTAGTCGCATTCTTAGATAGTTTGGTATCATTCAGCCTATGCCTACTGGTGTGACGATATATGCTCGGCAGTATAGAGATAGGCGAGATTGGGGACCTTCTTTATCATTTGAGATTGCTCGTGCAGAGTTTCTTGCTACTTCGAGAGTGGCTTATGATATGAGATTGCACATTCTTGATCCTGGAGTTACTGCAGATTATGCTCAGTATATATTAGCTCATTCATTTCCTCGTATTACTGATCTAGTAGATCCTCCTCCCAGCTTAGGAGATGAGGACGATGACTTAGATGATCCAGTTTTTAGGAGACGTAGACAAATACGAGAGCTTAGAGCTTCTCAGGAGGCTGGGGGAGGTGGACATGAGAGTGGGGATGGAGGTGGTGGTGGTAGGAGACCTAGATGGAGGGGAGGTCGACAGAGAGTTCATGGAGGACCGGTTGGCAGGATTGGGAGACCACGTCCTATGGGTGGGAGAGATGTTGGATGGATTGGGAGGGAGCATGGCAGGGTAGGTATGAGATCACCGAGAGGGTTGCCATTAACAGGAGGCAGGGTGATTGGATTGGATGAGGGTTGCAGGAGAGGCATTGATTTTGGACAGATTCAGCCAGACCGTAGGATTATTGCAGCTCATGGTGGAGATGATGAGGATCCTGAGGATCATGTTCCCCTGATTAGATGACGGGTTCGGAGAGTTACTCAGACCAAGATTCCAACAGTTGGACATGTTGGTGGTGAGGAGGGGATTGAGGTTCATGCACCACTTCAGGATTTGACAGAGCAGGATACACTAGTGCATGATATGCTAGAGCACACTAGTACATTCGGAGCTAATTTCCGACGGTCATTTGTCAGATTTGCAATGAATTTTCATCGGAGTGCCGACAAAATCAACCGTCAAAAACTCGACGTCGGATTGGTCGATGATGCCATGCCAGTCGAAAATACGACAATCCAATGGACTCTGCCGACGGTCAAAGAAGTTGTCGGAATCAATAGATTTCGTCGCAAAGCCGATGACAATTTGGAACTTCACACCGACGGTGATGCTGTTTATTTGATGCTTGTGTCATCGGTCCATTCGGAGACATCGATGACCGTCCGACTATGAAGTGTCATCGCACGTACAACATCCTCGTCGGTCGAAAGCTTGGTATTCGTCGTAATTCTGACAATGATAATTTTTATCAAAAAAAAATTTATTATCTAGGCATTGATATGTACAGCAAATGATATTCTATCCCCACCACCTACCAGTAGGGGCATAGGTTTGAGGCTAATATGAGGCGCATGGTTTCAAGCTAATATGATCAGGCGCACCATGGTTGAGATGGTCCAACTCCCTAGTCTCACTCTACGAATAAGCTCATGCCATATCCAAATCAAAGACATCTCAAATACATTGTCGGTGGAAAGCTACAAAATTCCATTTTCATACATAAGAAAGACATACACAATTGGGCACAATCACCAAGAGAACAGTAAAAAGTGTGTTTGAGATCATTGTCCTAATTGTGGTGTGGTCACGAAGATTTCACCGTAAATTTGTCAACCTCTTTGTGACCACACCACAATTAGGACAATGACCTCAAACACACTTTGTTCTCTTGGTGATTGTGCCCAATTGTGTATGTCTTGCTTATGTATGAAAATGACTTTTTGTAGCTTTCCACCGACGATGTATTTGAGATGTCTTTGATTTAGATATGGCATGAACTTAGTCGTAGAGTGAGACTAGGGAGTTGGACCATCTCAACCATGGTGCGTCTGCATATGTATATAGTTTTGTGTATTCATTAAATATTTTCATTTAATTTTGAGCATTTTGGTTAGCAAATCAGGGGTGCACTTTACATTCTTGTTGTTATCCAATTCACTTACTTTAGCTCTGTTTCTTTCTTCAGATTTGGGGTCTAGAGCTCCTCCCTAAGCAGAGATTGTTGGTTTTGTCTCCCCTGCTTTGGTTGGAGAGTGTCTTGCTATCTCTGGTAGTTAGACCATAGAGTTCAGCTTTTCTTAGATTCATTAAGCTTTTTATTTGTTGTGTAGTGTCTTTCTTGATATGCTTGATTAGGATAGTGTTTAATCTTTGATTTGCTAACCCTATTGACTAACATTTGTTTCTTGTGCTTCTCTTTGTGTGTGTAGCAATCAAATAGGTTTTTCTGACTATCCTTCTTTTTGTAGAGCATCATATACATTACATAGTATGCATATATCTATATATCTACATATACATATATGACCAAATCCTATATATCATTTGGTTTGATTTTATTATTGGTTGTTTTCACATATGATATTATTATAATACCTAATGTTATATCCCTATTTATTTTTGTTATCCAATTTTCATATATATATATATATATATATATATATATATATATATATATATATATATATATATATATATATATATATATATATATATATATATATATATATCAGTTGCATTTAATAGGGGATTTTTTGTTGTTAGCATCTTCATGCTTTGAGTGTAAATTTTAATATCTTGAAGCTTATTCTAGTCTTTTCTAAGGTCCTAGGTCCTTGTTGTTTTGGAAATCTCATTAAAAGGCTCCAAAAGGTTTCAAATGTACCTTATAAATGAAAAGAAGGGCTATATTCTTATGATTATATTGTAAAAACTTTAGAAAAGAAGAACATTCATGTGACTTCATGAAAGCAAAAGTTTTTTCCAAAAGAAAATACTTTGGAAGGAAGGTCATTCAAGTCTTCAAATGCATGTTCTACATGTGACCAATGATTAACTTGAGTCTAAAGGAGTCAAACTCGGGTTTGACATAGCTGGACTTGGGTTTTCATGCAAATACTCTATTAGGGAGAGGGACCAGTAGTTGTGAGGGGTAAATTTGTCAACATGTAGCCATCACGTGGAATATCATAAGACCTCCAATTTTTTTAGAAATGTAAAATGGACATTTAACTATCTAAAAATTAAGGTTTGAAGGCGTGACTTTGTTACCAATTTTTTGACTTCAAGAGATAAAAAATAGAATTATTATATACCTCATGTCTTATCATGAATTTAGGAAAGTTTAGAGAAAGGATTTATTAAATACCTTGAAGGTGTCTATAAGGTTGAGCTTATTTAAAAGGATGAGATTTCACAATGCAAGGTTTGGAAGGAAAATAATTCACTTGAAAGGGCATTTTAATTCAAAAGATGTAAAGACAAATAAAATTCTTTACTTGTTTACAAAAGTTTTCTAAAGGCCTCCTTCCATGTGATTATCATGAAAATCAATTTCATGCCATAGCTTGGAGGGAAATAGAAAGCTAAAAGTATAAGCTTTCATGTGATTTTAGGGTTTGCATTCTGTTTCAAATGAAAAGAACCATTTATAGCTAGTCTTTAGAAGTTATGCTAGGGTTCTGTTGGGTCTCAAATCAACAGATTGGATAGGTTCTAAGGAAATTCCAACTCCTATGATCAAACCCTCCAATTGACTTGGCCAACTTATAGAGTGAACCTGTTTGGTTACTAACTCTCTCACTTTAGGCTCTGCAGGACCTAGGCGGGTATACCTACTCACTAGTTGTTCCTTCAACTAATGCTTTTTATAGTAGATTTAGTGTCTTGATTTGACTTCCCCCTATCTCGGAATGGCATCAGTTCCTAGAATGGAGATATAGCAGATGAGTTCAAGATTGTTGTTGTAGAAGCTATTCGATCTTGGTGCTTGAAATTTATATATACACTATTGCTAATTTACCCTAGAATTCCTACTCAACTACTCCTATTATTCTTTATGTGAAAGTATGAATTGATGGGTTGTGTTTTATAGATGACCAGTGCCTTTCTTTGTTGTTTGGGCTATAGAGTCTTTATATTTCTTTAGGACTTATTGTGTAAACTTATGAGACAATTTTTAAACCCACCCCCTCTCGATGACTCTGTCAATTATTGTTTCTTATGAGCTCTACTTCGATGTCTTTATTGTAAATTGCTTGAATGAATTTAACTCTAACCTTAAGAGACCATCCAAGGAATAAATACGAGGAACAATTACAATTAGCAAGTAAATCTTTTATTCAAATCTACAATATGAAACACAGAGTTTTACTGGAAGAACACAAGTAACCTTATCTCCTTTAGATAATATCACAAGCAACTGCCTGTAGAAAAATGCAGTAATCCGCAATGGTTCAAATCCACTTCCAGGATTCACTAAAATGCTTCATTTCATTTTTCTACCTTATTGTTTATAGGTGGAAAGCCTGAGGTTCAATGTCGAACTTGGTTGCTCTGATACCATATGTAATATTCCATTAATTCTATACTTAAAGAGAATAAATTGTGATCTATATTAAGATAAAAAATTGAGCATTTCAAAATAAAACATAACTACTTCAGCTGAAGGAGAAAACTAACTAAATGTTCTTCAACATAATAAGAATCTAACTAATTTATCTAAAAGGAAGGTAATCTTTTAACGATAAAAAACATTGAACAAATATTATTAAGCTAATCAATATGAGAAAGGAATTCAAATGGCAAGTTTCATTTTTGAGGGAAGAGATAAAGGTTCAGAGGTTACAATTCATTTAACTTTCCAACTGAAACTTTTTGTATCAAGCCTCGACATAGTTTGGAATAGGGAGAGCATCATCAAGGGCTTCTCCATTCAATCATAGACTTGCCATTCTCCCATGCCCCTTCCAATTAGAAGAGACCCAACCCTTCATGAGGGTGCATTCTAAGGATTGGGTCTCTTTTACATCTGGCCATCTGATCTTGGTGTTCAAAACCTACACGCAACTAGTCAGTCACACACTATAGGTAAACCCTAACTACTATGACCATCTGACTAGTAGGTGTATCTAGTTCATGTGATCTAACAATCACTTAGATAAAGTATCACCATCTTGGCCAAGGTTTTAACATTGCAAGCACCAATGCGTTGTTAGTGTTCACCTCCCTTGCTCGACTTGTACATCCAATTCTTGAGCTCAACAAACTCACTAGTTACCAACCATCTAAACAAGCCATCTGCTTAATGTGTACTAACAATAATGGTTAACGACCATCATATGATAAATAGCATACACTTGAGCCAACTAACTCACTGGTTTACTAACCAACTATCTAGTGAACTGCTTAATGTCTACTAAGAATAATAGTCATAAATGACCATCATAAGATAATTAACATACACTTGAGTCAGTTGATTCATTGGCTACAGAACTTCTAGGTTTAGCTGATCCAATTCGTTACATAACAGTCTCATGTCTACTGACATTAACGGTTTACAAGGACCTTAATGGGATTGTGACATAACCTAACAAGCCAACTGCTACAAATCCCCTATCTCTAACAAGCTTCAACAGTCATCATGGAATTAAACCTAATACAACATTGGTTCCCTTATTTAGCTAGATTAACACATCATAGTATGACTCAACAAAAAATATGGTTCTAATATATTTTTTTGTCTTTGTATATTCCCAAAAGTATGCATCTAATTGATGATAAGAATCCTTCTTCAGGTCTTGCAACCATAGAGACTGGTTATAATCTGATTATAACCGATGTGCATTGATTCCAAGATGAACCATATTCGGTTGAACTATGAGTTAAGAGTGGAAAACAAATAAACATAGAATAGCTGCAATACTCGGCTATTATGCCCTCATGGGATAGCAATCATATTCTATAGTGAATGCTCTGAGGTTGCTACTTAGCCATACCATGCACAAGATATGAATGCAGTATTCAATTTTCTTATGAATAAGGTAAGACAGTGTATTCAATGAAAAGTAACAGAATATCGTCATGATTTATATTTGTGAATAAATTTATCTTCCTTAAGTTCAAGACTTGATAATGAATGAGTAAATCATTTAGGCTCTACAATTTATCTTAACAAGAAAGATCATGAACATGCAATAGCTATACATCAGCTACTCAAGGTGGAATTTACACGGCTATGCAAGACAGAATAATCACAGTTAGGCATGATAGTATGTTCACAGCTATCAGAGCAAGATTCTTTTCAATTCATTTTACTTTTTCTTTTAATGAGTAATATTTCTATAGTCAATTAGTGATACATGATTAACCTATGCATTTCAGTCGGATATGAAATAGATACATACCTGATGTGAGAGGAAACGAGGAAGGAAATACCCCTTGAATGCAACATTTGCACGACTATGATAGAAGAGAATCTGGAACAGTCTTTGTTTCCTCCTTCTTTCCCCACTACTAAAAGTTCACATATGCAAAGGAAAAACAACTGATTATATTATATATATTCGCTAAAATAGTACAGTGGTAAGCCTGAGGCTATAATCTACTCCTTTCTCTAAATTTCCTCCATATTACAAAAGCTCCCTCCTTTATATGAGAGTATACACTATCACCAAGCGTCGTGGCTTTCAACATATAACCATCAACTAACACTTTTGTTTCGAACATTACTTCGACTAGGTATTTCCTCCCTTCATCGAAATGCTGTATTTGGTCACTGTGGCTATCTCCTCACCGGTACCTATCTGATATCCATCGGGTTTTTATGTCGAAGAAACCTTGGGCTTCGGTGACCTCCTTTATTTTTCCACCGAAATACCTCTTCCATCGATATCACTATGCCCCATCGATGAATGGATCTATTGTCTCACCAAAGCCTTTCTTTATCCTCTCTTGTCGTCTTCCACCAATAAAGTTATATTGGTGAAACAACGCATATCAGAGACATGCCTTTTAGCCTCCTTGAAACCTATTTCCTCATCGATATATATCTGATGTCCATCGGGTTTCATGTCGAAGAAACCTTGGGCTTCGGAAACTTCCTTTATCCTTCCATCGAAACACTTTTTCTATCGACATCACTACACTCCTTCAATGAATGGGTCTATTGTTTCATCGAGGTCATCTTTCTTTTGATGATTTGCTTCCACTGTCATCTTTCATCGATGAGCTCATTAGTAATCTTCCTCGATAAAGTTGCATCGGTAAAACTACACATATCGGTAACATGCCTTTTAGCCTCCTCGAAACCTATTTCCTCATCGATATATATCTGATGTCCATCGGGTTTCATGTCGAAGAAACCTTGGGCTTCGGTAACTTCCTTTATCCTTCCATCGAAACACTTTTTCTATCGACATCACTACACTCCTTCGATGAATGGGTCTACTGTTTCATCGAGGCCATCTTTCTTTTGATGATTTGCTTCCACTATCATCTTTCATCGATGAGCTCATTAGTAATCTTCCTCGATAAAGTTGCATCGGTAAAATTGTTGGCATTTTTGATGATTATGTTGTGATTGTCATTGATGGACACACACTTGCTATGAGATCACTTTTTGTATGTATGAGTTAAAGCTCAACCGGCATTTGTTCCAACCGGTATGATGTATTATAGTCTTTAGACTATCGGTGTTTTGCAGAAAGTGTTTACCAATCTTAAGCAGTATGAAAACCCCAAGCGGTACGAAGGAACGAAGCGGCACAACTCATATTTCCCAGTCTTCATTTTGACAAACAGGCAACCGATATTTTGCTTAAACCGGTATTCCGTATGAACTGGTAATACTCTGTGATGAGTTTCCAACCGACATTTTGTGATGAGTTACCATCCACCGATTGTTTGGCGGTGTCGACACTTTAACAATGCTTTTTGTGTCATGTTACAGAATATGTCTAGATGCATTGAACCTAGGAAATTGTATTGTAATCCTATTGGACCGACATGAAATCAGATTCCTTTATAAGGACATCATGTCTAGGGTTTTAGGTTGTTGCTAGGGTTTAAGGTGGTTGAAGAGTTTTTTTTGTAAGTGAGAACATAGAAGAGAAGTTCAAGTCTATGAGAGAAAGTAGAGTGTGAATGTGTTGAAGACTGAAGTAATGCTGGAATGCATAAGGAATGAGCTATCAAGGATCTAACCAAGCAATCTGTGCTATTTGCTAGATCACTCACTTGTTGATTACTCACATCTTCGATAAGTCTGAAGCCCTTAACCGGGTAGGCCCAAAAAGCCTTTTGTAAATCCTCTAACAAGGTGGTTCACATCTGTGAATCTAAAATCCTCTAGCAAGGTAGTCTTTAATCGAACTTATCTCCTAACAGAGATTGAGATTCCTAACAGGATCTGTTTTGGTAAAGAACATTGTATGACCTTAACCGGTCTGACCTTAACCGGTCTAGTTCCTATTCTACATATAGTTACTTGTGAGTTTCATCTCATCGTGGTTTTTCCCATTTGGGTTTCCACATCAAAACCTCTTGTGTTATGGTGTTTGTGCTTCTGTGGGTGAATGCATTACTTTCTATTTGGTTTGCATGTGTGCTAACCGGTTTGTTTGCTAAACTGTTTTACCAGTTTACTACTAGACTAGTAAAGTGCTTAAGTACAAATATTTTTGGCATACTAATTCACCCCCCCTCTTAGTATTCATCAAAAACCACACATATCGGTAACATGCCTTTTAGCCTCCTCGAAACTCATATCCTTATCGATATATTTTATCGATGTAGCTTCCTTCTGTTTGATCGATATCATTCTTTCGATAAGAATGCTTCTTTCGGTAAGTTTACTTCATGTTGCGCCGATGGTATTATTTCCTCGGAAGCCTTTTCCCATCGATGAAAACCGTCTCTGCTTTCTTCGATATCGGGTGGAATAATTTCTTTCGATGAGTCCCTTTTAGAGTTCATCAGTGTTACCTTTCCTTCGATACCCTTTTTATATCGATGAGACATTGTTGGGTCTCATCGATACTATTTGAATTTTGGATATTTCGATAGAATGCTATTAGACTTGTTTGATAACTTATGGATTATTACGGTATCAATGAAAATGATGATTTCTTCCAAAGATAGATGGCTTCTATGATTTAATCTCTCAAATCAAGATATTTTACTTAATTCAAATTTGATGTTCAACAGGTTCCACAAGCTACACCTTCAGTTTATGTCCTAGCACGTCACCGCAAGGAGGAAGGTTTATAAGAAAAGGACTGCATGCAATAGTCAAAGGGTTACTTCAAAGTTTGAATGAGAGGTTTGCCTCTTCGATGAAGGAGTTTCATAAAAATATGAAGACAATCAATAAGGACATTTACAAAGAACCTCATGCCAACACCATGCAAACCACATGTAGAGTTTAGGCGTGATAGAAGTTAGCATCAAAGCTTCTGGAGAGAAATTGTCATAGTCATAACAATAGATATCCACATTTGGAGGTGGGTTTTCAGAACCCTATTTTAGAATTTTTACTATCTTATTGTTTAAATCATGCATTGGATACGCCTACAGTAATGATTCAAGCAAAACTCAAGTTAAAGGAGAAATCTGATTATCTATAAAAAATAATATAGTTTCAGCTTTGTGTTATGACAACATCTATAAGTTTGTCAATGCTTTCTTGCTCACCATAAGGGTTCCACATATTATTTAAAAGGGTTGATTGTCTTGCTAGATTTTCTTTTTCCTTAAAGTGAGAAAATCCCTAGGTCTCTTTTGTTCCCTAGGATAGCTTAGAAAGTACAGTCATGCAAAAGTCATTTAGTAAAATCATCAAGAGTTTTTAATCCCAAAACAAATCTCAATCATAAATAGAAAAGGTGCAATAGTAGGATTGACACAAACCAGATAAAGATCAAATATGGGAAGCAGTGAGAAAGGTCTTTTACATATAGGGTAATAAAAGTAATGAATAGTGACCCAAAATTATTCAAAAGGTCAAGAAATAGAGCAAGCTCGAGAGTCAAATTCAAAAGACAAAGACATCATATGATCATTGAGCAGTGATCTAAAATGCAAATTATAGCAAGGTATTGTGACTATAAGATAGAAACCATCTTTGGAGCCTCCAATATATCAAAAGTTGAGAAAGTAGCAAGCTTACTGTACAAAGACAATGATCACTATAAAGTTGCAATCAAGTTCAAAGCATTGATTTGTGGGAACAAAGGGTTTCATATGGGGATAGAGCAGTCTCATGAAATATCATGACAATCATAATCATAATCTAAAGAGTAGTCAAATCTTCAAGATAGATTGGTGATAGTGCAGTCATTCATTAATTGTTTTGGACATTTCAAGCTATGTTTTCCTAATAGATGGTCAAGTATAGAACAACAACACTCAGAAAATACAATCTAGAGAGATTGCAGTCTACAGTAAAGCCAGTAGGTAGTCATACCTAGTACCAAATAAAATGATAGTAATCAAGTCTACTGAGTGAAAAAGAGCAAGGTATAAGTTTCTAAAAGGTCTTTTCAAACCTTAACAACAAATAACACGTTATTGTTGCAGCATTGTCAAAACTTGACAAGAACAACACCTTATAACCTCAAGAGGCATAGCAGTCATAGGGCAACTCATGTCAAATGTGCAACTCAATACAATAAATAATCTTAGTTTGTAGCCCTATAGCATCATAATGTAGTCCTTGACCAAGTATGCATACAAGAAACATCTAGTTCTATTAAGGCACAAGCATCAAAGTCAGAGGTTATGACAACTAGTCAAAAACATCAAGTACAAAAAGGTTAGTCTCAGTCACTAGAACACAATTTGCAACATGCATTAGGAGTTGTCCTCCTTACAAATAGTGCAACATTAAAAAGGTATTATCAAAGCTACAACCACAATTCAAAGAGGAAGCTTACAAAGATAGGACAAAGCTAGGTACAATCATAAGTCAAGGCAAATACATAGTTGAAACTCAGTCCAAAATAGTGAAGAAGTGCAACAAATGACATGAGAAGTCTAAAGAAGTATTATAGTAGTCATGAGTCAAGGATTAATGAAGAGATTTTTTGCATTCATGATACAATCCTTAAAAGCATCCATGATACAATCTCAAACACACTTTTTACCATTCTCTTGGTGATTGTGCCCAATTGTGTATGTCTTGCTTATGTATGAAAATGGCATTTTGCAGCTTTCCACTGACGATGTATTTGAGATGTCTTTGATTTAGATATGGCATGAGCTTAGTCATAGAGTGAGACTAGGGAGTTGGACCATCTCAACCATGGTGTGCCTGCATATGTATATAGTTTTGTGTATTCATTAAAGATTTTCATCAATTTTAAATCAACTAAAGAGCAATATTCATGACTTACAAGTAATAAAAAAACTTACAAGGATGAGGCATATTCATTACTTACAAGTAATAAAAAAACTTACAAGGATGAGGCATATTCATTACTTACAAGTAATAAAAAAACTTACAAGGATGAGGCATATTCATAACTTTTGCAATCCTACCTTGGATATCAACACTAGAAGTAACTCATATTGTTTGTGTATAGACAAGACAATATGGAAGTTCATTATACCCAACAACTTGTGGTGTTGTTATTCGTGTTGGCTCTGTTGGACCCTGCAATTAAGATTCAATATACATTATTCAATAAGATTAACTATGCAACATAATGAAATATTGAAAAGTGTGTTATCTTGTTGAGCTTCGCTTGGTTTCGAGAATAGTTTAATATTCTCTACTTAACAGGGCCAACCACGTGAAGGTGGAAGCTCATTTGGCCCCTCCCCCCCCTAACATCACTCTAAATTCCCCGTTAACATCTTATAACATTCATTCATTCATTCTTTCTACCATTAATAAAATATAGCATTCATTCATTAATATCACATAACATTCATTAACACATAACATTGATTAACATTAATTAACACGCAACATTCATCAATATTAATTAACACATATCATCCATAACCATTAATTAGCACATAATTACATTCACTAACACATAAAAATCAGTCATTATCAAATAAGTTAGATTACAATCATTTATTTCTTTGTTTTTTCTTTGAAGCTATGAAAAGACTAAGTGGAACATCGGTTTCTTCATCATTTCCCCCCTCTACAGATGTTCTACCAATTGCTCATGATCTCGATGTATGCCTAGTCCTATACTGAGGACGAGGACACTGAAGCGAAGGGGGGTCCTCTGCAATAACAAAGAAATGGGTTAAATTCAAAAAAAAAAATTATTATTGTTACAAGTATTTCATTAATTTAGAGAACATAATTGTTGTGCTCTTTACCTGATGGGGCCACATCATTTTGTGTAGCCTCAACCTCAACATGCTGAACACCCTCTAGATCATCTGGAGTTGAAATACTAAAGGTTACATTAATGCTGAACACCAATTGCAATTATATTTGTTTAAAGCAATAATAGTGGTCCTCTTTACCTGAGTGGGGAACATCACGTTCTTGATGTTGTGTACCCAGATCATGCTCCACTTGCTCACCATCGACTACATGCTCTAAAATATTAACAAAAAAGGTTACATTAATTACTACTCTAATTACAAATTAAGATGTTTAATTGTATTAATAGCTAAATAAATAAATTTGAATAGAAAACGAATACCTCCACTACTGGGATGCACATCCGGACCTTCATGTGCAGGTGGTGTTTCACAATTAGCAGGCTGCATTCCAATGACATGCACATTGTTATCATTGCTTGCTTATTTAAAACAAATATAGTCACTTTATGTTGGAACTCAACATCAATTAGATTATTGGTAAAGCATTCAATTTGAAACAACTTCCATTTAGCATATTTACATGTGTGATGGATGCACTTGAATGTTGTGTATGCTCACTCAATTCTTGCAGCTGATCAGCCACGGCTGAATAGCCTTGTTGGTAGGAAATTCTCTTGTCATCTTCTGTGGGCGCTCTATTGAATTCAGAGCCCTGCATTTTTTCTTGGTACCGTGATTTTTGCTTGCATTGTTTTATAAAAAAAAATGTTTGCAATTTATTAATATTTTGATGCAATATTTCGTTTACATGAGATACTTAAAATTCATGTAGCAAGTTTCATGTAACCACCAGAACCGAGTTTGTGTTGCCCGTGCTTTTCTTGCCTTGCCTTGGTTGTCTTTGACGTGTCACTCAGTCTATAAAAAGTTTAAAATATGTTAGATTATATAAATATAAAGAGTAATTAATTAGTACATAATTACATTCTTAATAGTATCCCGTACCTTCTTCTGGCGTCTAGTGGTGTATTTCCTTTTTTCCTTTCAATTTTCTCCTTGACATCCAAAATTAGATCCTTCCACTCCCTCTCTGGAATCATGGAGGAACGCTCATACTTTAGGTTCCTCTCCAAATGGGTCATGTATTGGTCCCTCACATACTTTAGATATGTGCCAGCTTTTTCAAGGAGCTTGGTTTTGTCAAAGGTGTCATTTCCAAACCACTCAACCATTTGGTTTGTCAATTCATCTTTTAACCTTTTTTCTTGGTTATTCCACCTTTTAAAGCAAAAACAAACCTATTAGATTCAGAAATGAACTGAAGCTACATTTATTACACTTCAAGAAATGGGTCAAACGAAAACTATTCTAGCAATGATATGAAATCAAAAGTGGATTAGGGTTAGTTCACATACGATGTACCACCTTTTATGTATGGTGGGCCCAAATATCTGCAATGCAATGTCACTAAGATGTTTATAGAAAATATAATTGCCTGCAAAAAATTCATGGGATCATTAGTCCAAAATGAGTGATCATAAAATAAATTACAATTAGAGTATATATAATAATAATTTTAAAGTACCTGGAACCTTTTGTATCTTTAAGGGAATCATTTCTTCGTCGCTCACCACCAATATGGCCTGCAACATTCCCGTACTAGCAATACGAGAAGATCTAGGAAATGATGGTATGTTATCAGCAGTAGTCGCCTCTGGCACATCCTCATGTGCATCTCCTCCTGCAAAAAATGAATCCACTATGAAATGGCATTAGAATTCAAGAAAGAACACTTGAAGGGAAATAAACACATGACAGAAGATAGAGAAAAAGAGGGATCTACCAACAGTGGGCTGGCCAATATGACGTGCACTAGAGGATGTATGCATACTATGTGTTACCGACATTGCAATTGGCAATACAGGTGAGGGTAACCTCTGATGAGGTGGCGGCGGCGGCATTTGCACAGTAACAATGACAACACCTAAAGAATAATACATTAAATATATCAAACATTAAATATATGAAAAGTGCAAGAATTGTAAACAAGGATGAACCTTTATTTTGAAAATTGACAATATCAAGTATGATGTGTTTTGGGTACTCAGAGTGATAAGCCAAGCGAGTGATAATACAAGAAAATTGTCATCACCTGAAGATTCTGCAACACCCTGATCGTGGGAACGACTTTGATGAGAGCGGATAAATTGCTGTAAAAACAATACGTACATATTTTAGTTAATGACATAAAAGAGAATAAAATATAAACCATTATTGAACTTTTGTTATAATTAAAGCTTTCATTACTGCTTACTTGCAAGTTTTCTGTTGTCCAAATCAACAAGTCCACCCTCTCTCGTATCTCATCAGTGATAGGATGCACGGCTGCCACAGCAACAATCTCTTTTCTAATTTTTATAAGAGGCATTTTAAAGAATTTCATAAGGTCTGTGGGATCTTCAGGGTCATCATCACTTAACCCTAATGATTTCACATCCCTAGAAAGGTGCTTAGGTACTGCAACTCCCTTTCCCTTTCCCCGAACATCTGTCTGTGTCAAGAATATCATTAACAATTACAAAATTAGTATAAATCACTAAAAAAAAGAACATAATAATGTAACAATTTGCTTCTATCTAATTTGTACAATTACAATGAGGTTTACCTGCTTGGTAGAAGTGTCGCAAGCTACATCTCTGTCTACGATATGTGATGGATCCATGTCAGCTTGTGACAAAGAAAAAATATAAAAAACATTAGCGAAATTGAACCAATAGACTTAGCAAAACAACTTCATAATAAAATGGTATATTGGATTCATTAATTGGAGGTTGGTTAATTTAAATGGTATATAGTACGTACCACCCCCATGATATTAACTTTGTTTGTATCTATATGATTCAAACTGTAATCGATTAGAAGCTCTTCGTCTGCACTTATTGATTTTATCACACATACAAATACATGATTTCCCTCGCGCACCTCAAATATGCAATTGGGTTGTTTATTAGTTGACCCAGGTCGCGTACTATTTATAAAACCTGCAATATTCCCAGTTGCTTTTGGCTGACCATCAATGTATACAACCACTCGTTTACTTTGATCATTATCTTTATGTTGTATATAATTTGCTGACAGTGCATACCTACGCATACTTTTTTTATATTTAACAATCTGCATCCAATGATTGTAATTGTAACAAGGTCCAACAAACTCCATCAATTCTGCAACTCTATTGTAACAGACCTTTATGTCATCCATGGAAAATAAGCCTAAACCATGTAACGGCGAAGGTGCTATGCGATATCTCCTATCGTTAACACAAAAATCGGTGTTTATTGGAGGAAGTTCCTTGGGCACCCATTGTTTATGTAGATGTCTGTACCTTAGTGGCACCTCAATGTCTCCTTTGGTCTCATCACCATAAGAACATGACCCCCCTTGAGCAAGGAAAAATTTCATGCGTTTATTGAATTTTCTTCTAATCTTTTGACCTCTTGTTGATCTCCCTATTGTAGACCTACTACATGTGTCACTTTCATTTTCTATTACTATATTTTCCTCACTAGATGAAGATAGATCTGGCAAATACCTATTTGGGGGTACCTGCACCCCATGAAATGAGAGAGTTAATTGGTAATGAGAGAGAAATTTTGCAAATGAGGGTAATGTTGATGAAGAAGTCATCCCTAAATTTGATTTTGGGATGAAATTGGAATAAGTCCAACCGAGGCCTCAAGTGTTGATAATTGTATTAGATTTGCTGCTAATGTTGAGGTTTGAAAAATTGAGGAAGTTTGTTTTCCAAGTAATTTTTAAAAAATAAACTGTTTCTATAGGGTGTATTGACTAGTTATACCTGTCCATCTATGAGACTATGCGGGATCCTCGTCAAAGGGGTTCAGGGTCCTATACAATGTAATTCAATTATCTTATGTTAGCTAAAAATTACATAGTACACAACATGAACAACATGAACTTTGTAGACAAAAAGAGTATTAAATAATAAAAAGATGATGTCATCAAAATCATTGTAAATTTTTTAATTCTTTACCTTTACTTTATGTAGACTATGCAGGATCCTCAACTAAATGGTTGACGATGTCTATAGTCAACGACCTGTTCCCACCAATGGTGGCAGCATCACACAAGGACTATACTTGAAATCAAGACCATCAATTGAGCATCATAAGCATTACTACATTTGTAAGTTGATAAAGAATAAAAACATATGTATCATAAGCATCAGAAGCATCACATGATGTGTCATCATATATGTAATTGAGCATCACAATTAGCATCACATATCATGCATCAACATAAACATGTAATCCATCACATAGGTAATAAACAATCCACTAACTATAAATAAACACAAAGTTCAAAAAATGTCACATGCATCATCATAAACATGTGATCCATCACATATGTATTTTACATCAACATCCATCACATAGCTAATAAACAATCCAATTTCCATAAATAAACACAGTTTAAAAATTGTCACATAAATAGTCACTCTCCCTATCTCCATCTCCTTATTAAAAGGTGCATCATGAATTAATTATGTAATGGCATTAGAATTCAAAACATAATGAATTAATTATGTAAAAAAAATTCTATCAATAAGTCAATATTAAATAGATAATATACTAATTGCATACCTCATACATTTCATTCTTCATCATCATGAACATCAAGGTCATCATCACCAACATCATCATCATCATCATCATCGTCGTCGTCGTCGTCATCGTCGTCGTCGTCGTCGTCATCAACGTCTTCGCCATCATCACCATCACCATCACCATCACCATCACCATCACCATCACCATCATCATCATCTTCTTCTTCTTCTTCTTGTTCTTCTTCATCGTCATTGAGAAACTGTCGATCATGATCATCATCCACTTCATCTTCTACTTCTTTGGTATCTTCTTCTTCCATCACATTATACTTTATCGGACTTCCTCTTGGATCATGTCTAACAACAAATGACCAACCCGGTTTATGTGGAACCTCTGAGTAAAATACTTGCTCACATTGGCTTGGAAGAACAAAGGGCTCATCCCCAACTAGTTCAAATGACCTTGTATTTAGCATTATAAAACCATTATCATGTTCAATAATAGTTCTATCAGGATCAATTTTATTCAATCGTAGCCTATACCATTTGACAACGAACAAAACTAATTTGAAGGAATTAAAGTCACACTCAAGTATATCATCCAAAATGCCATAGTATCAATTTTGAGACTGTTGAGGATGTATGTCATTTCTCGATGAAATATTTATCACCTCAAAGACTGTAGTGATGCCAAAATCACAAGTTTTCTTCGTGTCATCCAACTTTTTTATGCAAAATTTATGACCATTGCAGCACATAACATTGTGGTGTTTGACCTGCGATATGTCAAACATGTAAAATTTATTGCATTGTGAATTGATAAACATATGGGTGATTAATAAATTTATACATACCTGTTTATCTCTTAAACCATATGCTAAATCAATTTCCCTTTGCGTAACATTGGAATCTCCATTACGATGTGCTTCTTTAACCAATGAAGCCACACCTTCCCATGTTAACGTATCTAGAATGTTGACAACATTCAATCCATATCGTCATCCAATCAAGATTGTTTGCAATATACAAATGTAGTGCATCCCACTCTCGACCAACTATACAAAAAATAAATAGACATCTTACAATTGATTTATTTTGAAGATTAAGAATTAATTAACTACAATAACATCTTATAATTACCTCTCACTTTCCTCAATCTACCTTTCCCTGTCAAGTACTCCCCTTTGAATTTGTTAATGGTGTTGGGATCCCAAATGCGATCCATATGGATCTTTGCTGCAAACTTAGGAAGATATTCATAAATGTACACCATAGTCTAGTATACCATATATCCCTCCACCATAGAACCCTCAGGATGTGCTCTTTGTCGAACCAAAGCCTTCAAAAATTTCAAGTGCCTCTCAACCATCCACATTGACCTAGTGTGTACAGGTCCACACAATTCAATCTCCTCAACTTGGTGTATGAGGTAGTGTTCTTGTGCATTGAAAAAAGCTGGAGGTAGACACTTTTGCATTTCACACATTAAAGGAGGAATTTTTCTCTTCCAATATTTTATATCATCTTTATGGATTTCTTTACATGACAACCACCTACAAGGTATTCAAGACGCAAACAAATATATTACATAACAAGTAAAACAAATCGCAAATATAATATCTATACAATGAACTAAACAAATATCACTACTTACCTCATGTATTTTCCAAGATCATATATGACTTGCTTGACATTATTGTCAAGTCATCTGGGAGAGATAGAGGTAGAACGTACTGCAACAATTATAAAATTATCTTTTCATTTTGTTGTAACATAATGAAAAGTACACGTACGCGCAGTACTTAAATACATACTAAAAACAAAAGAGCATGAATTACCTTAATGAAGGTATGCCAATCATGCGTTTTCATCCCTAGCCCAAATTCACTTTTCTTTGATATGAGATTGTTTATGTTCGCAGCAAATCCTGTGGGAAATCGAATTTTTCATATGACTTCTTTTATAGTATTGCTTTGCTGGTCCGTTAATAACCAAGGAAGCTCACTTATATTAATCTGGTCTCCATGGCTATTTGATTGAATGACATTTATCATTGCATGATTGGAATCATGAATGTCACTACATATTTTGACAATTTTTTCTCTGTCACGCCTTGCATCCAATATTTTCCATGCTGTCTCTGTTATATTCTTTCCGATATGCATACTATCAAACAAATGAACAATTTGTAACTGCCCGTAGTAGGGCAACCTACTAAATTGTTGGGGATAACTTTTTAGTCCCTTAGGAAGGTGGTCATTTATGCCTTCACGACCTTCATGATCTTCAATCACATCATCAGTAAACAAAACAAAATAGAAAAGATGTTTTATGACAAACCAATAGATGGAATGGCATTACCTTGATGATTAATTCTATTATATTCCAACTTCCACATGTGAGGTGTCATTCTTCGTGGCTTTGATGTATTCTCTTCTTTCCCATTGAAAAGATGTTTTTTAGTATTTCGATACTTATGATTTTTGTGGAGAAAGTGCCTATACTCATCAAATGCCTGCTTTCGTAAACTTTTTGAATGACGAGATTTCATCTTTGGACCACAAACAAGACATGCAAATTTTCCCTTTGTTTGAAGACCTACAAGATAATGTATAATTGGATTAAATATGATAATTTTTTGAATTATAATGTTCATGCACAACTTAAACACTATAACACACCACAGAAATGTGTTAGCCCCAGGGCATCGTGTATTGTCCATAGAAACATCGCATGGAATTGAAATTGTATTTGTCCTATTGGTCTAGAGACATCATACACAGTGACACCATTCCATAACTGCAACAACTCGTCGATAAGAGGCTCGATATATACATTCATATCTTTAACTTGGTACTTACCTAATCGAATGAACAAAAACATTACATAATTATTATGACCATTTTACTGCAATATTTATAATTAAATTTAGACGACTATATTTAAATGATAAAATACCTGGAACAATCATTGCCAACATTATGTGCTCCCTCTTTATTGACATCCATGGAGGAATGTTATCGTTGATAACAAAAATAGGCCAGACTGAGTAAACAGATCTTATCTCTCCAAATGGATTGACATCGTCCGCTGCCAATGAAAGCCTGAGATTACGAGGTTCTTCTTTAAAGTGTGGCCACTTTTCCTCTATGTCCATAAATGCTAAACCATCCACAAGCATTCGAATAATGTCATCTCGACTTCTGTTGCGTGCATGGTAATCCATAAAATGTGCCAAGCTAGTGCACTTGAATAATCATTGCATACGTGGAGTAATGGGAATATAGCAAAGAACCTTGCGAGGAATCCTTTTTGTTATTTGATTTGTTCGATATCTACTGATATGATATTCAGGGCATTCGGTTTGAAATTCATGTTGTTTGTGATATATAATATGATCATTGGGACAAGCATCTATTGCTTGATACTCCATTCCAATATCTTTCATAACGGCAGATAATTCTCGATATGAGCGAGGTAGAATATTTGATGGTGGTAAAAAAAACTCACCTATCAATCTACAACAAAAAAATATAATTTGTTATAATAAAGAATATTAATGGTACAACATGATTCACAATTTATTATGACATATATGACATATATGACATACCTTAACATACGTGACATTTTTATGTTGGATAAACCATTCATAACCTTCAAGTTCACCAACAACAATACAACGGAGAGAAGAGTTGTCTGCGAGCCTTCGTAAAGGGCCTCAGATGCCATCTCAAGTAGAGGGACATCGTGAACAACATCAAGGTCATCTTCATCATCATGATCAGCTGCACAAGTACTAAATGAGTTATGGATCAATGTATTTGTACCATCATCTTCAATTGTGTTTTCTGGCTCATGATCGTCATCTTCCATGGGATCATTATGTTCAGCTTCGATATTCACACCTCCATGTTCGTCCACTTCGAAAACCATATTCTCAGGGTTGTGTTGGTCCATACCATGTGCTTCTGGGTGCTTGACCTATATAAAATTGATAAACATAAATAAACCATGATCATGATCTCATCATCACATGATTTATTATGTATATAAATTGTCAAAATGATATAATGAAAAACTTACCAATGGATGATAATCATGTCCATTTTCAATGTGACCATGCAACCTACAATGTTTCTTCATTGTTTTGATTAGAAGTCTTCTAGTCTTTAACCCCTTACAAATTTTGCACGGACAATAACATTTTCCATCACCTTTTCTTTTCAAGTTAGACCACAATCTAGCAATTGTCTCCTTATTTTGTTGTTCATTGATATTGTCTGACATGGTCTTTCTTCACAGGCAAGAAAATAGAAATTGTCATCATTGAACAAAGCATCTTATTGAATTTAGATTTCTAGTTTGCTTATGGTACATCACACAACATGGAAATAAGAAATACTCAATAAATAACAAGATTCATTGATCTAGTATTATCACAATCTGCACTTGGCCTTCAATATTTTCTCCTCCTAACACTATTTATCCATTACCTGTCAAGTATGGAACTCTAAACCCCGTGGCTATTAAAATACATAAGACAACATTGTAGCATCTTATAATCATATGTTATAAAACCAAAGCACTTGGGAGTGATTCTTTTGTTTGTTACAGTCCAAGAAAATGGTGTCTACTGGAGCCTTGAATAACTGACTAGAAAGATTTTTAATTCTTTTTCTTTTTGCTTCTGATCTTTTCACTATCACTTCCATCCTCCGAGTCAGATGCCCTCGCCCTTTTCTTTCTTCCTGTTTTTTCATACTCATTGTCATGCTTTGAATTATTTTTCTTTCTTGGTGACTCCTTACTGCTCTCACTGTCAGTTTCACTCTCAGAATCTGAGTCTGATGTATCATAATTTGACGAACCTGATGAACTAGAAGAATCGTCATTAGAGGTAGATTCATCTGACTCAGGAATAGACTTTTGCTGATGCATTACAAGCCTTGGCATATTCTTCAAATACCCACGTAAACTCTCAGTGATACCACCAAGACCAATAGAAGTAAAGAAATTGATAGCAAACCATGAATTTTTGGGCTTGTCCTTTGGAGAAATTGAATCAAAAGACTCCTACATTGTTGGATCGTTCAACCTTTCATTAAGCAACAATATACCAAGCCGCTCTGCCAGCTCCTGCAAGAGAATCTTTATAAAAATACGGGAAGAGGAAGTAGTATCTTCCTCTGTCAGACGTATATAAGCAAGACAATACCATGGAAGAGCATTTGTGCCAAGTAAGTGGGCAAAAAATGTTGCAACATTACACAGTTTATTTGTTTCCAGTCTGTGTATCATAGAATACTGTTGTACAAAATACTTATCAAAAAATTCCTCATAAATTTTATTGATCATACAGAATCTTTGCCCAAGAAGACCATAATAACGAAGGTATGTTCTCTCTTAACCAGGTTCAAGCTTGATCTTTAGTAGCTTATGACCAGCTTACTCAAAATCAACACTTGACATGATTGTCAAATAAATGTATGTCTTAAATTGACCAAGTTTGTCTCTGTCTCATCCTGTATTCTTAGTGCTTCCTCACCTTTCTCTTCATCATCATCATCTGAATCATTCTCCCCTTCTGCTTCATCTGAAGAAGCATCTCCAAGGATATCTTTCTTCAGTTTTTCATAGGTTGCCTCATGCTCTAAGAAATCACGATCTGGCTTGAAAACATCCAAACCAACTTCTTGATCAAGTTCATCTTCTAGGAAAACTTCATGTGTTAACTGATCTGGATGCACAGTTGGATGACCCTCGAACTTAGCTTTACGAATTGCAAAAAGGCCTTCAATTAAAAATTGTACTCGTTTGTCAATTTCCCCCTCATGGAGAATACCTCTAAATCTTTCAAAAATCCCATAGAGACCTTTGGGTGAAAGGTCTTGCAACAAAGAACCACATTCTTTCACGAACCCAACAACAACCTCTACACTGCCATCTGTGGGGTTCTCTAGTAAAAGGGTGACAAGTTCCAAGGCAATGATCTCATGTGCAACTTGTTGATTCACTAAATGAGCTATGAATTTGGCTGTTGCTATCAACATGTGCTTGTCATTGCATTTGTATGCCCTCTTAAGCTGCAAAATAATTCTTCGCAAAAGCATATTACCAACTTCAGGAAATTTTGTATTTACCACAACAACCAATGCAGCAAAAACATTTGTAAATCCAGGGGATGCCATTTGGGATTTCATACAAGACCTACAAAATAGACCCCTCCCACGGATGAGATTCTTTGCAAACAACTCTGGAATGACGTTCTTGATGTTAGATGCATTTACCGTGTTTCCTAACCCATTGATACTCTTCCGAAGGGCATCCCATGTCATGCACTGGTATTCCACACTACTACATCTTTCATCATTTGAGCTAGCTTAAATGGGGGAATGTAAACATCCCCACTTCTTCCAACACCCTTCTCAGCTCCTCTTACAACACCTTCGCCATTCCCATTCTGAGATGGAGCAGACACAACACCAGAAGTTTTCACTTCCACTACCTCTCTGTCCCTCTTGTTTCCAGAAGTCCCTTTACCACTTAATCTGTGCTTATTTATGTACATAAACCCATCAGGAAGCATGAGTTTTTGCAAATAAGCTCGCCCAAATATTTTACAGTTATTTTTCATCAAGATTCCCTTAGGAGCTGGCAGATTCTGCTTCCATACTTTAATTCTGTTTTCTCAAAGGACAATCCTAAAAAATCCATGCATTGCAAACAACTTTTTACACCTTTGTTGGTTGTGGTGGCATCACAAAGAGTTTACATCAATAAATGAAGAACATGCCAATGCTTTTAATGCAGCAGTAGAAGTCTATCTCTTATTCAATATCTCTAGTGAAAACCCCATGATCTTTTGTTGGAGTAGAATTTGTTATATTCTAGAAAGGGTCTTGTTCTTTGTTGATAGGATATTCATCTACCTCAAGAAATAACTGTTCTTTTCTCCAACAAGAAGTGGAACTAAATGAAGATCTAGCACCATGAAATGAATCCTCAAAACGATTACTATAGTTAGTTTTGGTAGATAATGATCTGGGTAAAATACTAATGTGGCTTTAGGAAACATTATGTACTAGCTTTGCATACTCTAACAACTTTGGTGCGACATGCTACATCCAATTAAGTCTCCATCGGTATCTCTATTGTGTTTATGGATTGGGATTCAATGTACTTTTTTAATACACATATTTTACTTTCAACTGAGGAGGTTTGTATGTACTTGTCTTTCAATTGTATCCCTACTTCAAGAATTTCTTCTATCAACAAATCATTTGTTGTAATTTGCACAAGTGGAAGCTTGAACATGCCTTCCATGCTAGCCTTGTTGATACGTTCAACACCATCTTGTGCAACAAATCTTTAGAACTCCACTATTTCATTGAAGAGTGAGTAGTAGGCACAATCTAGGACACTTACAGAGGTTTTGCAAGAGAGATAAATAGACCTAAATATTATGGCTTAATAATGATCAATAGGTAAACAGATAAGAAACTCTCAATATCAAAATGACTTTCTCAATTGTCTTTACTAGAAATGGATAGATCTGCTAATAATGACTTTATGACTGTATGTCAACTTTAGACTCAATCCAAGAAGAGCTAGAACTAATATGCGATATCTAGATTTATGATCTCTATAATATAATAATCCCATAATTATGTTTCCACGCATCTATACCATAGCGCAAACATCATGCTAGTGTTCAGCCATAGCAATCGATATCCTAATTATAGAATGTGAAATATGCACATAACTATGAATAAAGATTAAGAAAAACTAAGAAAGATGCTTATTGCAAACATAAATGACTAATGGACAAGAATTGAATTCATTGTAGCTAGTTTTGAATATCAAATTCACTTATTTGTGTGCATTTAGTAACTCATGTACTTGTGGCCAACCATTTATCTCTTTCATAAATTAAACACTTAATAATAATATTAAATGGCTGAGTAATTATGTTTTAGTTGAAATTGAAAATAAAATATTTTATTTTAGGACAGCTCACACTATTCCTTATCATATTTTAGACTCTCGGTTTTGTTAGTAGTGGTTTGATGTCTTTGGAGCTGATCATTGCATTTCTTTAGTTACATTTGCCAGTGTACTCCCAGCCTGTGCCAAAATGGGAGCTTTGGAATAGGGTATGGACATCCATCAAAGCATAAAAGATAGAGGAATTTTGTCAGATGTAGTCGCAACTGCTCTGTTAGCATGTATGCAAAATGTGGAAGCATAGACAAGGCACGGGAACTATTTGACGGATTGCCTCAAAGAAATGTGGTTTCCTAGACTGCAATGATTGTCGGATATGCACAAAATGGATTTTTTGAGAAGGCTTTAGAAACTCTCAAGCAAATGCAATTGGCAGGTGTAAAGCCAAATTCCATGACCATTGCTACTATCCTCCCTGCCTGTGCCAAAATGGGAGATTTGGAACAGGGTATGGACATTCATCGAAGCATAAAGGATAGAGGAATTTTGTCAGATGTAGTAGTTGCAACTACCCTGGTAGACATGTATGCAAAATGTGGAAGCATAGACAAGGCACGTGAACTATTTGATAGAATGCCTAAAAGAAATGTTGTCTCGTGACCTGCAATGATTTTTGGATATGCACAAAATGGATTTGTCGAAAAGGCTTTAGACACTTTCAAGCAAATGAAATTGGAAGGCATAAAGCCAAATTCCACAACCTTTGCCAACATTCTCCCTGCCTGTGCAAAAATGGGAGCTTTGGAACAGGGTATGGACATCCATCAAAGTATAACGGATAGAGAAATTTTGTTAGGTGTTGTACTTGCAAATGCCCTGCTTGACATGAATGCAAAATGTGGAAACATGGACAAGGCTTGTGAATTGTTTGATACGATGCCGCAAAGAGATGTGATCTCATGTGAACAATCAACACGTGCATATATGGGAGGAAGGGATTGCTGCTACAAAATTGAATGCTCACTCCTCAATCACAGTTCTATGGTTTTACGAGATTAAACTAGGGCAATTAACCACCACATGTATATTTTTTGCAACATGAAATTAAAAACTAGGGCAATTTGAATCTACCCCTTGTGTGGGATTGCAAGAAATGCCACAAATGCCTTCGACGCATTTTTTATGTTCTTGGGGGTTGAAGTCACCACGGATGCCTAAGCGGGATTGCAATGCACAAATGAATTCTCCTCTTCTTCTTTTTTAAGTAATGGTCGTTGTCGTTAGAATTACGACGAACTCGAGCACTTTTTTGAAAAAAAGAAAATTTTCATTGCTAATGCCTTCTTCGTCGAAACCAAATGGGAAATTGTCATCGGAATTACGATGAATGCAAGCATTTTTTCAAAAAAAATCAAATTTGGCCACAATATACCTTCTCCATTGGAAACCTCAATCGAAAATCTAGTCCAAATGTATTAGTGGCAGGGTGTGCCAGAGCATGATATGCCAGAGCAGAATAACATTGACAATCTGAGAGCACAGATTGATCAGCTTTGAACGCAGGTGAAGACTCTTATGACTGAGAGGGATAGAGCTGTTAGGAGACATCAGTATACTCAGGGCCTTCTTGATCATATTCAGCAGGTTGGATCAGGTACTCTCTCTGCTGACACTGTTAGAGCACTAGTTCGGGCCGGGAAGGAGACTTCCCACTGGCGACGATGATATGAGGAGGTAGTTGCAGAGAGCCAGAGACCAAGTAGTTATCATACCACTGTGTTGATGGATACTAGCAGTGGTGGGGTAATGGGACCTCCTCAGAGGAGTGGTGATCATGGGAGACAGGCATCTGGAGGATCTTCTCGCCCACAGCCACAGAGATGGATAGAGTCAGGTGGTAGTGGTACAAGACAATCGTGACTTGATTCGGAGGCACTTGTATTGTTTATTTGATATCACTGTATACTTGGACTTTTATTATTTTTATGATGATCTCTATGCAGACATGGATTCTATATGATGTTGATCTTTATTATGCATGTTACTCTATTTGATGATGATGCTTTATATGCTTTGATTATATGGATGCAGTGATTAGATGGATGATGATATGATGATGCTTTATCTTTCCTTGCTTTATGATAATGACCTACATGATGCAATGATAAATGTTTTTTTTATTTTTGATTTTGATGACCTTGAATGCAAATGAAAATGATTACTAACTTTAATGATACGTAAATGATGCAAAATTCAATGATCTATATGGAAATGCAATTGAATGTTTTCTTTAATGCTTATGATGATGTAATGCTTTTTATTTTATATGTAATGCTTATAAATCTAAGTGCAAAGATGCAACTAAATGATCGTTAATGAAATGATATTGCAAATAATAATGACGATACACTACATGATGAATGAAATGCACTTAATTGAAATGCAAATAATGCAATGATTTATATACAACTAAATGAAATAGATGATGAAAAAAATGTTTCTAAAAAATGAATGCACCTATAATGATTAATTGCAATATTGTTTTTGTTTGTCCAAGTATACTCAATCTTTATTTATGACCATTGATTTGTTAGTGAAATTATATGCTTATAATGCAACTGACCATGAATGCTTATAATGCAGATGAATAATGAGTTAACTAAAAATTGTACTACCATTCTTCATATGCTATCTTTGTAATAGTGCTTTGATTTCATTGTTGAGCTTTAAAATGTTGTAAGAGAATACAAGCAACTTGACATAATGATTCAAGATGACCTGAGTATTCCTTACATGGATTTTGATATAGAAAGTTAATACAAGCAACTTGATATAATGGATCAAGTTGACCTGACTATTGCTTGTAGAACAGACAAGGACTATCTCCTTTCATGCATGCCTTGGAACGTCCTCCTTGATCTTTTGTCGATCATATCCTTAGACAAGTACATACCGTAGTAAGAGATAAACCACAGACAATAATCAAAGAAAAATAATCATGCCTCATCATAGCTTCTCTAGTCATGGACATCCTTGAGTTGCATAGAGTACATGATTAGTAATAAAATCAAGATATATACATTGAATCTTGCATGTCATTCATATGTTCTAATGGCCATTAATTGATATAATCATCTTGATGAATGATCTTTGATAATCCCGTATTACTTGCTGGTGGATTCTTTGTTTTCCGATTTTCATGATTCAGTTGTTGATGAAATGCCTTGATTTTCGGTGCTTTGTTGCTCGTTATCTATTTCAAAATCCTAGGTGTTTTTGGTTTTTCTAAGTTTTCCAAATATTTTGATTTTCAAAGATTCAAAAGATCACCGTAGCAAACGGAATTAGGATTTTTCCCCGAGTGGAAACAAAAATTTATTATGGATGTATGAATTGATCAAGACCCTAACCTTGGCGGGATACAAATGCAGACATGATTGATTTTGATAAAATCTAAGACAGTGACTACGATAAGTATGTCAAAGATTTATAATTGTTGGTAAGTTGCATATTTTTTGCTAAATGGTTCAGAGCAATGGACGCGAAAGATGGAATGGATAAGCTAAGATAGATGAGAGTGATAGATGTGGTAGGATGGAGTGGATAAGTGCACAAAGCAATCTCATAGATGGAGGAACTTACTTTTTAAATAGTGCATGTTTACCAGGTTTTCACCATCTAAATTTATTGCATTTTTGTCGTTTTGTCACAACCCTCCTTTATCACCTTTTTGATTTAAATACAAACTCTATTATAATTCCTTGGATAAATTATTGAATGAATATTGTAAGGGAATAAAAATAATAAACCACACACACATGGAAAACACATATATATTTTTAATTTGTTATTTAATTTCCCTCACCCAAATTAAGGCACATGTTGTAGGAGGAATAAGAAGCTTCTAGAGGCTTCTCCACCACCCTTGCATGTAACTCCTCCCACTAAGCCTAATCAATTTGCATGGAGGCCAAATTGGGAGAGAATCTCTTTTTTTCAATTTAAAAATTAGGTAGTGGGAATTTGAAATTTCTTTTATAAAATAGGTACAAGTTTCAAAATGAGTGTTGGCTATTCCATAAGAAATTCTGCAAGTTAAATTCTCCTTTGTAGTCAATTTTTCATTTGCAGCTAAGATTTTGATGGGAGGACTTCTCTTCAATTTGGAGGATCAAGGAAGACTCTACACCATTTTCAAGCACCCAGGTTCCTTCAAACTTAGTTTCGTGCATCTTATTCTTGTTGTAGATTAGATTTGATTAAATCATTTTTATGAGAATGAAATTCATTTGTGTTTTGATAAGAAATTAGTTTTCAGATTTTGATATGAAGTAGATTAAAATGTTTGATAAAAAAAAAAAGGTAGACTAAATTGTTTGATTCAGATTCTTGAAAAAAAAAAAAAATTCAGATTTTGGAATAGATTAAAATGCTTGATAAAAAGTAGAATAAATTGTTGATTCATTGTTTCAGATTTTTGATAAAAATTAGTTTCAGATTCTTGATAAAAAAAAGTAGATTAAATTGTTTGATAAGAATTAGATTCACTGTTTTAAAAAAAATTATTAGATCCAGATTAAATTGTTTTTCTCCTCTTATTAAATTTTAGATTGATTCTTACTAAGTAGAACCATCTTTTCATCTCTCTGATTATTGTTATCTAAATCTCATCCTCTAAAGAGATTTCGTTGTGATTATCTCCTCTGTATCTGGTTATATAAATTCTCTATAGAAAAGAAAAGAAATTATTTGGAAGTAAGGATAAATTTCACTATTTAATGCTCATTCTTTTTATCCCTGTGAATATTTTCTCTATGACCATTCTAAACTCCCTCCCTGTGATGGCTGGATAAATCTCTTTCCCTCTCTCTCTGTGAATGATAAAAGAAAAAAAAAACCTGTTCTCTGTAAAGAGACAAACCAAGAAAAAACTCAATTATTTGCTCATTTTCCTTGTTCTTACCTTCTTAAATAAAAATATCTTTTGTCAAAGAAATTTGAAACCATATATATATATATATATATATATATATATATATATATATATATATATATATATATATATATATATATATATATATATATATATATATATATATATATATATATATACATACATACATATATATATATATATATATGCATATATAATCCCAATGTTAATATACTAATGTTAATGCCACATTATCATTTACTGCATTTACTACCGCATTCGGCACAGTCCCCGAAAATAACCGCACGTACGCAGAACGACGTTACCGAAATTGGCAGGGTTAGTGGTACCCCCCACTACCCTGCGGTCACTGCAAGTGGCCGCAGGGGAGTGGAGGGGACCACGTGGCCCCATCAACCCCTACGGGCTTGCACATGCAGGACCGCAGGGAGTGACGGGACCCGTGGTCCCCACCCCCTGGTTCTATATATATAAATAAAACAAGGTTCGCTTATAAGAATTTCGATGGAAGTTTTAATCGTTTGATTTAAAATTTAAGTTATTTTGTGTATCGTTTAAATTAAATTTAAATTAATTTTTTTTACATATATTTGTTTAGTTAAATTTATTTTCCTTAAAATTAGCAAGAGTTTGAATGCAATGTATTATTTCAATTCCTTAGAGAATTAATGGATTATTTGATCCATGATTTTGGAGATAAGTAAAGTCTCATTATTATTCAATTTGGCCACTCATGAGAAATTTGTAACCTTATAATTAATTAGTCTTGCGATAAGAGAAAACATTTCTGCATTTTGTATGTAAATGACGTTACTTTTGCATTGCATTATTATTATTTCGTATTTCTTATTTCCATGCAATTACTCATAAGTTCACAATTATCATTACCATGCCAATACAGGTATTAATTCATTTAATTGTAGAATAATGATATTTCCTTTTTTTCAAATAGTATTTAAGGTTTAAATTATGTACATCCATTTCATAATTATATTTTCAAGCATGATGTTAGATTGAAAACTAAACAAAGGAAGTTGGAAAACCAAAACTAGCAGCGTTCGGTATATACGGTGCCTCTGGGTCACGCTTACGGGTAATGTCGTCGTGTTGAACTACTGCACTTAACGCCTAATAAAGCTGCATTAACGACGTCTGTGGCATCGTCCCTATAAATCGTCGGGGAGTAATAAGGGACATTTGGAAGTTAAAATCCGAGGGGCGGGTAATCCCCCTTGGATCGACAATTTAATAAGATAATTTTTAAATGATTTTCACATCCGTTGAGATAAACCATAGCAAACCCCTCTTAGGGATGGTCAAGTCAAAAGCTCTCATGAAATTTATTTCTTTTTTGAAGGGATATTGGCATTTTGCAATTGGGTGACGTTCATGATAAGTATTAGGATCTAGTTATTTTCTTTCTAGGCCACAAGCAATAGGCCATCTTGAGCCTTCGCTTAAGTGCTACCATCGTGGGTAGCAACCGCAGAGAAACTGTCTGGGACACCGACCCTAGAAAGGGTTGCGTACCCACAAATCAGTTTACATCAAACCATAGATTAGAAAATAGAACTACATACTTTACGCCTTGATCCCGTGCCGAAGCGGGTATGTAGGCAGTCTTGGGACGGAGTTGTCCCTCGTACTCAGGCGTTCGTGGGTGGGGTCTAGGCTTGGTTGAGTAAGAATCCTAAATGAAAAATAAGATAATCAATTTAATTCAATGCATACTCGGAAGGAATCCCGTATGGATTTGCTTGACTTCCCGAGGCTTTAAGCCAAATTCCGAGGCAGAATTCAAGCTTGTGTTATTTTAATTACTCCTAAGGACGGCGACCTCGGTGCACTCTTGTTAGAAGAGTGTAGTACTTAGTGAGTGGCTCAGGACCCGAATGGTCCCGATGAGTCTAAGTCTCTGGCCAGAGCATCTCCTATCCCGTTTGGATAGATGCCTACCCCGTATGGGTAGATGCCTATCCCGTATTGGATAGATGGAAATTTACGTCCCGTATGGACAATTGCCTAACCCGTATGGTTAGAAGCTCATCCCGAATGGATGAATGCCTAATCCTAATTGGATGGATGCCCAGAGTATGCAATTGAATAAAACATAATGAAAAAAAAAATATATACTCAATCTTTGTTGAATCAATTTTGGTGGGTTATTTCGTGAAATAGGAAATGAAGATGGGTTATTACACGTTTTATACTTTTTTTTAGGAATTTTCTGCTTGTCTAATTTTTTTCATTACTGATTTCTTCAGGACTTTTTATGCTTTTTGTTGATTTTTTCAAGACTTTATATGCCTTTTGTTGATTTTTTTCAGAACTTTATATGCTTTTTGTTGATTTTTTCAGGACTTTATATCTCAAGCATAGAATTTCTTGAGATGGATAGAATTGATAGGTTCATAAAACCAATCACCTTCAGGGGTAGATAACTTGTATGCTCCTGATCCATATGTTTCTACTATGACAAAAGGTCCTAGCCAATTTGGTTCAAATTTTCCCTTCTTTTCCCGGTCTTGTTGATTTCTTGGATTCTCCCTTAGAACTATATCTCCAATCTGGAAAACACGTGGCTTGACTCTATGGTTATAGCTTCTTGCCATTCTTTGTTGGTATACTTTCAAATGTTCTGTTGCATTTTGGCGATGTTCCTGAATCAGTTCTAGTTCTTGGAGTCAAGAGACTCATTTTTCTTCTTCTGGTATAAGACCGTGCAAGGATACTCATAGAGAAGGTATCTCTACTTCTATAGGTAATATAGCTTCTGATCCATAGAACAAACAATATGGAGTTGCCCCTGTTGGAGTGTGGACACTAGTTCGGTATGCCCAAAGAGCAGGATTTAGCTAAATGTGCCAGTCTTTTCCAGCTTCATTGACTGTTTTCTTCAAGATTTTCAAGATAGTTTTGTTTGATGCCTCAGCTTGACCATTACCTTGTGGATAATATGGAGTAGAGAACCTATGTTGGATATGAAATTGTTCACATAGTTCCTTCACATCTTGATTTTTGAATGGTCTCCCATTATCAATGATAATGGTCATAGGAACTCCATAGCGACAGATTATATAATTCAAAATGAATGATGATATTCGTTTTCTTTTCACTGTTGTTAAAGGCACTGCGTCAATCCACTTAGTAAAATATTCAGTAGCAATTAGAATAAACTTATGTCCATTAGAAGATGAGGGATTGATCTTCATACCAAATCAAGTCCCCATTGTGAAAATGGCCATGATCCTGTCATAGGATATAACTCTTGTGCTGGTGCATGAATGAGATTCCCATGAATCTGACATTGTTTACACTTTATAGGATATGTGAATGAATCTCTCTCCATAGTAGGCCAAAAGTAACCCATTCGAAGAAGTTTCTTAGCCAATGTTAAACCACTTGAGTGTGTGCCACAAATACCTGCATGAATGTCATTAAGAACTCTCTCAGATTCATCTTTTTCAAGACATCTCAACAAAGTACCATCTAGACCACGCCTATATAGGATATCAGCAATAATAGTATAGCGAGAGGACTCGCGGATAAAATTTCTTCTCTGATTACGAGATAATTCAAGAGGAAGGATATGATCTTTTAAATACTAATAAGTCTGATCATATAAGGATTGACTGGTTCCTGATATATGGCAAATTCGATAGGTATGTTGGGATTGAATGGTAGGGGTTAAGATATCTTCCATGAGAAATTCATAACATTGTTGATTCTCCTTATTTTGCAAGAGAGATGCTATTGTAGCCATTGCATCTGCTGCTTTATTCTCATTTCTTGGAATTTGGGTGAATGATATTTCTTTAAAGTGTCCTTTAAACTTCTCCACCAGTTGTTTGTATGGCATAAGCTTATCATCCTTTGTTTGATATTCATCATTTATTTGGTTGATGATAAGTTGTGAATCACCATAGACATGTAGTTCTTTGACATTCCATTCAATGGCCATTTTGAGCCCTATAGCCAATGCTTCATACTCTGCAGTATTATTGGTTCATGGAAACCATAGTCTATATGGTTTCAGAATTGTGTGTCCTTGAGGTGTGATGAAAAATATTCCTGCGCCTGATCCATATTGGGTATAAGAACCATCAAAGTACAATTCCCAAAAGTTTGTACTTAATGTCAAGGTATCTGCATCAAGAAATTCGATGTGCAAAGGCATGTCATTTTCTAAAGGTGCATCAGCCAATTGATCAGTGATGACTTGTCCCTTGATAGCTTTCCAGTCAACATACCCTATATAAAATGAACTCAGTATCATAACCCATTTGGCTAGTCTCCCTCTCAATGTTGACTTACTCAACAAATATTTGAGAGGATCTATCTTTGCTATTAGTTTCACATAATGAATCAACATATAATGTCATAGCTTCTGAGTAGCAAATACAACTGCTAGACATGTCTTTTCGATTGAGGAATAATTTAATTCATAGCCAACAAGTGTTCTACTGATATAATAAACTGCTCTCTCTTTTCCTTCATCGTCATGTTGAGCTAGAAGAGCGCCTAATGATACATTTGTTGCTGAGACATAGAGTAACAATGGTTTCCCTTTGGTTGGTGATATCAGCACTGGAGGACTCATAAGATATTATTTTATTTGCAAGAAAGCTTCTTCACATTTTAGATCCCATTTGAATGGAACATTTTCATGTAGAAGATGAGTAAATGGAAGGCACCGATCTGCTAACTGAGAAACAAATCTCCTAATTCATTGCAATCTTCCTTGTAAAGATCGCAATTGACTTATGTTCTTAGGTGACTCCATCTCCATGATAGCTTTGAATTTTTCAGGATCTACTTCAATGCCACGAGCTGATATAATGTACCTAAGGAGCTTTCCAGAGCTTACCCCATATGCACATTTCTTTGGATTTAATCTTAATTGATATCTTTCCAGCCTGTCAAAAATTTTGCTTAAAATGTTCAAATGTTCTTTTCTTGTATGAGATTTTGCAAGTATGTCATCGAACATAATCTTCCATAAATGTATGCATCATATCATGGAAAATTGTCGGCATAGCCCTTTGATAAGTCGCTCCTACATTCTTAAGCCCAAAAGGCATAACATTCTAGCAATATGTTCCCCATGCACTGGTGAAAGTTGTCTTCTCTTGATCTTCAAGTACGATTCTTATTTGATTATATCCTGAGAAGCCATCCATTAATGAAAACATTTCATGTCCTGCTGATAAGTCCGCTATGATATCAATGTTTGGTAGCGGGAAATCATCTTTTGGACATGCTCTATTCAAATCTCTGAAATTTGTACAGACTCTTATTCTTTTATATGGCTTTCACACTGGTACAATACTTGAAACCCATTCTGGATAAGCAACTGGTCTTATGAAACCCACTTCTAATAGTTTCTTCAGCTCGGTTTTTACAAGAACAACAATGTGTGGATGCATTTTTATGAGATTTTTCTTAACTGGTTTTGGTTTTAAATCCACATTAAGATGATGCATGATAAGATCTAGATTAAGTCCTGGCATATCTGCATAAGACCAAGCAAAATTTATTTGTCTTTGCATAAAGAATTCCATGTATTCTTTTCTCTCTTTTTCTGACAATGAGGCAGCAAAATGAAGTATTTTAGGATCCTTTGATGTACCAATGTTTACTGCTTATGTTGGTTCTATCAGGATAGCAGATCTCTCTTGAAAATGTGAAGGAAGAATGTCAAGCTTTCCATCTTCTGGCGCCTCAAGGAGGTTTTCACCATCAGATACATCCTTTGTTTTCCCTTTTGATTGATCTAATGTTTCCATGAAATGGTTTTCAATAATAGGTCTCTTTCCTTGTTTTATTTCGCGTTTGCAACTGGAAAGTTTGGCATTCTCCTGACTACGAGAAACATCACTTGATTCTGCAATGGAAGATATCTTAGGATGGATGGGTTCAACAGCGTTAAGGTATACGGCTAAGTCATGATCATTGGAAAAGACATTCAATTTGGGGTTGTCTAAATTATCCCAACCAATTAGTTCAAGATGAAGAAGGGGTAAATCATAATCACTGTCATCATCAGGTGTTTCAACGTTCATGACATAATGGTCACAATTTGGCATAGAATAGGTATTGTCATAGATTAAATGTTTTTGAGAATTGTCTTCTTCAAGCGTCTCTGAATTAGTCCTAACAAAATCAATATTGGCATTTTGTAGTTCACACTCAAGTGGTTCTTCAACTGACGTCTGTCCCTTAAATGAATGGATTATATCAACACACACATCTTTAATACTGCAAATTCCTTCTTGATTGACCTCATTTGCATTTTGGAGTTGACATACTTGTGTACATGATAGAGAGAATTCTTTTGCTAGATTTTGTCTCCTTTAAAACTCAACTTCTTTTGGACTAATAGTCAATCCAACTTGACTATCTCTTAATTCTTCTATGGTTCTGCCATATCTGGATACATCTTGTTCTTCTTTTGATGAAAATTTTGTATTTTTAGATGCTTGATCTATCCTTGTTTGTACTTCTTGTGGCATTACTTCTTTGTCTTTGTCATTCCCTTTTCTTTTTGCATACGCATCTTTTCTTTGAATTCTGAGTTTTTCTTGCCTTCTTTCTAACTTCATCTTTTGCTTTGCCAGAGACAAGTCTTCTTTCATGATAGCTGCTGGGTCTTCATTGTGTTTGTTACTTGATGTAGTAGATAAGATATCTGGACCCCACTCATACTCATTGGAATCTGTCTCTGAATCCTGATTTAAGATTACTCCACTATACCATACTGGAATGTCGTATGGTGCAAAAAGTTCTCTGATTTCTGCCATCTCTATTTTTACTGCTTCTGGAATATCTTGTTCAGATTTTGCATTTGTTTGTATTTTCAGAACTTGTTGACAAGATTTTTCTTCACCTTGGATGGTAATCTCCTCCTCTTTCTTTTCATGTTCTTCTTGCTTCTTTTGTTTATTGGTTACTATTTTGGCCACTTGATGTAGCTTCTCTTGCCAATTTTCTTCTTTAGAAACTGATTTCTTTCTCCACCTTTGTTGTTGATGAGTATGTTGCTTTTGATTGGATTTTAGATATCCCAGCTCAGATTTATCTTCTATGGATTGTGAGTGCGGACAAATAGGTTCTGAAATACCTTGATGTTGCTTACCAATTGGTCCTTTTCCTTCATATCCCATTTTTTGCATGATTTCATATCCTTCGCCATATTGTTTTATGGGAATATTGACTTTTGTTGCTATTGCTATAGTTTTATCTTCATCCTTGTACAACCAACCAAGAATGTCTTTGTCTTCATTTTCCTCTTCAAGAGTTCCAGCACTAACAAATGTTCCCTTAAACATATGTTTTGATCTTTCTGATGGCTTTGATTGAATATCTGTAGGCTTTCCATATGACTTAAGGGAAAGTGGAAAATTATGCAAAGAATACTTTCCCATTCCTTCATCATTTAACTTGAGCTTTTCTTCAAAAGTTTCCCATAACTTTGCTTGAATTTATTTGGTAGGATATACTGATTCTCTGTTATGTGGAACTCTTGTATCTTGTGTTGGCTTCAAAATATTGCAGTATTGACTGGAATCTGCAATTATAGTGATCTCTTTTCCTTCATGATGAAATTTTACACATTGGTGATATGTAGAAGGAACTGCTTGCACCTTGTGAATCCATGGTCTTCCTAGAAGAATGTTGTAAGAGATGTTCAAATCTAAAACCTGACATAATGTATCCCTTTCCACAGGTCCTATTCTTATTGGTAGCACAAAAATTCCTTTAGAATGTTCTGCTTCATCATAAGCCTTGATGGTTATTTTCTTTTTCGAGTCTACTGTATTTTCTTAATATCCCAAAGCTTTTATCAAACTTAATGCACAAATGTTTAAGCCAGCTCCTCCATCTATGAGTACACATTTGACACAAGTTTTATTAATGGAGACTTCAACATGTAAGGGAGCATTGTGAGGATGTTGTAAGGATGCGTCATCATTTTTAGAAAATGATAAGCAATAAGGAGATACAAGGTGTCCTACCATGTTTTGGAACTGATCTACATCCAAATCTTTTGAGACTGTTGTTTCCACTAAAGCTTTCTCCAAAATTTCTTTATGCATAGTTGAAACCTTGAGAAGTTCCAGAATTGATATTTGAGCGGGTATTCTTTGTAATTGCTCTACTAAATTGTATTGTTGTGATGTGGATGTTGAGTCTTTTGCTATACCTGGAAAGGTAACCTTTGCTTTTCTTCTCGTGATAACATTGATTGGCTCTGAAGATGGATTTTCATTAACAATGATCACATTTACCACATCATCGTATGTATAAGCGTAATTCACTTTGGCTTTTCCTTTGTCATCTTTTAATTGGGACGATTCACCTTTGTCATAATTCAGAAGTGGAGTTTTGAAAGCCAGGTGTGATTCATTTGTCTTATGGCTATCCAATGTGATGGTTCCATTATCGATTAGATCTTGGATAAGGTGCTTCAATCTCTGACAATCATTTGTTAGGTGTCCTTTATTCCGATGGTAATTGCAAAAATGATTTTCATTCCACCAATTTGGCTTGGCTGGTGGTTCATAACTTCTTGCTTATGGTAAAATGATCAATTTGTTGGCAAGCAGAGTTTTTAGAGCTGATTCCAAAGATTCTCCAATGTTTGTAAATTTCCTCTGAGGATTCGAGAAAAAGGGCTTGACTTTATTATTTTCTAGATTGTTATTGCTTGAGATTTGACTTGATAGATTAAAAATTGGTTGTTGTTGTTTTGTAGCACTATTATCGTCATTCCCTTCATTGCTGACATTCCTATTCTTTGAGCAGAACTTGGGTTTGTCATTGATGTTGTTGTTGTTGTTGTATGAATTATTGTTAAGTTTTAGTTCTCCTTTCTTTACCATTGCGTTCTCTATTTTCAGACCATTCTCGATCATTTTGGCAAAAGAGGGAGGACATTGCATCTTTAGTCTATAACTCATTTCATCGATAAGATTATTAATGAATATGTCCAATTTTTTCTTGATCAAGTACATCTCGGGGATACCTATTAAACATGCGTTTCCATCATTGTAAGAAGATCATAAAGAATTCACCATTCTTTTGTTTAACATTGCAGAGATCCAGCATCGTTATTTCATTCCTTATATTGTAGGAGTATTGTGAAATAAACCTATTCACAAGCTCTTCAAAAGATTTGATTCCGGATGGTAATCTTGAAAACCACTCCATTGATTGTCCATTAAAACTCCTAGGAAAAAGATGCATGAGGTAAGTTTCATCATGGGCAAATTCCATGCTCATAGTACAAAACTCCCTAATGTGATCTTGAGGATCAAATTTTCCATCGTATTTGTCATATTTAGGAATCTTGCAATGTTGCGGAAATGGTATCATATTCAGATTTTTATCAAAAGGATATGGGCATATATCTTCTAATGAATACTTCTTGGAGCTTGTTCCATTTTGCATGTCTTGTATCTGTTGTTGTAGAGTTTGTATTTGTTGAGTAAGGTTTGACAATGGATTACCCACATAGTTTCTCCTTGTTTCTTCGTGAGTTCTCTTATCACTATGCTTTTTTCTTTTGTCATCCCTTTCTTTCCTTATTTCTTCATTGCTTTCCTTGTTCACATCTTCGTTATTTGGCTCATCTGTGTTTTGGGCATTACTTGCCTTCACATCTTGTTTCAAGCTTTCTATGTTAAATTCTTGTGGTAGTTTAGCTCCAGATTTTGCCAACATCAAAAGATATTTTTCTTTTTGTTTTGACAACAATTTTTCCATTATCCTATCAAATTTGAAATCTTGCTCAAGGTCTCTAATGGTGCTATTGATTGCTTCTTCGTTAACAGTAGTAAATCCAAAAGTTTGGAATACAGGATTATCTTCTTCCTCCATTTGTTGTTGTTTTCTAGGTTGTTCGTGTTGGGCTCTAGTCCAAACTGGCATGTAATTATTTCAAAGTTATTGAAATTTTTGAAGGACAAAATAAATAGGTGATTATTGGTTTAGGAAGATATGCCTTGTTGATTTTACCGCTATTGTTTGTTCGTTGAGATAAAGTGTCTCTTTGTTGAAAAGATTGTCCTTGCAAAAATTCACCGTCAAACTCTGTACCGCAACCACGTAAGTAGTGACAAAAACAGTATAGGAATGTTCTATGTTTTAATAAGATCTTGTGATTGATATACAAGAATCTTATCCTTTTCTAAGTAACTTTATAATTGGGTTTTCTTTTCTTAAGGTGATACTTAAAAGTCATATAAGCATTTGACAATTTACAAGTTTGTTTGATTCCAATGTTGGTGCAATTCTGGTTTTGATATAACCTAGGTTCAAAAGAGGAAAGATATATCCAAGATTAGGAACTTAGTATAGATTGATCAAGCTTCGTGATAGAGGATTTGATTATCCTAATGAGAGACTTGACAAGGATGTTGATTTTTTGCACTTAAGATTTTTGAATCAATAGTTTGTTTAGTGTTAATATTTATAGAACTTTTTGGGAATAACTTGTAGGATTAGTGACCTAGTTGTTTGAGCTAGTTTGAAAAATACGTGATGGTTTAGAGACAAGCCCACTTCGAGAATTATTTTGGTACTGATGTTTTGACACTCTGGTTTTGATCTAGTGTTTCAAGTATTGGAAAGCTTTTGTATTACTCTTTTGATCAAACTTTTTTAGCAATTTGTTGGATTTTTGCTCACTTGTAGATGATAATTTTCTTCAATTTTTGACCATTTGGAACATGCTACAGACATAGAAGACACAATGTTTAATAAACAAAATGCACAAGCAAGCACAATTCCTATGGCAGGCTGAGACAATAGTTGTTGAATCTCACGTGGGGTTTCCCCCGAGGCTATGCTATTCAAAGCAGATATTTAGATTCTTGACCCCACTGGCTCCACCCTCGACACTCACTTCTTCGGGGCAGCCAAACACCAGTTTCCATGAAAACTCCCCATGGCAAACTTTATATCTCTACTAGGAACCGTATGTATGTGAGCCGCTTCAAAGGTCTGACCTCTTGCGCCAACAACTAGAAGGACTTTGGAAACTAGTACAAGTGGTTTTTAGTAAAGGCTTCCGGTCATGTGGTCATACATGCGACACTTTCAACTCTGTAAATACAGAAGGTTCCCAGCCTATAGAGGTTACAATCCATAGGGTTTATGGGGAAACATAGTGTCGATATGAACTTATCAGCACATGTTGTTTGGGACTTTCGTCACAAACACAATTTATTTATAGTGGATTGGAAGGACTCAGTATTAGCCCATTTCCACTTTAGGTCGTTCCCCTCTCACTGGCCCCCTCAAGGCAGCTCGGGAAGGCAGGCCCTCTAAAGGATTTAATTGCTTGAAAGTAAAGAAAGCATAAAAGAGTGGGTTTGGCTTTTTGGTCACCCAATTAAGGGGAGAGCATATACCTACCACATTTAAGGCACGAAATATAAGTGTTCTTTTTAACCTTTTCAAAGCAATTGTTGGCTAAGTCCTATTTGGAGATGTTGCTCCAACAAGCATGGTGTTTATTTTAGCCTTTTTTTAAAAGTCTATGTGCAACTATTTTAGAGAAGTTACTAAAAATGCAAGTTGCATGTTGTCAATTTTATCCTCTTAGTTAGACTAAATGAACAAAATATGATATGTTACTTCCCAAAATAAGACTTTTAATTAACTAGATGAGGAAATGCATAATATTTGCCTTAAACACCATCTTGCACATGCATGTTAGTAGTCTGAAAAATCTGATTTCTTGGACATTTGGACCTGCAAGGAATTTTTGTTAGTTTGTAAACAGAAGCGCTAATCTAACATATGCGCTATCTTCTTGCTCAAAAGTGCTAACCTAGACTGCAAAAGTGTTGCTCTGTCGATAGAAAAGCATGATTTCTTTGACAAATGCACTAATCTAGGACACAAATGTGCGAACCTGTGATGCAAATGTGCAGACTTTAAGACAAAAGTGCTAACCTAAAATGCTTATGCGCTAACCTATGGTGCAAATGCGCTAACCTAGGATACAAATATGCTAACCTGGGATGTAAATGCACTAACCTGCGGAACAAAAGCGGTGTCAGAATTCACACATGCATGAATCTGCATTACAAATGCGTTAATTTTACTTTTTGTGAGATTTTTAAAGGTATATGCGAGGTCCATGGGCCCCACGGTGGGTGCCAAAATGTGTCGACTTGAATTTCATCCTCAGAATGCTACCTGCAACAAGTTAGTTTCACAAAATACCGTTGGAAATGCTACAAGAAATCCAATTTCAACCAATGAAACTACATGAAGTACATATGAAATAAAAAACTAATATTACCTTCATGGTTTATGTCTCATTGTGTCCTAACTCCACTGTTCTTGGTTGCAGATGGTGTGCTCTCAGACAATGCACTGATGGCTTCCAAGATGGCATATGAAGAATGGACTGATAACTGATAGTTAACTGGTGCTATGATATGCAATACTACATGATTATGCTAAAATGTTAATTGCTATTTGCTATTTGCTATTTGCTATTTTCTATTTGCCATTTGCTTCAAGATTAAAAATCACGGATGCAAGTGATTAATTTGAAGACTAACTCTCTCTCAACTGAAGCTCTTGATTTTATAGACTTTGAGAGGATGAGATGATGTGGCTTAGATCAACGGTCCTGATCAGATCTACAGATTTGGATGGCTGTGAGTAAAGATGAAGGTTGAGAGAAAGGGGGAAGGAGAAGACAAGTGTCACTCATCTCACCTTGACTAGGTTGTTGACTGAGGGAATCTAGGGATGGTTGGAGACGATTTAGGAATGAGAGGACAAGTGGACTCAAGTCCTTCCTAAGATGTAGGGGGTGTTGGAGAGAATATAGAAGATGGTTATGAAATTTGTGTATGCACACAATATTCATTAATTTTGGAAGTTGAAGATAAATGATGAATTAATATTTAAGAAATATTAATTTCCTTAGCCACATGTTTGATGAGTTGGCAAAGGGAAGATGAAGTGGAGATGGAAGGTGAGTTGGAAAAGAAATTAAATAATTTAGAAATTATTTAATATTTTGAGACTATAGGATAGGAGAATAACTATTAAATATTAGATTTTTAATTGATTGAAGGAGATAATTAAATATTATATATTTAATTAACTTGGTTAGAAGGATAATTAAATATTAGATATTTAATTGGTTGAAGGAGATGATTAAATATTAGATATTTAATTAACTTGGTTAGAAGGATAATTAAATATTAGATATTTAATTAATTGAGGGAGATAATTAAATATTAGATATTTAATTAATTAGAAGAATAGGATAGATGAATTAATTAATAAAATATTTAAATTAAATTAATTAATAGAAAGACATGAAATGAATTAAATAAATTAATCTTTTCACATTTATTATTTAATAGAAGAATAATTATTAAATAAATATAAAATATTTATTTAATTGCTCATAGCCATTTTTATGTGTATACAATTTCCATTCCCTGGATCAACTTTAATGCCTTCCTTAGAAATGTGATGCCCTAAGACAATCCCTTATGTCATCATAAGAGAACATTTTTCATGGTTTAATGACAGTCTATGATCTTTGCATCTTTACTGCACTTTATCCAAACTCATCAATGCTTTATCAAATGTTTTCCCATGTAAAGTAAATTCATCCATGTACGCCTCTACACATGAAGTGGTCAATTATGCAAAGATAGCAAAAATAGATCTCTAAAAAGTAGTCGGTGCATTACGAAGTCCAAATGGTAAGACTTTATATGCATATCTTCCCAAGGACATGTGAACGTTGTTTTATCCTGATCCTCGGGAGCTACTTGTCTCTGATCGTATCCACCGAAGCCATCCAAGAAAGAGAGATAATCACTGCTAGATAAATTATCCAAAACTTGATCAATGAATGGCAAAGGAAAGTAAACTTTTTAGTGGCTTTGTTCAATTCCCTATAATCAACACACACACACACACCACTTTCCATTCTTTTTTGGCACTATAACCAATGGAGAAACCCATTAACTGTCCAAAATTAGATAAATAAAACCCACCTGCAATAATTTTTCTATTTCTTGCTTAACAAATTCCAACAAGACTGGGTTAATCCTTCTTTGTCCATGCCTCATTGGATTGACATCCTCAGTGTAAATTTGGTGTGTACAAATAGAAGGATGTATTCCTCTCATATCTTTATACTTCCAAGCAAATGCTTGTGTGTGTTTTTCCAAGGTAATTTTTAATTCTTCCTCTTGTGTTGAAAGCAATGATGAATTAATAAAAAGAGGTTTATCATTGGAGATCAAAATTTTTGTGGTGTCATTTTTCTCCTTAGATGGGTCTCTAACGAGTGTATTGAGAGGACAAGGATGTTTTTCTTTATTATGTAAAACTTGATCATGACATTCCCCTTTAATCTCTTCATAGGGAGGATTCCTTTCATCTTCTTGCCTAGAAATCTTATCATCAAATTTTCGTCCTTATTGAATATATTATTCATATTATTCAACATGTTCAGATATAGTCACCATAGCTAATTCCACCACTCTATCTCCTTTTGTATCCATCTCTTCATCTATCCAATATTGATTATCAAGATGGAATGTTGGCTTTGCTGGAGGATAGAGAGTTAATTCTTTTTGCTTTTGTCCATTGGAAATTGTCATGCTTCCATATATACAATCAATTAATGTTGTCGCAGTTGCTAACGAAGGTCTTCCCAAAATTATCGGATATGTTGATTCTTTGTTTTTATATTTGAGCACCAAAAAGTCAACTGGATAGTCCCAACCATCAATGGTAACCATAAAATTTTCTAAAACACCTTCGGGTTTGGCAGTAGATTGATCTGCTAGTTGAAGCATGGTTGTTGTTGGTTGAATTCCTTGCATTCCCAACATCTCTGCAGTATCTGTAGTAATAACATGTATAGAAGCTACAAGATCAATCAACACATTATGTATCTCAACTCCTCTTCTGCTCAGGGTAATCATAGGACTTCCATAAAACTATATTTTTGAGGAAGTAAGCTTCCTAATAATACATCAGTAAGTTTAATCCCTACTTGAATTGTGGGAGGAAGCTTGTGTTTTCTTCCTGGAGTCTTTATACAAAGTAATTTAATAAGTTGATTAATTTCTGGAATATCCTTGATAGCTTGTAACAAAGTAATTTCTATGTTAATCTTTTTCAATTCTCTGAGAAGTGGAGAGTCTACTATGCTAGTATATTTTGGTCGGGAGGTATCAAGACTCGTCTGGGGTATCTCTAGCTGCTCTAGATATGGTGCTTCATTAACTTTTCCCTTGTCTTTACCAACATTCCTATTATTCTCTTGAGGTTCCTCACTTTTCTCCCCATCCTTTTCTGAAACAAGAGGTTGTGAAGGAATATTGTGATTCCTAAGTTGGATATCATCAACTTCTATCACATTTAGAGTAGGAGGATTAGAATCAACATTAAATGTTTGTTGTTGCCAATTGTTCTTTGGATTGGGAACTGGTTGAGCTAGGATTTGAGGTTGGTTTACCTGTTCACTAACAATATTTGGACTTGTGATAAGCGGTGGGGGTTGTCCCCAAGGTATTTTTGAGCCTTGATTCTGCCATGACTGAAATTGGGATTAATTTTGTTGTCATGGTTGTTGATTAGGCTTCCACTGTGGTTGGTTTTGTTGCCACGATTGTTGATTCCATTATGGACTAATCCATTTTGAAGGTCCCCAAGATGCAAGAGGTGGTTGCATTGGATAAGGAGGAACCCATTGATTAGGATTTTCCATTGGTTTGAGTTCCAGTTGTTTCGAGGACCAAATTGTCCTGAATAAGAATTATATCCAAAATTTTGTGGTCTTTGGCCAACATAATTCAACCCTTCTTCCACAATAGAAGGTTTCTTCAAATGACTCTTAATATCTAGTAAGAGATTACAAGAGCTTGTTGGATGTTTTTTTTCACAAATTTCACAAAGGTCAACCTGATTTAATGGACACTCTCTTAACAAATGCTTTCCCCTATATTTGGAACAATAAATAGCTAAGGGCTCAGTGTTTTTCTTGTCTACTTGGGTATTAAGAGGGACGATCAATTCAGTTTTCAGATTCACAATCTCCTCCATCACTTTGGATACATAAAGTGGAGTAGCTTTATTTCTCCTATAATCCTAGTCCCAACTCTAGTCCTAGAGTAGTTTCTGTACATGTCAATAATTTCCTCTAGAGGAATTTTATTGATACCTCCTTTTCCCATTATGTTCAAAGCTTCTCTGGATTCATCATTTATTCCCCTTAAAAAAATTGTCCTACTAATGTCTTGATTGAACCCTTCAACACACCTTTTATAAACAAACATGAATCGATCAACATAATCTTCCAAACTCTCATCTTCCATTTGCTTCATTCAAAACAATTCCTCTTTTCTATCTCTTACACAACAATAATCTTGGTATTTATCCAAGAATACAGTTTCTATTTCCTGCCATGTTGAGATAGAAACAACTCTTAAACCCATGAGCCATCATAACACTGATTCTTTTAGAGTAGAAGGAAATAACTTCAATTTCTTATTATCAGATGTATAGTCATAAGTTTGACACAAGAATTTAATTTCAAAGAGAAACTGGTCAGGATCTTCAAAAAAATTTCATCTAAAAGTTGGTAATACTGAGAGTGAAATATTTTTCATAGGAATTTCATGATCCCCTATATTTAAATTAATAGGATATGAGAACGTCCCATTGGGTGGAGGATCCACAACTTCCACACAGTCACTCGTTTCATGTTGTTGTTGTTGTTCAAATTGTTCAACTTGTTCTTCTATCTTGTTTTATTGTTCTTCTTGCAATTGATCAAGATTATAATGCCTTGGAAGAAATCTTCCAAATTCATCTCTTGATCTTCTCATCAACTGTTTGAATTTTCCTTATCAACACTAAAGCTCTAACTTTAATAGCCAGATCTTTTAAGTGTCCCTGGCAACAACACCAAAAATGGTAGGCAAGGTTGTTGATGTCACAACTCACACCATTTAAATTCTTTTTATTATCGAACTGGGGTGCATCTGAAAGTTATCAGCGATAAGGAGATATTCAGTTTTGGGGGTCTTTGCACTATAAAATGGTGACTTGGGTTGGATCATGTTCCGTCATGATCTATCAGGAGCTCTCTCTTGTGACTGAATTTTAAGACTAAAAGACACTTTTTCAAATATAAATTAATGAAACCAAACTATCCTAAGAAGGATTCATATTTGATATCTCGATTTCAAATTCAACAAAGTGAAGATTTAACCATGGAATTATCTAATCAAAAACTTGAATAACCTCTAATTTCCTATGAATTAAAATATATAAGTAAATGTTGAGAAATGAACCTTTATTACGTTTGCAAGAAATCAAACCTATATTATGAGTGCGAGAAATAAAATCTAATTTAACAAACATGAAAGCAACTAAAGTCCATGAGTTAATCTAACGATTTTTTTGCTCTTTTCTCAATTCCAAATTCATCATCTTAATAACTATCATGAAAACAATATGTACTTACTAAAGAAGAATTAAACAAAGATTAAGGCTGAAACTTCTTAACATTCACCTACCAAAACATCATCTGCATGAGGAATGAATAACTAAAACTTTTGTAATCGGATTCCTAATTACTTAGAACTCTTCATTATATAAACTGAATAGAATGAAATCAACTTTAATGCACAAAACTAAAAATATAAAAGAAATAACGCAAGGATCGCCTCCCTTTGGTCGAGAGGGTCCTGCTCTTTCTACGGTGGGATTTAAAACACGGGAATTCTTAGATCAACTTTTGATTTTCATTGAAACATACCTCCAGAAGGAAGTAAAACATGATACAAAATAAAAGACTCTACTGGTGGATAACTTACTGATTTTCTGACTATCTAAGTAGCTTTCTTGAAGAAAGTGAGGGGATATTTATACATATCTTTTAATTCTAATTCAAACTAAGGTTACCCGCTTAAAGCAGAATAACGATTACAAAACTAAACTGAAGAAGACTTAACATATAATTAAATAACTCCAGAGAGATGTTAAAGTTCTTAGGGACAGTCAAAGAACTACATGCATAGAAGATCAAGGGGATTTTCTATCTGGAACGATCGAGAGTTATCATCAACTTCGTGGCAACCGAACTGGACTGACCTGCTTGTTAACTTAAAACACATTCAAGAATGCACTTATGAAGATAAAACAAAACATATTGATACTATTCTGATCATTTAACCATCCATTTGTGTATACAAGCAGAAAGTAAAATATTTAATCAAAAGATATTATTTCTAATATTTTCCATAATAAGCAGCATATAATAGTAGAAACAAGTCAACATGCATGCATTTAAGTATGTTGCCAGGCATATTAATCCACAAAATATTAAAAGTTTAAAGTATAAAGTATGATTAAAAGTTTTATAATGATGCACTCATCAGTCAATATGGGGGGCATACCACAGGAAATTTCCTTGATGTTGGAATCCATAAGCTTTTTATTTTGAGCCCTTGTGTATAGCATATAATAGTGACCTAGTATGTTATGGTGTAGGGATGAGTTTGAAAGTTGGACGTATGGTCATATAAGGAGGTGAGGTGAGCATGGTAGGTGATGCAATGAGGAAAAAGCTAATGTGATTCTAAGGTGAGGGTTAGGATGGGGTTGGTTATTGAAGACTAAGGTAAGTGTGGGTGAGGTTAGGTGGGGTTGGAGAAAGGAAAGGTGGAAAGACTAAGGCTAGAAAACCTCAAGTCTTAGCCTTAGGAGTGAAACCTTTGGATTTTTTATTTTTGGATGATTGATTTTGGATTGGGATTTTGGATTTTTATATGGATAAACTAAGGTCAAAATAAGTTTGGTAATATCTAGATCCCTAGTGAGGGGTATGATTAAGGATTGTACATTTTCCTACTTGGGATAGGAAAAATTCCCCAACAAAAGAAGATGAGGATATTTGGATATCACTAACTTAGGAGATCCAAATTCCTAAGCTAATTAACCCAAATGATTAAGGCTAACTAAACATAATAGTTAAGATAGTCAATGTCTTAAGAACCATATTAACTTGAGATCATAAAGGGATAAGGATCTAACCAAACTTTTGGTAAATCTTGACCTTATAGGATTTGGGATTGGAATTGACTTGGATGGGATTGGAATCGATTCGATTAAGTTTGGACTGGGGGGTAATCCTAAGTCCAAAATGAAGGTTAGATGGAAGGGTTTATGGATTCCCAAAGGTATTCTAAAAAGGAAAATGGGAGAAATAAAATGGAGGTTGAGATTAGGATTTGGAAGATTCTTTGGGGGATTAATTTGGAATATATAGATAGTTGGGAGCACTCTAAGATCCTTAAAGGCACAAGTTTGATAGGTATCTCTAGGGTCACTTATGGTCATTTTTGGTGATAGGGACTCCAAATTTTTTAAGCTTTTGGGAAGGTTATACTTGTCAAGTTTAGCAGGGCGCAGATGCCAAAAATTAGAGGTGTAGACATTGAAACCCATTCACGGGCATCAATCAATGCATACAGGGTTCTATAGAAAAGGGTTTGACAATTGGATAGAGGAAAGTTTTGGTAGTTTTTTAAAGAGAGTGTAGGTGTCAAAATCCAATGCACATGCATTGATTCCTAGATGTATGTGTTGAAAAGTATAGATGGGCATTTGTAGGCATATGCATCAAAGTGTGGGTGCATATGTTAAAGGAAAGACTGGACTATTTTGAAAGGAAAATTGGTTGATTTCTTGGCAAGAGATGCAAACAACAAGCACAATGGATAACTCTTGACTGTTAAAAGATTTGATTGGGCCAACTTATATTAGTTTACACATGAAAACACACCAAGTACTTTTCATAATTCCTAAGCTCAAGCGGGTGTGTTATTCTTGTGGACTCACGAGGTCGATCTCTTTCACCACTCTAGATGAATGTCATAGTCCATCCCCTTAGTGTCATATTACCATGTGTATGATATAAAGATAATGTATGGTCATGGACCACCATACACCTCTTACCTTGGAGACTGATCCTTTCTGAAAGAGTCTTGGACTCTCAATCACACAAAGACACAATGGGAGCACATGCCCTCCTTAGCAATGGTTCACCACGAGTATAAAAACTTAAGGATCTACGCTTATACAAGTCCTCTATATACACAAGGTACACGAGGCTCGAACCATGAATGTTATTTCATCACAAGTGTGGGCTAGGAACATTAGTTAAGATGCTCAGACCAACCCTACACCCCTATCTTGGTATCACCCAAGCTTTGGGATTTTGCTAATTACTAAGTGACATAGATTGGGATACAAATTTCATTCTCACTCCTTTATATACCCTTCTGGTTTATTTGGTTGAGGTCATTCCTTGGGGTAATGAAATCTCCAAGCAAGCTTCCTAAGAAAATATGAAAAAGAGAAAGTGGTATTTCTCTTACACGCAAGATCCACGAAGGTGATGGGAGAGGATATGTACACACACTTTAGGTTCTAATCTAAATAGGAAATGAAAGTGGGTTTGATTTTTTATCACTCAAGTTTTCAAAAGGGGAGAGCATATATATACCACTTTCCAAACATGGAAAACAAGTAAATTAACAAACTAACCAATTTTAATGCAACTGAATTAGTGAGGAAAAGATAACTTTGGCAAGTGAACTTGCAAAACCACTTGATAGTAGTTGCCAAAATTATCTTAAATGAGTGTAAACAAATTGCATAGATGTTAGTGGTTAGTCAAAATCCAAAAACCTAGTTGCATAGTTGTAGATGTTGATGTGCAGGCAGAGGTGTTGAAAACGAGGTACATACACTAAATTAACAAAAGCGAAAAACAAAAAGGAAAATAACTGAAATTAAATGCTAATCAATGTATTTAGTTTTACTTTTTGTATTTTTTAGACTTTATAATTTTTTTCTTTTCTTTTTGAAACAAATAGAAATAGAGATTGAAGTAAACAAAAATAGCAATGATAAAGTTAGTAGAACAGAAATGCCAATAAACACTTATAGATGTCGATTAGAGCAGGCATTGATTAATAAGCATAGACGTCAATCCGCAGCCTTGCAACAAATAGTTATCTAAATCATAGTCAAAAATTGTAAAATAGATACTTAAATGCAAATACAAACTGTTAGGGAGTTAGTAGGTTGTCTGAAAAATCTACAAAAATCAAACCATGAAACCCCTAAGAACTTTTAGTTGTTAGCCATTTTTGACCTTTGGCCTAGATTGTTGTATATGGTTGTTTATCAAATATTGTAAATTTTAAAGGTCAACAAGTTATGTAGGATTTTCACAAGACATTAAGACTATCTTGAGTCTCAAAGTGTTGTTGCCACGTTTAAATTTCCTAATAGTTTTGACCAGAAACTGTGCACATGTGTTGGAAAGAAGTTTGTTGGTTTGAACAAATTTACCTTTTCACTTAGTCTTTCTTGGGTTAGATTCACTGACCATGGTTTGGCTTCGCATGCAAGGAAAGGGAAAGCCCTATTTTTCTTAGGTTTCATTATTAGTAGTTTCCCATGCTTCAATGGTTGTCAATGGTTGAAGAATGGTTTGGACATTGTATTTTTGTAGGGAGGAGTTGAAGAGGTTTCAAGAAACGTGCTTGCTCAGTTAATGATACCTATCACACGTGGAAGCCATCATCAAAGTTGCATTCATATGAAAAATGATTGTCAAAGCTTATGGAGAAGATCTTAAAACCAAAGATACAATGCAATAATGAGCATGCAATAGAGAATGACAGAGAACATCAACAAGTTTGAAAGATAGTCCATACAAATCACCATGAATCTCAATAAGGAGTATATTGTTCAAGGGCTCATTGAGTAGAACTATCATGAAGACTTAGCAGGGTACAACAAGTTCACCAGTAATTGAGCAAGCCTCATAAGACAATTTTATAGATTGAGGGTCCTTTCAAAATAAATATTAAACCCTTGTAGGAGGTCTGTGTTAATCCTCAAGTGGAAAGCATTCAAGGGAGAAACCGTGATTTAGTAATATCTTGAAAAATACGAACTTGGTTTTCATAATTTTGTATAGAAAGAAGAAGACAGTAAAACGAAAAAACCCAATAAATTTTGTACAAACCTAGTTCATAGTTTTTGAGAAAGCTTCAGTAGTCCTAAATACCAGCTTTCTTCACCACTCAGAGACTTAGAGCCTATCTAAGCCTAATCACAATCATGGAGTGTTTGATTACAATATTAAAGTGTATGTTGGAGTCATTTAATGATCTTGGTGATAGAAAGTTGAATTAGAAGTTTCAACTACACTTCATAAAGTGAAAGATCCAGAGGCTAGAGAAAAGAATGTAGCCCCAAAGATAATTGGAAGAGATTGTAGCAACAGTCAATGATGAGTAGAAGAAGATACTACAAATGAAGTTTCATGAAACAATATCAAACACAAAGTAGTCATATGTTGATACCAAAAGGTTTAAGAGGCCATAGACCAAGACAAGGCAACCCATTGAAGAAAATGCAAGGTTGAGAACAAGCTTGAGATAATAAAAGAGATGTATTCATCAGTCATGGCTACAAACTATAAGATAATTCACATTTGCCACAAAAGGGTAGAGAGATGGAGTTTGTAACAATAGAGATAAAATTCATGGCTATCACAATCCCAATTAAAGACAATAGCAAATAAAAGACTATTATAGTTGTTTCAAGTATGACAATCACTCCATGAAGAGTCAAGGAAAAACACAGTCCAACAAAAGAAAAAGAAAAACAGAGGCCTTTGAATATTAACAGTAATAAATCATGATCAAAATTAATTTCCAAGAGATCAAGAGAAAAAGATAACAGTCTCAAAGAATATTGCTTAAGGACTGTATTGCAATAAGAAGAATGCTCAATACTAAGGAGTTTGGGAGCATTTGTTACAGTCCATTAAAGGAATTTTCTTGTAATAGTCCCTATGCAGATGTTCAAGAGCAACAAAGGTGGATAGGTAGAAGAATATGTAACAAAGCAAGTGATTGAGACAAGAATGAAGTGACAGTCCTATGTGCTTCCATGAAACCTTTGATAAGAGGTGAGCATTATCAACAAGGAGTAGAGACCAGGAATGCAGGCATCACAACCTATAGTCCTATACTAAGACAAATTGGAAGGTGAATTTGGGTGATTCAATGAGAATGTTAATAAATTAGATCAATTGAGAGTCTAATACTATAAGAATATTATTGTTGTCATCATTTTTGTTTTCAAAAATGAAGGACCATTACATAAATTTTTTGTCAAAAAATGAAAAATTTACTCTATGGCATGCTTCTCGAGGCATAATTTCGCCTAATCCTTGGACTGACTTAATCTTCAGTCCATCCTCGAACCATGTTTCAAATTTCATCACATTATGGGTTTGTTTGCTATGTCTTTCCTTCAATTTCGGGTTTTTTCTCCCTGACTGTAGGTGGGAAATTTTCCTTGAATTGCAAGTTTTTATGATTTCCTTTGTTTTGGTCTTTGTAGGGAAATTTTGGCTAATTACAAGTGCAATTTATTGAAAAAAGAACTTGTAACTTACTTTTTATTTCCCCCTTGATGCTTTTTGGCTTTTTAAGTCATAAAAGGGATTTTTTGGATAAGTTACAAGTTAATTTTAAATTGCATATTTAAAAGTCACTTGTAATTCTTTTGAAAAACCCCTATTTTAATGTCTTTTGCTTGTAATGGGGATTTTATTCCCCTATTACATATGTAAGTTATTAAAACTTGTTGAAGGGATTTTATTTTCCCTTTACAAGTTATTTATAACTTGCATATCTCTCTCCAAAACCCGGTTTTCCTTAGAAATGGCATAAAGTGACATTTTAAACTTGCTATAGTGTCCAAAAAACCCGATTTTCTCCATAAAGTGTAAATTGATAAATTTTAAACTTGCAATTGGATTTCTAAAACCCGATTTTGCCTTGTTGAGAGAAAAGTAACATTTCAAACTTGTAATATGAGAATTAAAACACGATTTTCACTATTACATGTAAAATGAAACTTGTTGTTCTTTCCCAAAAACCCGACCAGCAATATTGGAGGATTTTGTTGACAATTTCCACCGATTTTTGTGGATAAATCTTAGGAGGAGGAAGGTGTTTTGGATTCCTTGCTATTTTCATGCATTTTCCAACTCTCTTCATGCCATTTGGAAGACATTATCGCCGGTTTTATGGTGTTTTAACAACAATTTTTTTTTTGAAAAATGCCACAATTTGCCTCATTCAAGTGCCATGAATCTTGTCTTTCCTAAATCATTTTGGCTTGTCTTGCCTAGGCGTGGAGGTTGGGTGCTTTACTTGACCGATTTTTCATGCTTTTAATGGGCATTTTGATACATATGGCATTTTTTCAAAAATGTGGCTAGGGTTTGAATCTTCTTCTTTTGTCTATAAGAGATTCTTTCTCTTCATGATAGTTGTTATGTTTTGTTCTGTTCTTACCTAAAATCGGTTTTGTGAGAGATTTCCCCCTTTGTTCCAAGTTTGCAAAGCAATTTGTGAATTGCATTGATCTTCCCCATTTTCCCTCTTTACTTGTATTCGGGATTTTAAATCCTGATTACAAGTAGGGTGAAAATAATTGATCTTCCATTATGGTTATAATAATTTAACCATCTTTTGTTGAAATTCCAAGTTTCAAAGATGAAAAATACCCATTCTTTCAAAATTGGGTTTTTAGAAACGGATTACATGTTGAAAATTCTTCCCATTTTCTTGAAGTCGACATTCTCAAAATCCTTCCATTTTCATCCATATTCATTGTCATCATCCGTACATACCATTCCCACCATTTCATCCACTCATTTCATACCTTCATTCATTTTTCCCATTTAAAGTCTACTTGCGGTCAACCATCCAGAACCCGAAATTGGTCCAAAATGCACCCAAAAAACACTTGAAAATGAGTTTTAAAGGTCCAATTACAAGTGCAAACTTGTAGTTACCCATTACACATATGAAGTTGCATGTTTGTTCTCCACAATTGCAAGTTAATGCTCTTTTTTTTCCCACACATGCAATGCAGCTTCCAAAACCCGAAATTCACTTGTGAGCCCATTTTTACGTCAGTTTATCTCTTCCCTTGTCAGTCTGGTTTGTACAAACGACCTACCAAATCAATGAATTAAGGAATGGGCCTTATTTTGCAATCAGATTTCAAGATTGGAGGATGATACAAAGAAGATATACAACAACAATTCATGGTTGAGAGCATAGAATGCTTTCAAGACAAAGATGGTCATGGCATGAAGAGAGGAAGGCAACCCTTTCCCTCTTGAAAAGATAGTACTACCCCAAGCAAGAAGATAAGGATGCAAGTTTATGTTCTGGTTCAAGATGTCTTTACCAATCCAGAATACTTCAAGTTCTAGCATCCTGAAGTAACATGAAGATCATCACAGACAAAGGATGATGCAGTTAGAGTCGTGTCTTTAGACACATGGAATAGTTTTAGTTATGCATTTGTAATTTTGTTTTGACAAGTTACATGTAAAAAAAAATAACTTTGTAATTGCAAGTTAATTCATTACTTGTACTTTTGTAATTACATGTAAAGCGACTACAAGTTGTCTTCAATTAGGACTATAGTTGGAATAAGTCATAGTTAGTTATTGAATAAGTCTTGGTGGTTGAGAGGATTTCTCAAGTTAGTTGGGATCCTCCCATCTTTTTCTCATGACTCCTCTCCTATAAATACTTGAGGGGGTCTATTATAATTTTTTTCTTTTTGGCAATGCAACAAAATTCTGTCAGTTTGTATGTGCACTCTAAGACTTTGAGCTTAGATGTAAATTAGATTGCTTTCAATAAAAGAGGCAAGTTGTGTTGAGACTTTGTGCCAATTCAAGTTGTTATGTGACGACATTTTCTAGAGTTGATTGTGAGTTTTGTTCTATTGTGAAAGAGGGATTTAAATTCAATCTTGCAGATTTTGAGCTGCTAATTGTATTTAGAGTTATATGTTTGGTTTTCAGATTTGGTCTTGCAGACTTTGAGTTTCTTATCATATCTGAAACTAGTGTGGAAAGCTAAAGTGGGAAGATGGCTTGTAGACTTTGTGCTACTTCTATTTTTAAGACTTGTGCATGTAAGGTGAAGTGCATCTTGTAGTTAGACTTTGAGCTGCTACATATTGTGCTTAGTTAGCAAAAAAACATCTAAAAAGGTTGATAGGAGAATAGATAATTGAAGGCTTTGAGCTTTCTTTCTGTTTTCTCGTCCCGAGGAAGTGACGGAGGTATTTGTGCCTTCATGGAAACTTTGCTTCCCTTTATGTTCCAAAAATCCCACAAAAAGGTCTCATTTCTGTATTTATTGTTTTAAGTTAACTTGCTATCACTTTTCTATGAAGAGAAAAGGATATTGGCTTTCTTGAAGAAAGAAGAAAGATTGTTGTTTCATCCTGTTTAGTTTTAGATTAGATATAGATAGGGGTAGCCTTCCCTTAATTAGGAGAGATTTACTCACACACCATGGTTGAAGCCACAATTTTGTATATTTCTCCAGGTGTACAAAATTTTCAACCAACAATTACCTACTTGATTATCAAATTTATGTCTTTTTGGAGTCATGGTGACATGTGCAAAGTTGTCCAATTGATAAGATAACATCAAAGGAGTAGTGTGAGACTATTTCCTCTCATTTGGAGCAATTGGAAGGGTCTTTATGACCTGAAACCAACTAAATTTGACCCATGCCAGTTGAGTCAGACAAAGGCATCACAGAGAGAAGATTTAGGGATAGCTTGATGAAGTGTATAGCAGATGGAAGGAATCTAGGAAGGAGATGTTGGCATTATGTGAACCGGTATGAGGACATAATGACATTGTATGTCGTCATTGACGTCTATATGCTGAAAAGGTGAGAACCAGCATATGAGAGAACTGGTATAACACTGTGAACCGACATGTGTGCCTAAGTGAAGCGGTGTACTTGTTCAAAGGTGAACCGGCATATGGTTATGGGAACCGGCACATGGAAGCGTTGTATGACTACCAGTTGGTAGTATCAACTTTAAGGTTTTTGGTTGAAGTGCTTCAAGCCTGTGTGGCTCAACCGGTGACTTTGTGTGATAAGCTAGCATGATAGCAAAGAACAGATTGTGTTGCCACGTAAGCCTTGTGTGTGTGAAGGATCTTGCATGAAGAAGATTGTTCCTATCTACCTCGGGAATGTACGAAGTCTATAAAATGGTGATAACATGTGATGGGTTATCAGCCGCCATGAAATCGATGGAAAATGAACGATGGAGATTAATACAGTGTGCTCAACGGTTAGGATTGAACCGTTTGAATTCCTTAACCTAATAGGTTTAGGGTTTAGGGTTTATGCTACCAACCTAACTATTTTCTATAAGGTTGATGTTGTGACTCTTTCTAGGGTTGTTGGCAAAAGTTGTGTGTGAGTATCCAAGAGAAGGGATACATGATTCTTGCTAGACTAAATTGAGAGAAGTGATACCTGCAGAGTGTAAGTGCAGAAGGTGAAGAGGAGCTTAAGCGGATTTGCATTGGCATTGAGTGTTGTTACCAGAACATTGTAATACCTGTTGATCTCTAACCACCTCAACAGTTGGAAAATCCCTTAACAGGGTAGCCTTAACCGACTTGCTGTAAATCCTTTAACAGGGTAATTCAAAGCTACTAAGTTCAGAATCCTTTAGCTATTGATTTCTTGAAATCCTCTAACAAGGTAACCCTTAACCGGGTATTTTAGCCATCCCTTAACCAGGTGATCCCTAACAGGATTGGTTCCTAGGAGAACCTATTGTAATGTCTCTAACCGGACAAGGCTTCTAACAGAGCGGACTTCTAAAGAGTTCAAAATAGCTTGTGGGTATTCATCCCCACCGTGGTTTTTCCCAGTTGGGTTTCCACGTGAAAAAAATGTGTGTCATGTGTGATGCTTTTATCTTGTGATGCTTTGCTATTGTCTGTCAAGCATATGATGGTTCTGTGTTTTATGCCTGTCAATAAAACATGTTGAACTAGTTGTTATTATGATTTGATGATAGATTACCTATTTATGCATAAGGGTGAAATGGTAGTATAGTCTTGAGTTGAGTGAAAAGCTAAGTGAGTAACCGGTTAATGCTTGTCTCAGACATTCTTAGCTTTATCGGTTGCATTCTATTACAAACCAGTGTCACTGTTTGCCTGTCATTTGGAGTGTCTGTTGTCAAACCGGTTTAGGACTGTATTTTTGCATGTACTGATTCACCCCCCCCCTCTCAGTACCGGTTTGGTACTATTCGCTCATCATTGAGTTATCAGGAGACTAAAGAATTCTTCAGTAGTTGAGAAGCTATAGCATTTGGAGACCTTTCAAGCCATTTCCAAGCATTTAGGGGTAGGAATTTAATGTCTTATACATAGATCAATCAAAGAAGGAGTTTGTTCTTCATGGATATGATAGTTTGGAGCACTTTCAAGTTGTTTAAATGGCCGTTTTTAGTCACATCTGACTCATCAACAGAAAGAAGACTTCCTCAAGCATCAAGGCAAGGAAACTTGGCATCTTTTCCAACAACACATGTTGCAGGTTTTCTATGTATGTGAAATTTATAAGTACTTAATTGGGAAGCCTTTTGAAGGTAGTTCTTACAATCTTTTGCCTAGATTTGTAGCTATTGTAAGCTCTTCTCTCAGCATAATTGCATTGTAACTCACAACAAGTATTTTGAAGACTGAAACCAATGTATTTATCATCTTTTCAAGCATTTTCAGACTTTGTGTTGTTGTTGCAACACCTTGCATATCAATAAAACAATGATTCAACCTTCTCATCTTTTTGTTTTCTTATGTGTACCATGATGATTGATGAATTTTTTCTTGTGATTTCATAAGTCCTTGATATGTTGTCTTGTCCCAATGCCTTAAGATAAAAAAAAATATACTTTTTTAGGTTATAAGTTGTGCAATGAATATGGATAGTTCATTGTTGTGAAAGTCTACGTTTTCCTTCTCAAAACTATGATAGCTCAAGCCTTCTTATAAAATTTTGATGCAAAAAGTATGTAAAAATAGATGAGTTGTGCAGAGAAATAGTCGAGTACATGATTATTTGTCTACAAGAATCAATGGTATGAGTCTAAGTATTTGTTGCATCACCTCACATAGTTAGCTTTTTCATGTTCAAGCAAGTTCTTACCCTTTTATCATCAAATCCATCAGTTTAGTTTAGATTAGGTGATTGCAAAAAAGGAACTAGCCTTCTTTGGAGGTTGGACTCTGATTACAGGTTACCCACATCCTTAGAGGTCATCTAAGGTTTCATCAAATTGTTGAAGTCTAAGATCAACAGGGTGAAAATCTCATTGATAACAGCATTAGTATTAGTTAAAACCTGCAAAAAAAAAAGTTAATGTAAAGCTAGCTTAAATGCCAATTTGTAAGTGCAACAAATAACATAGACACATATGCCAATCTTCTTCCTGGAAAGTAAAATCTTCACAAAAAGATCAAAATTTGGGTTAAATTCAAAGGAAAGTGGGTCCCACTAGGCGTGTTAGAATGAAGACAATGAAGTGTAACAACTATTTAAATGCATAAAAACAAAAAAAATATGAAATTCACTATCTTTTATACCTCATCTCCTTCTTGATTGAGCCAAAATGGACACTCCCTACTCCATTTGATTTTCTCTTTTGATTTGGGTATATGTGGATTTCTCTCAACAACATAACAACATGGGATTTAGGATGATAATTTTGGCATAAGGATGGCATGATTTCAAGTTTGTTTTGTGAAGGGAGAAGGCTCTAATTTATAATTTTTTTATAGAATAATGGGATATTAGTATTAAAAGTGGCATGGAGGGTTGAGATTGAAGGAGAGGAGATGAGTTGGATTGATTCCATAGCCGTGTGACATGTGTCACAAGGTAAATGCATAGGGAAGAATGCTTGTTATGGGGAAGAGGGCAAGTTGTGCTCACACATGTGTGAGAACATCTTGGGAAGAACATGAGGATAACAAATGGGAAAAAAAAGGCAAAGTTGAAGAGGTGTAAGAGGATGGAGATGACAAATGGAGAAAAGAGGAAAGTGTGTTGGGAAGAACACACTCATACATGTGAGAGTTCACCAAATAAAATATTTGGTCAAAAGGTGAGGTGGAGGTTGGAAAATGACTTGTGCATGCAAGTTATTTATGAGGGGTAGACACATATGGATTTAGGGGACTAGGATGAATTTAATATTAGAATAAATGTTAATGATTAATTAAAATTAACTAAAATTAATCAAACCGTATAAGAATAAAAGGAAACACAATTAATTAAATATAATTTAATTAATTATTAAGAAGAATAAATGCTATTATGAACCCAAATTATTAAATTCTAGTAGTTATCGATCAAAACAAAAATTCTAGTGGTTGAATTTAGGTTGTCTATAGTGAGAACAAAGTTTTTTGGAGAGGATAATTGTTTTCGTAAGATGGGAGAGCCTAGGAAGTATTTCGAACCCATATCCTATGAGGAAATCCAACAAATTGTAGAACTTTGGAAAAATTTTGACAATTTTGGCCTCACTCATGTTTTCCATGCAATGAAAGGTTGTAGTGAGAAACTCACTTCCAAATTCTGCAATTCTTGGAAAGATGGCGAGGTCATTATTGGAAGTCTTCATTTCTCGATGATTCCAAAGTTGATTATTATTGTGACAAGGTTGTAATTAATGGTCTCAAGGTTGTAAATAAGAACAACGAGAAATATCAAAGGTTCATTAATAGATTTTTTTAGGAGGGCAAAAAAAATGAGTAGTTCTAGAATGGTTTCAACAGGGTTAACCTTCCTCCTCCTTGGGGTTTGATAAGTCTACATGTTATAAAGTAATTCACTTTAGAGGGTAGATTTATGACTGTTCATAGGTATCATTTTTCCATCTTGAATCACATAAGACATAAAAATCAAATGAATATTCATTTCTATTTGTTATCCTTGCTCCAAAAAAATGTATCAAGAATGGATTGTCCCCTCCCCCTCCACCAAGGCCTAATCATGGCCCTTTACAAGTATGTCCTTTCCTCGTTTACTCGATCCAACCTTGATTTTGTGTAAAGTTTGGTTAAGATTAAGTTAATTGAGAGTAATCCCCACTCTGCTAGTAAAAATCCTTTTCAAATTCAAACTCCTTTAGAGTAAAAAGCTAAGGCTAATAAAGGTACTTTGCAAATTGGTGATTATCAGAGAATTTGTTGAAAATTATCCTAGAAAAATGAAACCCTCTTCCTATAACCCTGGCTCCACAGAAAAGAGGAAATTGGACTATAGCCAAGTTTGGGTATTGTTACCTAATTTTGCTTCCAACTCAATTAGGTAGAGTTGGAGAAGCATTTACATTGAGAAACTAAAGATACATATCTGATTATGCTAAGTAGTCATATGAGTATAAGATATCATGAATTAAGGTACTTAATTCATTGCACATGTTCATAAGCAACAAAGAATATACAATGAAACATAAAGAATTATTTTCTTTATTCATGAATATCAAAGGTACAATGTCTGACACAAGCTGTGAGAAATAACTAAAGAAATGCATTATAAAAGAAAACAATGCATATGACAATGAAGCATGAGAAGAGAGAATGAATCCGTCATTGTCTGGAATGATGAATCCCACAGTTGAGTGTTGCATCTTTAGTGCCACTTTGCTTCACCATCTAGGAATACCTACAGGGAGATGAAAGAGATTCTGTTAGAAGCTCAGGATTCCAAATCTAATCTTACAAATCATCGACAGATGCACAGCCTACTTTTATAATGCATCATATCAGCTATGTAATCATTACATGAATCAGAGAGGAAAACAGAAGAACAAATCAGAACTTCATTGCTCTATCTAACATGTTTGTTCACTGTGCAGGTATAGGTGGCATATTCATTATTGGAACATTTTAAACTAACATCACAAGTGTCACAACATGTGGAGTAAAATGGGCTCCCACAAGGATTGATCCCGACATGCCTGTAGTTGTATCGATCAGACACTCATTATTCATGAACAATGAGTTGATTCTTTCACTGTTACAAACAATTAGTGTTTTCTCAGTACAACTACAAAGAACAATGGAATTGAATCTTATAGTGGGCGGATCTCAGATCTATTATACAAAGAAAATCAGCCACTTTAATTTTGTTTGTTGTCAAAGCAGTATACAATGAACAACGAGTCAAGAAAAACATCCCTGTCAATAAAGATCAAAGGAAATCAATGAGTTGTTGTGAATTAGGGACAAAGCAGTCTGATAGTCTCGTTGAAGGTTCATAATGAATAAATTGTATAAAGTCATATGCAATCAGACTAGAAACTCAAAAAAGACAGTTTTGACAGATTGATTAAAAAGTAATATGTTGATACCCTCATGACACAAGATCACAAATCAGTGATATCATCAGCCCAAATTATCACACTCACAGCCAAAGGTGAATCACTTGATATTATCAAGGTCCTTGAGAGCAGTCCAAGTTATAGAAGTGTCATAAGGAATTGCATACATGTAATGGGTAGTCTATACAAGTTCAACAATGTGTACCATTGATAATACAGTCAACCAAAATTGTGAATAGTAGTCCCATGAACAGTTGTGCCAGTCATGACCCAAATACTAGTAGTGATCCAACTCTAAGACCATTACAGTGATAGATAAGTATAGTATATATAGGGCTAAAGATCTCAGTTGAAGGAAGCCTTTGACAAAAGCACTAATTATTAAGAGAGAATAACAATAAAAAAAGGCAATATAAAGAACAGTCAAATCTCCTCAAGAATAATGAGTTTGATTCAAGTTGGAAGGTTGATTGTGAGTAAAAAAAACATTCAAGTTACAAATATGTCAACAATACACAACAGTGTTATCACCAAGTGCATTCCCGATGACTCACACTCCAAAGGAAAGACAATTTTGATATTTAAAGGGCAAAGATAGCAACAAATATATTATGCACTGGCAAGTGAGCAATCATTACTTCTAAAATAGAGAGTTGTAGTCATAAGAGCCTAAATTTCATAGAGGATAAGTGTGCTCACAGCCACAATACAACCTCAGAGTTTGATTGCTATAAGACAAAGAATAATGGCAGTTATAGGCACACAACCAAGATGCCCACAAAAGGTGATAATAGTGAGCATGTCTTGAGACAAACCCTAGCAAAAGGACCATCACAACATAACTAGAGGATAATGCTATAGTGATAGCAAAGTGCAATCATGTATACAATACAATCATTCACAAGAGAATCCTTTCTTACATTCATAGAAGTCTTAAGTCAATGTCATGGTAACTCTGAATACAAAACCCTTGTCATAGACAAACAAGATATAAGAGCAACCTTATGAAAGGACAAAAGGAGCATATTAGTTTTCAAAAGACATCGCAAGGTTGCAAGCTTAGAGAATCACAATGGTAATCATCTTCAAAGAGCAACACTGTCGTTAGAGATATATCACTATCCAAACACAATAATTTGGACTGTTATAGTATCAACCTAAAATGAGAGTATAGTCCAATACAAGGGTTTCAAAACAGTTACAATGACACTATAAAAAAGGTGCACCGGTCATGAAAAGAAAACACTTACAATAGTTATCAAACCACCAACAAAGAAGGCAGTGGATACATTAGCACGATGAATCCAAGAGCAAATTTGAAACAATGAATATCATGAGCTCCTATACTTACAATTATTTCTTTAAAATGAAAGAAAACTTACCAAGCTCGACTTCCATATGCATAAAGATCTACAATTAAATTTCTATAAACCCTCATGGTGTCGCCACAAAAACAGAAAAGGAGAAAATGCAATGAATGTCAAAAATAATAAGTTAGCATCTTGCTTTAGGGTTTGTTTGCCCTAAAAGTGTTTGACTACCTTTAAGGCATTTTTGCCTTTGTTTTTAGTAAATAATTCTTCAACTAACTCCTTATGTGGTGCTTTAGATTGCATCAAACTATCATAGATGTAAATTGTTAAGTGTTAATCACTTTAACATGTATTTATGCAAAGTAATGAGTATTTATTACTTTTGATGAGTCAAAAGTGATATTGTTGAAATTTATGAGTATGAGGGTATATAGGGGAGTTAGGAGCAAATAGAAATAAATGGAGGGTATCTAAGGTCTCTTTTTGGGTTAGTTTGAGGATGTTAAGTTCTTTTTGAGGAGTCTTTATGTTTGACAAGGTCACATTTGACTTTTTCCACACATGGGAGCTCTTTTGAAGAAGTTTCAGTTGCTATTTTTGGTGCTTTTTGGAGGCATCCGACCAAAACAGTTTTTAGTTGCTACTTTCATGTAACTGTTTGAAGCATAAGTATGCTTCAAACTTCATTTTTTGAGGTTAGTTCTTGCTAATTCATCTTATGCTAATTGTAATTTTAAGAGTTCTTGAGCGGAGGTGAAGAGTTTGTAACTCATTTTGAGTGATCAATAAAGCATTGGAACACCTTTTGAGAGTAATAAGAAGTAGTTTTGCCTTCTCATTTTTCTAAAATTATGTACTTAGTGATTGATGCAATTACATGTGATGTATTTATCCTTATAATTGTGTCTCATAGTGATACCTTTTATGCATAATTACATATACATTTGTAGGTTATAAGTTGTGTCAATTACATAATCAGTCTTAAGTTGTGAGGAAAACATCCTTTCTCCTACAAGGACAATGAGTATTTATCCTTCTTATAAATTGTTGATGAAAAGTTTATGAGTTTTGAGTTGTGCAGGAATAAGCTTTTGTTACTAGTTCTCTATGTGTTTCCATTTGTGTAAAGTTCATAAAATTATTTGGTGCATCGCCTTTAGATTAGATTTCATTTACATGTTTTCCTTCTTACCCTTTTCTGAGCAAAGTCATTAGTAAGACAGATTTAGGTGAGGTATCAAGGGAGCTAACCCTTTCTCTGGAGATCCATTCTCACTATAGGTTACCCACAGCCTGAGAATGTTCCCATGTGTCACAAGCTTGCTAAGTTGATAGCTTAGCAAAGGGTGCAGGTTTTAGTGATAACATGTATCAAGGAAGAGACAACTAATAAATTGTAGATGTTGTGGAGACAAAGCAAAAGGTGAGCAAGAATTTTGGGCATCTTGGTTCTTTACATTCAGGAGGTAGAAGGTCAATGTGTCTTGATAAGGTTGTTTGCAAGGGGAAGTGTCTTGAATTGAAAGAAAAAAAAATTGTTTCTGATTAGGAATATGAGGGATCTTTTGAAAAGGAATTTAATCTCCAACCCATCAAGGAGATCCTTAAAGAAAGAGCCCAAGAAGAGGAGGAAGCTAAAAAGGATAATTTGTTAAGATATTTTTAAATATCACTAGTCTACTGAGATTATAGGAAAAATAGAGTAGAGTAGGATGTTAATAGAAAAAGAAGAAAAGTAGAGTTTTAAGCGAATTCTATGATGATATTAGGTATAGAGCATCATATCATATCTAAGGGAGCATGTTTTAATGATTAATCTTGTATATAAAGAAGAGTGGATGTATGAATGGAAGCATGGAAGGAGTGTGAATTAGAAAGGAAAAAGTATTGATGGTTTGCAAGAAGATTTGATGCTGAGGTTTTGTGAAAGTCGGTTGTGAAGAGATTTAATGATAATATCTTTTGTATGATAGACTATGAATTCAAGTGTTTATCATGATCTTGGTTGCTTGACATAGTGGTTCAAGGATAATTTAATGATCAGGAGATCTTGTTTCTTTCAATTCAGCTATTCCTTTCTCTGTCGGGAGACAATGAATCTCTTGGCAGCTTTTTGTACCTTGGCCTAAGACAGTGTGTTTTAGCTCTGCAAGTCATTTGTATCTTTCCCTAAGGTTGTGTGCCTTAGTTCTGCAAGTCCTCTTAGGAGCAATGAGTTCTGAAGGAAACATTATAATAAATTATATTCATATTGTGAGTTTGATTCTCACCAAGGTTTTTCCTTGCTTGGGTTTTCCACATAAATTTGGTGTTCATATGTTTGATATGCTTGGTGTTTTCTTGAATTATTACTATTGTGAATATACAGTTAGGGTTAAAAGTTTAAAGATATAAAATTAAGTACTATGGACTAATTCACCCCCCTCTCAATATTTTGGTGTGTTCAATAATTGGTATCAGACCGAGGATCCTCTTAAGAAGCTTAACCACTTGAAGAAGATCCAGGATGGCACAGGATTACACCTTCAAGGCTCCAAAGTTTGATGTAAAAAAATATTCTTATTGGAGAAAAATGATGGAATATCATTTAGCAACTATGTCAGTTGAAATTTGGGAAAGCATTAAGAAGGGTTATATTGTTCTGCAGAATGGTCCTACAACTCCAAATGAAATCAAATCATACAAGAATAATGAAAAGGATACAATTGCATTCACTTTCTTGAATGATGTAGTAGTTAGGAAAGTTACAGGGGCAAAGTAAGCTAAATAAATTCGGGAGAAGTTGAAGAGTGTATTTTAAGGTGATGAAAAGACAATGCAAGACAAAATTACTAATCTAAAGCACAAGTTTGAGAATGTGAGAACGTTTGATGATGAAAACATTAAAGGCTATATTTATCAAGTAAATGAAATTTTAAGTGCTCTTGGAGGTGTTGGTGGAACGGTAGATGAAAGTGAAGTTGTAAGGAAGATAATGGCAACATTACCCAATAGCTATAAACCCAAGAAGTATGTCATTGAGGAAATTAATGACATGAACAAGTACACTATGGATCTGTAGCATCCTAAATTGTATACCCTTACAATTTAGACCATATTTTAGGCCCTCACCTTAGTGTGCGTCCCCCAATGCCTAATTAAGGTCGGATTATGCCTTCACCATGCAAATTTGGTCTTGTTTCCACTTCATCTACTGTATAACCCCTTAGTCTGGCCCCAAAAAAAGGGATAGGACTATGGCATGGTGTTGGCATGATTGGCATAACTGATGCAGATGAATTGATGACTGTATCGGTAGAAGAATGATGATGATATGATCAGTTATTTGTGTTGTCATTGATGGCAACCTATGTCAATTAATGTTTGATGATGGTTACAAATGAAATTTGATGTCTAACTTGTTGGATAATTAATTTGGTCTATCGAATTTAGAATTTGCAAGTATGACAGGGTTTACCAACAGGATTGAGAATTAGGACTTCAACCAGTAAAAGAAAAGATTTTGATGGAATCGGTAAATCGGTGATGGTTGGAGACTTGTGATTTGAGACATAAGCTTTTATGATGGATTTGTGTATGTGACTGGAACCGAATCCTATGTTGATTACCAGAAGGCATGTTTTGAATTTCTTATGGAGTTGTGTTAGGGTTTAAGAAGGGTTTTAGGACCGGGGATGAATTCACTCAACCGATAATGATTTCTGTTATGACGATGATCGATGGCGAGTCTACATGAAGTTGGTAGCATGACACAAACTGCGTGATAAGTTTGAAAGATGTTTTGGCACGTTTGGAGAATGAATTTCTTGGGAATCAGCGAAACGTTTAGTAGAGTGTTTTGAGGATACAGATCGGATTTCTGTGATGGGTTACAATCAACCAATGGTTGATATTGCATTGTAAATTATTGTAATTATCTGGATATTGATCTGTATTATAAATTCATGATGTAATTAGGGTTTTATGGCCGACCTAGTTGAGATGGCTATTTAGAGCGACACAACTGTTGTTTCATGTGTCGGTGGCATTAGGAGAATGAGTTAAGTCATCTCAGAGAAGATAGAGATTTGCCTGAGTGTTGCAGATTGTGAAGCATAACTGGATCTAATCTAGCAAGTTGAAAGTGCAAAGTAACAGATCATTTTTCAGTGTTGTTCTCTAACAATTACATCAACATAAATCCCTTAACCGGGTAGGTCCTAACAGGCCTTTGCCATCTACGTCCCCTAATAAGGCAGCTCATAAAAGAGTGTTTAAATCCTCTAACCAGGTTGATCCTAACAGATAATTAAGCTCCTGGCTAGAGTGATAGGCAAATCCCTTAACCGGGTGACTCCTAACAGGGTCTTCTCTTAATGGGGTGTATTGTAAGCTCCTAATAGGGCTAAGCTCCTAACAGGGCATACTTCGAAAGAGTACAAATTATTGTGGGTCCAATCCCCACCATGGTTTTTCCCATTTGGGTTTCCACGTCAAAAATCTTAGTGTTCGTGTGTGGAATGTCTTTTCATAGTGTTTATGTTTTCATGCATTAGTTTTTATTACCGGTTATGATAAGTTTACTGTTGTTTATCAAAGATCTGTAAGTGGTTATCGGTAATGTTAATGAATTGATAGATGAAGTATTCTGATCTGATAATAAGTCAGTATGAGTATGTGTTGATCAGATACCTATTTGGTGAATATTCTGATTAATAAGATTGCATAAGTGGGTAACAAGTGTATGAGATCTGTTAAAGGGATAGATTCATTGATTTTGAGATCTGTTGTAAATGGTATTTTGATTTGAAGTTATAAATTGTCTTAATACCGATTCAGCCCCCCCTTCTCAGTGTTAGCCGGATCCTTATAGGATTAACAATTGGTATCAGAGTTGTGGTCCTCTGTGTGCAGAAAAGCTTAACCGCTTGAGGAAAAGATTTTGAGGAAGACAAGATGATGAAGAAAGAGGGTCTGAAATTCAACAAGGATAACTATAAGATCTGGAAAGACAGAATAAAGATATATCTCAAAGGTCTTGGTACTCAATACTGGAAACATGTTGAAACAACATATGTGGCTCCTACTACTGCTCCCTTGACACCGGATGAACTTAAAGATCAGCAAGAGAACATGCAAGCCCTTGAAGCTATTGTAGGTACTTTATCTGATTCTGAATATATTGATGTTCACAGATTCGAAACTACACATGAGGTTTGGGAAAAATTAGAAACAATTCATGATGGAGATGAGCATGTACAAAGAGAAAAAGAGGAAAGCTTGAGAGGAAAATTTGATGATATGAAAATGCAAGAAGGAGAAAACATTGCATAGTATGGTTAGAGAATTAAAGAAGAAGTTGGCGGTATAAAAGGTGTTGGTGGTAAAATTGATGATGATGTTGTGGTAAGTAAAATGATCAGAACTCTTCAACCTCAGTATGCTATTAGAGTATCGGCAATCCAAGAAATGAGATCCATTTCAAAGGATAAGGTAACTGTTGACTCTTTAATTGGTAAGCTTACAACCTTTGAGTTAAATAGTTTTGACAATAGTGTGGCAAAATCCACTGAATCTACTTTTAAAGCTTCTGCTACCGGTTCATCTGCTAGAAAAGAAAATAATGTATATCAAAGTTATGAGTGCAGATCTAGTCATGGAGGTAACCGGGAAAGTGAAGACAATGAAGATCAAGTAATGGAGCTTGAAGCACTACTAGCCAAGATATTTCCAAGAGGCACTGGTAAGTAAAAAGGAAAGTGACCTTTAAAGTGTTTCTCTTGTAGTAAGATTGGTCATATTGTTGCTAACTTCCCTAACACAAATAAGAAAGATAAGTTCAAGAGATTCAAAGGGAAAGGCAAAAAACATTGTTATGTTGCAGTGGATGAAGGTGTGACCGATGAAGAATCTGAAGATGAAGGTGACAATGAAGAGATTGCGTTTGTATCTGTAAAGGAGGAATTGTCTGATGAGAACACATTGGTTTCTCATGTAGAAAATAGTAATGAATAGATTATAGACAGTGGTTGTTCACACCATAGGACCAGAGATAAGAGTAAGTTCTTAACTCTTAATGAATTTGATGGAGGTGTTGTTAGATTTGGAAATGACTCTCCCTGCATGGTGAAAGGTAAAGGTTTTATTTCTTTGAATGGGAAGAATAATATTGATGATGTATTTTGGGTTGATGGTTAAGAACATAATCTGTTAAGTGTTGGACAACTCAATGATAAAGGTTATTTGCTTGAGATTAATGGTGGAATCTGCATAATTCTTGGAGGAAATGGTGAACTAATTGCTACTGGAAAACAAACAAGAGGTAACTTATTTCATTTAAATGCTAATGTCAATAGTTGTCTAGTTGCAAAGATGGAAGATAGTTGGTTATGACACAAGTGATGTTGTCATATGAATTTTGATAACTTGGTAAAGGTAAGCAAGTCTAGTGTTGTGAGAGGATTACCACAAATTGTTAAACCAGATAATGTGATATGTCAAGACTGTCAAATTGGTAAGATGACCTCTATTTCATTTAGGACAAAGAAGTGTACATCTAAAAATATTTTGGATTTGGTTCATGTTGATCTTTGTGGTCCTATGAGAATAAAAAGTTATTTTGGTGATAGATATTTCATGCTTTTTACCAATGACTATTCTAAGATGATATGGGTTACATTCCTAACGGAGAAATCTAAAGCCTTTAATAAATTTAAAGAATTTAAAGCTCTAGTTGAGAATGAAACCGATAAAAACTTGAAAGGCTTAAGATCTAATCGAGGAGGAGAATTCACATCTGATGAGTTTGTCAAGTATTGTGATGAACAGGGTATCAAGAGACAGATGTCTGCTCCAAGGAAACCATAGCAAAATGGTGTAGCAGAAAGGATGAATAGAACAATTGTTGATGCTGCTAGAACAATGTTATTACAAGGTAATATGCCTAAGATGTTTTGGAGAGAAGCGGTAAGTAATGCAGTGTACACATTAAACCAGATACTTGTAAAGAAAGACAACAATAATACACCTTATGAGCTATGGTATTGTAAAACTCCTTGTGTTAGTTATTTCAAAATCTTAGGAAGTCAATGTTTTATTAAAAAGGATAACTACACTGGAAAGTTTGATGCAAAATCTAATGAAGGAATATTTCTTGGTTATTCTTCTAAAAGCAAATCATATAAATGTTATAATAAGAGAACTAAGAAAATAGTTAAAAGTGTTAATGTGAAGGTGGATGATTTATCAAATAAAACTGAAGGATCAAGCAGGTCTGTACCTAAAAAAGATGATAATGAAGAAAGACTGGTGATCTTTGAACCAGAAGCACAGAATAATGATCAATCGAAAAATGCAGTACCGGTAAGTGAGGACAGTGAAGAACAAAGTAGTGAATTGACTGGTGAATCAGATGAGGAAGATGCAGAACTGACACAGACTATACCTAGATATTTGAGATTAAATCACTCTCAGGACTAGATAATTGGTGATAAGAATGCAGGTGTGTGGACTAGGAGGAAGATTAGAGAAAATTCTTGTTTGATCTCTACAATGGAACCCAAGATAGTTAACGAAGCACTCAAAGACGATGACTGGGTGAAATCAATGAATGAGGAACTAGATCAAATAGAGAAAAATCAGACATGGTCACTTGTTCCTAGATTGAAGGACAAGAATATGATTGGAACTAAATGGGTCTTCAGGAATAAGTTAAATGAAGATGGAAAAGTGGTAAGAAATAAGGCAAGGTTAGTCTGCAAAGGATATGCACATGAAGAAGGTGAAGACTATGGTGAAACTTTTGTTCTGGTTGCAAGATTGGAAGGAGTAAGGATGCTGCTGGCATTTGCTGCTTTTAAGGGATTCAAATTCTACCAAATGGATGTCAAGTCAGCCTTTTTGAATGGAATTCTTGAAGAGGAAGTATACTTTGAACAACCAGATGGTTTTTCCTTGACCGATGATAAGGACATGGTATGTAAATTGCATAAAGATTTGTATGCTCTAAATCAGGCACCGAGAGCATGGTATGAGAGACTACGTGCACATTTGATCAAGATTGGATTCCAGTGCACTAGTGAGGACAGTAATATTTATCTAAAAACCGATGGAGACAAGATGCTAATAGTTGAAGTATTTGTAGATGACATATTTTTTGGTAGAGATGATAATATGAGTATGGACTTTGCCGATGAGATGAAAAAGGAATTTGAGATGTCTCTAATTGGTGAAATAAAGTTCTTTATTGGATTACAGATCCAACAACTAGATGGTGGTATTTTTAACTGTCAAAGCAAGTATATTAAAGAGGTCTTGAAGACTTTTGGCATGGAAGATTGTAAACCAGTAGGTACACCAATGGTAACAAACTGCAAGTTGACAAAGCAATATGATTCACCCGATGTTAGTGAAAAAGAATACAAGTCTATGATTGGTAAACTACATTATGTTATACTTAGCAAACCAGACATTGCTCATGTTGTTGGGTTAGTTGCAAGATTCCAAAAAGAGCCCAAAGAAAGTCATATGGTGGTTGTTAAGAGGATTTTCTGATAACTTAAACAAACATTAGACTATGGATTATGGTATCCCTGCAAAGAAAATTTCACTTTAGATGTTTTTACTGATGCAGATTGGGCAGGTAATGTGGATGATAGGAAAAGAACAACCGGTGGAGCTTTTCTACTTGGAGGAAGACTTGTAGCATGGACAAGCAAGAAACAAACTTATGTTTCTCAATCTACAGCTGAAGCTGAGTATGTTGATGCATCCATGAATTGCACACAGACCAGATGGATGAGACATGTGCTAGAAGGATTCAAGATGGATATGTCTGAACCATTGACTATCTATTGTGACAATACAAGTGCAATAAATATTTCCAAGAATGATGTACTTCATGCAAGAACCAAGCATATAGAGTTGAAGTATCATTTCTTAAGGGAAAGCGTTTAGGAGAAAAGATGGAGTATGTGAAGAGTAAAGATCAGTTAGTTAATATCTTTAATAAACCATTGCCAAAGACTACTTTTGAGTTTCTGAGAAGTAAATTAGGGGTTAGACCCCTACACCGGAAGATCTAAGATGTTGGAGTTGCATCAATCATGTGGATATCATGTTTATTTTTTATTAAGGATTGATGAAGATGTGAGCTACTCTATAGGGGGAGCGGCTCTAATGCAATATGATATGATTTACAGTTCTGGTCAAATTGAAAGTCAAGTGACTTTGGAATTGTTGTCAAAGGGGGAGAAGAAAAATAAATCAGCTAATCAATTATGGGAGAAGAAAAAGAAATCTGATGATCAGGCTTGACGAGAAGAAAAGCCAGTGAAGACAGACAGATGCAGAGACCGACAATTAATGCGCTAAGATGCAAATGATTGGCATATATGATTGTATATTGATTGTATAACTGATTGGTGTTGCCATCAATGCCAAAGGGGGAGATTGTTGGCATGATTGGCATAACTAATGCAAATGAGTTGATGACTATATCGGTAGAAGAATGATGATGATATGATCATTTATTTGTGTTGTCATTGATGGCAACCTATGTCAACTAATGTTTGATGATGGTTACAGATGAACTTTGATGTCTGACTTGTTGGATAAGTAATTTGGTCTACCAGATTTAGAATTTGCAAGTATGACAGGGTTTACCGATAGGACTGAGAATTAGGACTTCAACCGGTAAAAGAAAAGATTTTGATGGAATCGGTAAATCGGTGATGGTTGGAGACTTGTGGTTTGAGACATAAGATTTTATGATGGATTTGTGTATGTGACCGAAACCACATCCTATGTTGATTACTATAAGGTGTGTTTTGAATTTTTGATGGAGTTGTGTCAAGGTTTAAGAAGGGTTTTAGGACCGGTGATGTATTCACTCAACCAATAATGATTTCTATTATGACGGTGATCAATGGTGAGTCTAAATGAAGTTGGTAACATGGCACAAATCGTGTGATGAGTTTGAAAGATATTTTGGTGCGTTTGGAGAAAGAATATCTTGGGAATGAGTGAAACGCTTAGTAGAGTGTTTTGAGGATACATATCGGATTTCATTGATGGGTTACAATCAACCAACGATTGATATTGCATTGTAAATTGTTGTAATGATCTGGATATTGATCTGATGTGATCTGTATTGTAAATTCATGATGTAATTAGGGTTTTATGGATGACCTAGTTGAGATGGCTATTTAGGGCGACACAACTGTTGTTTCATGTGTCGGTGGCATTAGGAGAATGAGTTAAGCCGTCCTAGAGAAGATAGAGATTTACCTGAGTGTTGCAGACTACGAAGCATAACTGGATATGATCTAGCAAGCTGAAAGTGAAAAGTAACAGATCATTTTTCACTGTTGTTCTCTAACAATTACAATAGCATAAATCCCTTAATCGGGTAGGTCCTAACAAGCCTTTGTCATCTAAGTCCCCTAACAAGTCAGCTCACAAAAGAGTGCTTAAATCCTCTAACCAGGTTGATCCTAACAGATCATTAAGCTCCTAGTTGGATTGATAGGCAAATCCCCTAACCGGGTGACTCCTAACAGGGTCTGCTCTTAACCGGGTGTATTGTAAGCTCTTAATAGGGCATATTTCGACAGAGTACAAATTATTGTGGGTCCAATCCCCACCGTGGTTTTTCCCATTTGGGTTTCCACGTCAAAAATCTTAGTGTTCATGTGTGAAATGTCTTTTCATAGTGTTTATGTTTTCATGAATTATTTTTTATTACCGGTTATGATAAGTTTACTATTGTTTATCAGAGATCTGTAAGCGGTTACCAGTAATGTTAATGAATTGATAGATGAAGTATACTGATATGATAATAAGTCAGTATGAGTATCTTGTTGATCAAATATCTATTTGGTGAATATTCTGATTAATAAGATTGCATAAGTGGGTAACAAGTGTATGAGATTTGCTAAAGGGATAGATTCATTGATTTTGAGATCTGTTGTAAATGGTATTTTGATTTGAAGTTATAAATTGTCTTAATACTGATTCACCTCCCCCCCCTCTCAGTATTAACCAGATCCTTATAGGATTAACACATGGAACTTTGGTCCTCATTGGGCCCAGTGCACCACACTTTGGTCCCCCTTAATTGAGACCCTCTTTGATTCCCTCTTGCATCTTAAAAAATAGGCAAAAAATCTCTATCTGTGTTGCCCTATGTTGGAAAATTAGCATGTTATTTGATGGACAAGTATATAAGGAGGTTTTCCCCTCTCATTTGCATATCAACACATCATAAGACAAGGGCGAATCACGATCATCAAGCATTCAAGAATTGATTAATCATCTCTAGAGGTATTCAAGGTTGCATTCTTCATTCATCAATTCTGAAGAAAAATTACATCATTGATTTGCAAGCATGTGCGTGTGATTAGGGTTATGTCATGTTCATTCCATTTCATACAACATATGTGATTACATTCAAGAAGCAAATCATCATTATCAGTCATTGCAAATTTGAGGTATACCTCGCCATCATTTATTTCAGTATTTGCAATATTTCAATCAATGTCAATTCCTTTATCAGGGTTTGACTTAGGCAAGCCCCTATTCTCAACCTATTTCCCTTTCCTTCTGTGTGTAGAAAATAGGTACAGAGGTACGATCTTCAAAATAAGTATTATTTGCAGAGACGAATCAACCCTCTTTGGCATGCGAAAAGTTAGGAGGACTAGAGAGACATGCGCTTCGGTCTAGGCATTTTTAAATCTTTTTTAGGGATCAAGTCTGAATCTACATATACTGCTCAAATCTAGGTGTATGCCTCAATTTGACAATTGTAGCTTATTGTTTCTGCATTTTTACCTTCATTTCCAACACTTTAACATAATTTCAGCATTTCAACTCACAAAAGAGGGCAAAACAATTCACATTCCCTTGAATCCAATCAGTATTTCAATCCTCATCATTATTGATTTGTGACTAAATCTATTGGATTCACCCCTCTTTTGAGTGTAATGGTAAAATTATTGGTTTTTACCCTACTATGGTGGAAGCCCTAATTTTCCACCCATTACATTTTGGTGAACCTGACTTCTTACACCTTCAATTCTGATTTATGTTCTCAGATCTGATTGTTTATGCAATTTAAAATTCAAATTTTCACTTGCAAGTTTAATTTCCAAGTAAATTTCATAAATTTAGAGGTTAATTTCAAAACAATAATTTTTAAATTTAAAATTGGGCTTTTGGGTTGTCTAATTTTTGAATTAATTATTTTAGATCTAATTCAAATTCAAAATTGCAATCTTAAGATCCAATTTTAAAAATTAAGAGGTTATTTTCACAAAACCCTAATTTTTAAATATAAATTATTTAGTGGATTGCATTTTTCTCTATTTAATTAAACAATCTTTTTTTACAAATATCTTTCATTGTTTAATTTCCAAATTCAAATTCAAATTCATAGATCTCATTTTAATCAAATTACATAAATTTAGAGGTTTAAATTATAAAAACCCTAATTTATTTTAGTTAAATTGATTTGTGAATTGCTTCAATTTTCAACATCAATTATGGCACTTAATAAATCTAATTTATTTCACATATGATTACCTTTCTTTTCACTTATATTTATCAAAATCATGTGTTGGATAATGGCTTCTTTCATTTCACAATGCTTCTTTTCATTCATAGCACTATGACATATTGTGTTGTTAGACTTTCAAAATTCCTTCCGTTCAATCAATTTGATCTCAAATCTTTCATCTATAATACATGTTGTTTTATGGTGATGTTTTTAGGAAAGTGCATTTCATATATAGATCACCTCAAAGCTTTTGTAGATCCCAATCCTAGAGATGTTAATGGAAAACCCAATACTTGTACCTCTCCTAGGGTATCTGATGTGAATGAAGAAAGAGATAATTCTCCTATCAATGATCTCTCTAATAGAGAGAAATCATTGAAGAGCAACATGGCCCCATCTTCTTTTCATACACATACCCTTGCACAAGGGGGGCAAAATCAAAATATTGGTGTTTCCATCTCTCTAGATCCTCATTCTCCTAGAGCCTATCTTAAACGTCAAACATTTGTAGAGAAGATGATGCCATGTATTTCATTCATGATATCTCTCCCCATATAATATTAAGTAAAGATAAGGCCTTAGATGATAAGGATCTTCCTTCCCAATCTACAAAAGAGGATATGCATGATGAAAGAAAGGAAGAATCTCCTTCACAAGATATTCCTTCTTCAAATACTAATTTCATTCCTTCTAAACATCCTTACACTACAAACTTCAAATAAATTTATTACAATGTTCCTCTGCCTTATCAATTAAATAATTCTTATAGGAGTGACTTTAACATAATATCAAAACAAGGTTTTAGAGGAGGCGAACTTGGAAAATGTGAACAAGGAATTAGAGTCCCTATAAACCCTCCTACGCAAATGACCACAAAAGGCCTAGGAAATAATAATAAATCTCCTATGGATGACCTCCTTGTAAGGAAACTTGCGGCCAACTTTATGACAGTTTCCACATAACCCAGTTTAGATTTGAACAAAATAAACTCATAGAATCCACATGCAAAGAATAGACAACATACCCATGAAAATATGACACAAGATATATCCTGGGAAATCCCTCATGAGGGAAAAACCCAGCCTCAAAAAGAATCATCCACCATGTATTATCAGGAATGCATCCATTACAATACAACTATGGAAAGCTTCTAAAACCCAACCATCAACAAGCCATTAACAAGCACTCTATGTGAACAAGCATGTAACAACACATCCCATGCTTCCAACCTCCACAAATGCTAACCTAGCTAACTGACCAACCCAAACAACTATCCTTGTAGTGCTTTTATAAACACAAGCTCCCTCAAAACCACAAAGTGGTATTACATCAAAACCATGTGCCCAAAACCATGTCACAATAAAATATAATATTTTTCCTACCTACCCTTGACCCACATTTAATATTGGGTACTTCATCACTATTGCATTCCCCAATATTAAATAAATACAACATAATAATACCAATGTGTCAATACAACTCATCAAGTGGTTACAAGAATATTCCAAGGGAATATCTACATGGTGCACATCCATCTAGGTACTCCTAGGTGAAATACAATAGGATATTACAATATATAATTCCATGTCCACCTCACACAATAATAAAATATTACAACAATGAAACATTATTATGCAAGGTGTGCAACACCATTTTCCCAACACTCCTTAGGATTCAAGATTTCAAAAATCATCTTGCAAGACAACGAGTCATTTGTTTCCATAAAAGTGCTTCTTCTTCAAAAACTCATTTTTATTCATTTCATCAAACTCGTGATCATCATGCTAATGATTGCCCGATTTTCAAAATGCAATGAAAGAACTTATTTATAGTGGCAAAGTTAAAATTATTGATGAAAATCCTTCTTCTTCTAATAGTAACTCTTGTCTTCAATCTCAAAAGAGTAAGCCTACACCTATTCATGATCAGAACAATTAGCTACTCGAATCTTTTGGAAATTGAAGTATGACAAAAATATTGTTTTTCCTTTTCTGAAGTTTAGCACTAAGAATAAAGAAGGAAGTGGATATTGTCTTTTTCATCATGGTGGTCCTCATTCTTTTGGAAAATGTAAAGCATTTAAGGAATTTGTTCAAGAACAATACAAAATTGCTACTATATGTCTCTCAATAGATCTTGCTCTCTTTCTTGGTGAAAAGGTAGTGCCTTAGTACTCCTCTGACCCCCATGTTGCTCCTCACCCAATGACACAAGTAGTTAACTTAATTTGGGGCTCCTTGTCATTAGAGGTGGTGCTTTTTCAACTTTAAATATCTTGGGGTAGCAATATGACTCTCTCTTACTTCTATCCTATCTTTCATCTTAAAGTTTCATCATTTTCTTTCAGGATTGCATTCTTCATCACTTGATATCCTTTTTTTCATAGAGTTATCCTTCATGTGGATTCACATGTGTCCCTTGTTAGGACCTATTCTTTCAAATGGTACGTCTTGTATGAATAATCTCTCCTAACAAAATGTGTGATTCTTCCCCCTAATGTATCCTTGTATTCTTTCTTGGGGGGGCAAGGATGGATTTTTCCTTCTCTCTCTTTCTCGCTAATGTCATTATTCCCTTTAGGGGTTGCATTTTCATGTGTTTATATCCTTTCTTGCATGCAATGGTATGTCTTTTATTACTAATCCCTATCTATGGGAATCTATGATCTCTCTCTCTCTCTCTCTCTCTCTCTCTCTCTCTCTCTCTCTCTCTCTCTCTCTCTCTCTCTCTCTCTCTCTCTCTCTCAAGACTACCACTTCTTTAGAGTTGCATTTTACATATACTAATGCATGTTCTTGTCATTAGAATCATCCTAAAAAAGATCCTGAAGAGATGCAGTGGTCGGAGTAGGCAGAGGAGTAGACACTGGAGTCGGGGTATCCATTGTGGGAAGGTGCTCATCAAACTGAACATCCTGTCGAAACAAGACCTCTCTAGAATCAGGATCAAACAACCTGTACGCCTTAACATCCTCACAGTAGCCAACAAAAATAAGTTGTCGGCTCTTCCGCTCCATGGCTTTCCTCTGTGCATCAGAGATAAAAGCCCATGCCTTACTGCCAAATACTCAGAAAAAGGAAACATCAGGCTTGTCATGAGACCAAGCCTCCTCAGGAGTCATATGTCGAATAGCCTTGTGTTGCATCTGATTCTGAATATAGTTGGCACAATTGACTGCCTCAGCCCAAAAAGATGAATCCATGGACCTAGACTGAATCATACAATTTTCCATCTCCCGTAAAGTTTTGTTCTTGCGCTCAATGACACCATTTTGCTGAGGGGTGTAGGGAACAGTAAACTGATGTTGCAAACCATACTCAGTGCAAAAATCTCTGAACTCCTGATTCACATACTCCCCCCCATTATCTGTACGTATTCACCGAATAGAACAGCCAAACTACTTCTCTACATATGTCTTGAAGATTCGAAATGAATCAAAGACATCAGACTTGTACTTAAGAAAGTACACCCATGTGCGTCTGGAGAAGTCATCAATAAAAGTGAGTACATACTTGGCCCCAGAAAATTAAGGAGTGGGAAATGACATGAGATCACTGTGAATCAACTTCAAGGGTGCCAAAGCACGAGAGGCTCTTCCCTTCGGAAAGGGAGCTCTGTGATGCCTGCCAAGCACACAACCATGACAAACACCATCGATGCAGGAAATCTATGGGAGCCCAAGAACAAGTGCCTGTGTACTCATCTGCTGAAGATATCTGTAATTGACATGGCCCAATCGCTCATGCCAAATCTTACTCACAGAATTTACATGTGCTATAAGAGATGAACCTGCACCCTCAGAGGGCTCAAATCCATCAAATTTGTATAGACGAGATGCAGTGTCAATACTCCCAGAAGCAACAATGAAATCTGAGTCATGGAGGTCCCAAATAACCACATCATGTGGTGAGAACTCAACTGTCTTACCAAAGCCAGAGTGGCAAATCTGATAGATGGACAAGAGGTTCGTCGAGATGTTAGGGACAACCAGAACATCCTACAAAGTACCCCCATCCAATGATACAGAACCTGAACCCAAGACTGAAAGCTGAACCGAGTCACTCACTGCAATCTGTGAAGTACCACAAGAGGCAACACATGTAACCAACTACCAAGTTTGAATCATATGGTGAGAAGCACCAGAATCTAGAATCCATGTGGACCCATAGGTCGAAGCTCGAGCAGTGAGAGAATGACCTTTCCCTGTGGAAGGAGAAGACGCCTGAGGTGAGGAAATGTGATGTTGTTGCATGGCTTCCTCTAAAGCCTCTAATCATTTCCAACACCTAGAAACTGGATGTCCTTCCTTGCCACAAAAACTGCAAGTGTCTCCCGATTTCTTCTTAGTCTTGGAGGAAGACTCACCAGACTGAATATTTTCCTTGTTTGGGAGGAAATGGTGGTTTTGAATCAAACTTAAGAGCAGGCTTGGAGGAATGCTCACTACCTGCAAAAGGCTTCTTTGGCTTCAGTTCCTACTTTGGTTTCTCCTTAGATGACTGAGCAACTAATGCTTTGTTCTTGGATCTTGAAAGCATATCCAGCTAAGAAAGATGAGACTGCTCATGAGACAAACACTCACAAAAGACATCAAAGGTAGGCATGATGAAACGAGCACCCAAGCCATCCATGGTGGAGTAGAAAGCAGAGGCAAAAAACTAAAAATGACCCTGAAGCTTCGAAAGAATCAAGTGAATGCACTTTATGTCTGTCTTGATCTTGCCACATCCCTGAAGAACAGATCTAGTAGTCTTGAACTTGTTCAAGAAATCCTCAATAGTGGGAAAGGAATCGGGTGACAAGGAAATCGAATCTGCCTCAATCTGCAATGCCTGAATCTCATTGACCCTCCCGAAGAGAGTCTCAAACTTCAACCACATAGCCCAAGGAGTGAGTATATGGTGCATTTTCTTATGTTTTATCTCTCCTTGGAGGTTGTATAATTCTTCTCATTGTCCTTACATTTGGGGGGGACAATGATTTCTTTCTCTCTCTCCTTTCTAAGGATCTACTTTTTCTTTGTTGAGCGGTGTTTGCTTATAATTTGATGTCATTCCTTGTGCGAAGTGGTTGTTTGCTCAAGGATTATCTCTTATGCAAGAGGGGTAAGTCCTTTGCTACAACCTCTTCTTCACTTGGCAACATACATCTATTATAAACTTACCCCTCTTATCGGTTCAAAAGTGTGTAATCCTTCATCAAGAGTCTCTTTCACCTAGCAATAGGGATGAGATATGAATTCTTGTTCCCTTTCCTTTCTTTTTGTAGAAGATGTTATATTTGTTCAAGAAACTCCTCTTGGAGGTAGATGTCTTTTGAGCAAAGATCTCTTCTCCTCCAAGGACCTCATTTACACTTGTTGCAAGAAATCTCTTTTTCAACTATCTTATCCTTGCTTATAAGATTATTCCCTCTTTAGCTTGGATTTATGACTTGTTGCCTAAAGGATATCTCCCATGTGTTGAAGGTTAGGTATCCTTGTTTCTAGCTTCCTTAAGACATCAACATAGGGATATTTTGACATCTTAAAGAGGGGGGGGCACCCATATCGCTCCCTTTGTACCATATTTTTGCATATCTTAAATAGAGTATTCATTCTTGAAACCAGAGGAAACAAACTCTTACATTAGATGCTTCACACCTAAAACCATACGCAAATATTTGATATGCGTCTTAGATGGGGTTACACATCACTGAAAACATAGAAAACTCTTACATGAGATGTCCTTGAAACAAAGCATGTATCTGTCATTCGCCTCTTGGCATTTTCACACACATTTGCCTCTTGGAATTTGCACACACATTTTCCCCTTAGCATTCGCACAATCACCTCTTGGCATTTGCATTTACATTAAATGTCTTAAATAGGTTGATGAAAACTCAAAAATGGGGTGCTTCATACTTGAAACTAGACATCAGTTGCACACACGCATGAGGATGAGTGGAACTAGTGAAATAGGGCTAGACTATTCCTACTCTTCACCCCAATATGGATCACTTAGATGAAAACATCTAGGGGAAAGGTATCTATGTTCTCTCTCATCCTTCTTCTCATGGATCACCTAGAAAAACACATCTAGGGTATATTCATGCTCTCTCTCTCTCTCTCTCTCTCTCTCTCTCTCTCTCTCTCTCTCTCTCTCTCTCTCTCTCTCTCTCTCTCTCTCTCTCTCTCTCTCTCTCTCTCTCTCTCTCTCATGAACTCATAGCTTTTCTATTGATGGTTCATGGATGATGCTTGCTTTTCTCTTTTATCTGATCGCTTTTGTTTGTGAGATGGCATTTTTCAAGTATTATATTAGTTGTTGAGACATTTTTATATCGAGGTCTCTTCGGCTAGTTGACTTGAGGTCTTGTTTTTGGTCTTTAGCTTTTGTTGTGTGTTTTTTTGTGTCTTTTGTCTTTGTTTGCCTTTTTGTCTTTGGTTGTCTTTTTGTTTTTGTCTTTTGCATGCCCTTGTATATTTTTGAGTGAGTTAGAATCCTAATATTGGGGGCTTCGTTCCTCAAAATTAGCGGTCTTATACTAGTTGTGATTTTTCTCCACATTCCTCATCTTCATCTCTCCATCGTCTACTTTACCATGAGTATTTGCATAAGCTCATGCTCTCACTAAAGTGTGGGCTAAATGTAGCATCCTAAATTATACATCCTTACAATTTAGACCACATTCTAAGCCCTCATCTTAGTGTGCATCCCCGAATGCCTAATTAATGTTGCATTATTTCTTCACCATACAAATTTGGCCTTATTTTCACTTCATCCATTGCATAACCCCTTAGTCTAGCCCCCAAAAAAGAGATAGGACTAGGGCATGGTGCTTTGGTCCTCATTGGGACCAAGGTGCAACGCTTTGGTCCCACTTAAGGGCCCCTCTTTGACCCCCTCTTGCATCTTAAAAAATGAGTGGTAAATCTCTCTCCGTGTCGGCCTATGTCAAAAAATTAGCATGTTATTTGACGTACAAGTATATAAGGAGGTTTCCCCGTCTCATTTTCATATTAACACATCATAAGACAAGGGAAAAATTATGATCATTAAGAATTCAAACATTCAAGCATTCATTAATCATCTCTAGAGGTCTTCAAGGCTGCATTCTTCATTCATCAATTATGGAGCAACATTACATAATTCATTTTCAAGCATGTGTGTGTGATTAGGGTTTTGTCATGTTCATGTCATTTCATACAACATATGTGATTACATTCATGGAGCAAAGCATCATTATTTGTCATTACAGATCTGAGGTAACTTCTCCATCATTTATTTCAGTATTTGCAATATTTCAATCAAGGTTAATTCCTTAACCAGGGTTTGACTTAAGCAATCCCCTATTCCCAAGCTATTTTACTTTCTTTCTATGTGTAGGAAATAGGTACGGAGCTGCGATATTTAGAATAGGCATTATTTGCAGAGACGAATCAACAATCTTTGGCGTGCAAAACGTTTGGAGGACTAGAGAGACGAGCGTTCGGTCCTGACATTTTTGGAGCTTTTCCAGGGATCAAGTCTGAATCTACATATATTGTTGAGATCCTGGTGCGTGCCAAAATTTGACGACTGTAGCTCACTGTTTTCATATTTTTACCTTCATTTCCAGCACTTTAACCTAATTTCAGCATTTCAACTCATCAAAGAGGGTAAATCAACATCATTCCCTTGAATCCAATCATTATTTCAGTCTTCATCATTACTGATTTGTGACTATATCTATTGGATTCACCCCTCTTTTGAATGTAACGGTAAAATTAGTGATTTTTACCCTTCTATGGTGGAAGCCCTAATTTTCCACCCATTACAAGATCAACTCCTTGGCTCACTTGCTGCCTTTGAGATTGTTGATCTGGATGACATCAAAAAAGAAAGGACAAAAGTTACATTCAAAGCTACAAAAAGGCCTAAGGAAGAACCAAAAGAAACTGAAAAGTTGGATCAGATTGAAGAAAACTTTGTGGGAATATTGAAGAGAGGAACTAGGAAGTATAAAGGTAGTTACCCCTAAAATGTTTTAATTGTGGAAGAATTTGTCATTGTGCTTCTATATGTATGTATAAAGAAGACTATGGTGGAAGACCTAATGATGATAACAAAGGAAAGGAGAACTATAGAGGGAATAATAGAGATATCAAAAGTGATTACAGAGACAAGTAGAAGAAGAGTTTTTGTTCAACGAAATCCTACTCATCTAGAGAAGAAGATGACAATGACTCAAATGAGGAATCTTTGTTCCTGGTTATAGAAGAAAAGAATGATGGGTGATCCAGAAGTTCAGAGGATGTAAAGAATAGTAAGAAATATGTAAGTGTAAAGACTATACTACATGAAAAAGTGGAACCAAATGCATGGATCATCGACTCTAGATGTTCAAACTATATGAATAGTGATAGAGACAAGTTTATTTACCTTGAGAAAAAGTTTATGGAACCAAATGCATGGATCAGTTAAATTTGTAGGAGAAGAAGTTGCACCTATTTGTAAAAAAGGAAGCATCTCTATTGATGGTAAGCATAAAACTAATGATGTTTATTATATTAAAGGTCTAAGACATAAACTATTGAGTATGAGTCAGATGTGTAAAAAAGTTATAAGGTCATGTTTTAGGGGTTTGGATGTGAAATAAAAAAGGAAGCTCCATAAGATTGGTTGTAGAAGGTACACGAACTAATGACAATGTTTATTATGTAGGACAATAGTGGAGGTAGTTGCTTGTTAACACAAATAAATGAATGTTGGTTGTGGCACAAAAGAATGGGATGCATCAATTTTGAAAATATGGTGAAGATTATCTCTAATTAAGTTTTGATAGATTTACCAAGGATTGTCAAACCTATTTATACTATGTGTAGAGAATGTCAGTTGGGAAAGAAAACAAAGAGGAAATTCATAAACAAGGAGTATAACACCCCACAAGCTTTAGAGTTGATTCATAGAAATTTGTGGGGACCTAGAAAGAAAAGAGGACTAAGAGAAGAAAGGTATGTTATGTTAATTGTTGAAGATTACTCTAGAATGACTTGGGTTATTTTCTTAAGAGAAAAATATAAAGCATTAGATACATTTAAAGTATTTAAATTAATGGTTGAGAATAAAATAGATGGTAGAATCAAATGTCTAAGGTCTAATAGAGGAGGAGAGTTTACATCAAATGAATTTGTTCATTTTGAAGAACGTGGTATTAGAAGGCATTTCTTTTCTTTGAGGACTCCTCAGTAGAATGGTGTAGTTGAAAGGAAAAATAGGATTGTTGTTGAGATGGCTAGAACTATGTTAAAGGATCCTAATATGTCTAATGTATACTAGAAAGAAGTTGTGCATACTATTGTTTAGCTTATTAAAAGGGTAAAAATTAAAGTAAATCACACAAAGACACCTTATGAATTTTGTAATGGTAGACCTCAGGTACAGTTAAGTACTGTAAAATATTTGGAAGCAAGTGTTACTTAAAGAGAGATGAAGATGATCTAGGAAAGTTTGATGCAAGAGGAGGTGAATGAATCTTTTTGGGATAATCTACAATTAGCAAGGTTTACTGATGCTACAACAAGAGGCTGAAGAAGATTGTGGAAAGTATAAAATGTGAAAGTTTCTAAAGAATGGAATCAAACTAAGGTAGCATTTGAACCTGAGTTTGAGATAGAAATTATGTCAGTTGCTATAAAAAAGAAAGTTGATTCAGAAGAGGAAGAGACTAATTCAAAAGAAAAATAACTTGAACAAGCTCCTAAGACACCAACAAAGTATGTGCAAAAGATTCACTTGAAAGATCGGATCATTGGAGACAAGAGCAAGGGTGTTTAAATAAGAAGAAAATCTGTAAAATCTAGTAAACAAGTAAATTATTCCTTCCTATCCTAGATTGATCTAAAGAGCTATGTGGAAGCTAGTACACATGAAAGATGGATAAAGGCAATGGAAGAAGAGTTAAATCGAATAATAAAGAATCCGACGTGGGAATTGGTACCTAGACTAGTGGACAAGAATGTGATAGGACCCAAGTGGGTGTTTCAAAACAAGTTGAATGAAGATGGAAAAGTCACTAGAAAAAAGGCAAGATTGGTCTACAGAGATTACTCACAAGTTGAAGGCATAAATTTTGAGGAGAAATTTGGTCTGATAGCAAGGATGGAAGCTATAAGAATGTTTCTTGCATTTACAACACATAATTTTTTTAAGGTATATCAGATGAATGTCAAGTTGACATTCTTTGATGGAGAACTTGAGGAATAAATGTATATTGAACAATTGGATGGGTTCAAGTTGTTAGAAGAATTGGATATGGTTTGTAGGTTGGAGAAGGCATTGTATGGACTCAAGCAAGCTCCTAGAGCTTAGTATACAAGGTTGGATAGATATTTGTTATAGTAAAATTTAAGAACAAGTACTACAGATAACAATCTTTATTTCAAGATTGAAGGTAACAAATTGTTGATTATTGTTGTGCATATTGATGATATCATATTTGGAGAAAATTATAGTGTATGTAGGAAGTTTGCAGAAGAAATGCAAAAGGAATTTGAGATGTCTATGATAGGTGAGCTATCTTTTTTCTTTGGTCTACAAGTTACTAAGTCAAAAAAAGGTATCTTTATTTCTTAGATTAAGTATATCAAAGAGATGTTAAAGAAGTTTGAACTGGATAATTCTAAATTGGTTGCAACTCCTATGGCTACTAGTTGTAAGTTAAGAAAGGATGATGAATCTTTGGATATTAATCAGGAAAGGTATAGATCTATGATTGGAGGATTATTATAATTGATTGCCTCAAGACTGGATCTGGATATTATGCAGGTTGTTTGTTTGGTGGCTAGATATTGGGTCAGTCCTAAGCAATCGCATGATCAAGTAGTGAAAAGGATATTCAAGTATCTGAAAGGGATTGCAAAATATGGATTATGGTGTAAGAAGGATGATAATTCCACACTAAGAGCATATACAGATGCTTATTGGGCCAGATGTGTAGATGATAGAAGGAGCACAAGTAGTGGTGCATTTTTCTTGGGAGACAGATTGGTCTCTTAGTTGAGTAAAAAACAAGATTTAGTATCATTATCTACTACAAAAGCAAAATACATTGCAACAACATCTTGTTGCATTCAAGTTATGTGGATGAAATAAATTGTAAAAGATATCAAGCTAGTGTATGGTGAAGTAATTCCTATTTTGTGTGATAATACAAGTCCTATTAACATCTCTAATAATCCGGTGATGCATTCACGGACTAAACATATTGGAATATGGTATCATTTCTTAAGGGAGAAGGTTGCAGAGAAGGCAGTCAAATTGGAGTACCTATCTACTAAAGAACAAATTCCAGATGTCTTCATTAAGGAGCTGGAAAATGATACCTTTGAGTATCTATGACAAAAGTTGGGGGTCATTTACCCTTCTTTTTAAAAACTATATGTACTTAGGTGGTGCATCTATCCAGGGGGAGTTTTAGAGTTCACCTTTTGCTCTTGGATTGATGCAGTGGCTACTCTCAAGAGGAGAAGTGAGTATTGCAATTATCAAAGATTATTAATAAGGAAGAGAGAGTGTTTAGTAGGGTGCCCTTTGTCTTTGATGTCAAAGGAGGAGAGAGTTACAGATTGTGAGAGAGCCATTCATATCAGGTGTATTTTCTCTTTTTCATTGATGGTGTTGCCATGAATGACGAAGGGGAGAATGTCTAAAACCTGAGTTGTCATGTTGTATTGTCATTGATGCCAACTTGTCTTGTGTCATCATTGATGTTGATGTTAGGATGGTGTAGTGGAAGTTTCAATGTGCAAAAAATAATATTTATGCAGGAAAGAGTTTTTGATGTCTTGGTGGAAGAATGTCTTGCATTCCTTCGGTTTAGAGAATGCTTGGTGTCTTATGAATATGTGTATTTAAGTGTTGCAGTTCAGAGGACATGTTTATGTGGCTTATGCAGTGTTCTAGTTAAGTTTTTTAGGTTATGATTTGATTGGAAAGTGGAGTTATGATTCTCTAAGTTCTGTGTTGTCAGATGGTCTAGTTTCTAGTTGATTGTGGTGTTGTATCCCACTTAGATCATATTCTTTTGGTTTGGCTTTTCTTTAGAGGATGAGTTTTGTTAGTGTTTTGAGTCTCACCATGGCATGTGTAGATCCACATTGTGCAATTTGCATTGAAGATTTATTTTTGGGCTAACTAGTTAATGTGCTTTGATGTTTATGTACATGTTTCATTTGGTGCTGACCTTGGAGGATGTGTTAGCATGTGGGGTTCATTGGAATCATTTGGAAAATATGTTTTCTAATTTATTTAGGTACTCTCTATCTCCTAGAGTGGAGCATAATGAATATTTTAGGTCTGGGTGGTCGAATTTATGCAATATATAAAGAAGTAAAGATGTATGAATGGAAGCATGGAAGGAGTGTGAGTTGGAAAGCTATATATATTGATGGGTTGCAAGCATATTTGATGTCGAGGTTGTGAAAAAGTCAATTATGAAGAGATTTAATGATAATATCTTCTCTATGATAGTGTTTTGAGATAGAGTTTGAAGTCAGATGTGTTTAGCGTGATCTTGGTCATGTGACATAATGGTTTAAGGATATTTTCATGATCAAGACATCTTCTTTCTTACAATTCCGCTATTCCTTTCTTTGTTGGAAGATAGAGAGTCTCTTGGCAGCTTTTTGTATCTTGGCTCGAGATAGTGTGTTTCAGCTCTACAAGTCATTTGTATCTTGCCCTAAGGTTGTGCATCTTAGTTTTGCAAGTCCTCTTGGGAGTAGTGAGTTTTGGAGACAACATTGTAATAAATTATATTCATATTGTGAGTTTGATTCTCACTATGGTTTTTCCCTGCTTAGGCTTTCCATGTAAATCTAGTGTTCATATGTTTGAAGTGTTTAGTGTTTTCTTGATTTATCACTGTTATGAATATATAATTAAGGTTTAAGTGTTAAATATCTTCAATTAAGTTCTTCAGACTGATTCACCTCCCTTCTCTCAATCATGTGGTGTGTTCAATAGGAGAGAGAGGGATCTTATATTTATCTAGAGAGAGAGCACTTTAAAAAGAAGTGTATGATCTAGAAAGAGAGCTTTAAAAGGACTTCAAGTTGAGAGAGAAAGACTAAGGACCTAGAGAGAGAGAGAGAGATTTAAAAAGACTTAAGGGAAGATGGAGAGAGAGGAATCTTATAGATCTAGAGATAGAGAGAGAGAGAGGGGGGGGAGCTTTAAAAATAATTTTATGATCTAGAAATAGAGTTTTAAAAAGACTTTAAGTTGAGATAGAAAGAGAGAGGACCCGAAGAAAGATAGAGGGAGAGAGATCTTTAAAAATAATTAAGGGGAGATAGAGATAGGGGGGACCTTATAGAGATTATAGAGAGAGAGATTTACATTGACTTTGTTGAGAGAGAAAGAGAGAGGACCTAAAGAAAGATCTAGAGAGAGATAGAGATCTTTAAAAAGACTTAAGGGGAGAAAGTGACAGAGAGAGGCCTTGGAGAAGGATCTACATTGAGAGGACATAGAGAAGGGTAGAGAGAGATCTAGAGAAAATGATAGAGATTTAAAAAGACTTTAAGTTGTGAGAAAGAGAGAGAACCTAAAGAAGGATAGAGGACCTAGAGAAATATCTAAAGATACAGGACCTAGAGAGAGAGAGAGAGAGAGAGAGAGAGAGAGAGAGAGAGAGCTTTAAGAGAGAGATTTAAAAATAAGTCTATGATCTAGAGAGAGATGAACTATCTAGAGAATGATAGGGAGAGAGAGGACCTATAGAATGATCTAAAGAGAGAGATTTAAGAGATGACCTATCTTAGAGAGAGGGATCATATAGATCTAGAGAGAGAGCTTTAAAAATAAGATTTATGATCTAGAGAGAGGGGGGGCCTAGAGAACAATAGAGAGAGGTTACCTATAGATAGAGAAGGATAGATAGAGAGGGAAAAAACTTTAAAAAGACTTAATTAGAGAGAAAGGGGGTCTAGAGAGTGATAGAGAGAGAGGACTTAGAGAGTGGTTTATAAGAGCAAGAGTGGTTGGCAAGAAATAGAGAGAGAGGTTGGTAAAAAATAGGGATAGGGAGAGCAAAAGAGAGGGGGTGAGAGAGCAAAAGACAGAGAGATCAAGTTCTAAATTTAACATCTTAAGTTAAATAATACAGTATTAAATAGAAACGTAAAGATGCATACCAAATTTTAGTCTATAATATCTTTCCATTATTTCTTCATGTAATCTTTGTACCTTTGCAGGTGAATGCTTTCATGCACTCTCATTTTGTCTTGTTCTTTTATTTTCCATCTCCTTTCTTTTAAAATATGCTCCTTAGAAATTCCACTCCAAATGTTTTTCCTCAATTTGCCTTGTAGAAGAAAAATGTGAATTGATCTTGCAATTTTGTTTAGGAAAAATGAAAAAATAAACTTCTATTTATATATGATTGTGAATTTTAAAAAAATGAAATTTTTGGTCGGCTGGGGGTTCAAATGAACCCTGATTGTTAAAATTAAGCAGGTTTGAACAAACATACTCGTTACAAAAATGTTTGTGCGAATTTAATGGGTTCGTTGAACGAACCCCCTAATTTTCTATCTACCCCCCTCTTCTTGCAACTTTCTGCAAATTTTTAGCCTTCGAAGCTTAGATGGAAGGTTCATATGCAATCAACTTGACAAACCAAATTGTAGGATGTTAGTCATTGAAACAAGATTTCTAACAACAATAATATTAATATATTTTGATTTTATTATGATTTTTTTAAATTTCTACTAAACATAGGTTTTTCACCGAACATCAACTTCTCTATTCTAGACATGAGGAAAAATAGTAAATTAATTTTTAAAAAATTAGAAAATATGTAGGCACTAGTTATTGATGTCCTTGTTCCAACAAAGAAAAAAATCAATTTTGATACGTATAGAACAAGTTATGTGCGACATCATATACCTATGTCTAGATTATAATTATTTTGACTTCAAAAATTAATTGAAAATAAAATGCAACAAAATGCTATGAAACCAAATGCAAACATTACATATTGGTGTTACATATCTAAATTCGAAAGAATCAAAATTTTATCCAATGTATAAAAAAAGTTATATGCGATGACATGCAACTCACTCTTTAAAAATGGTGTTTTTGTAAAAAAACAAGTTATCGAAGGATATGGAAAAAGAAATGCAATTTGATTACAATATTTCAAAAATAGGATATATTTATAATCTACATTCAAAATGGTACAAATCACTAGTTTTCATCATCTTCAAATTCCTCATGGTTTAGCAACTATAGGTGCCAGAAAGTGAAATTTTAGTTTAAAATGTTCAGTTTAATGTCAAGATTGGCCAAAAAGTGTAACCCACTATTGTGGGATCAACCAAATCTTACCTTTTTCCAATAATTGTTGGGAGTAAACTTAGTACATGTTTGTGCAATTGTTTATTATATCTTAATATTTAAAGACATTTAAAGTGTAATTAATTCATATTGATTATCAAGGAAAAAACATTTTACGAACATTTTAATTTGGAGCTAAACAATAACACTTCTACATCCAAATTAGAGTGCATTTACATTTAGGACGCTTGCATGTTTGAGAGTGGTCATTGATATTCCTCTAAGGTTGTAAATTTGGTCTATTTAGGAGGTTGATTAAAAAGAACTTGAATCTCATAATAAAATAGCTTCCCTTAAGTACTTTTCAATACTACTAGTCCTCATGCACCACCAAATAATAGAGATTTTATTGAAATAGATAATAAAATTTTATAGATTGCTAGATCAAATGTGTAGTTGAGAGATCAATTTTGCACTAACCTAAGCCACTCGAGATCAACCTACAACAATATTTTGAGTCTATTATAGTTCCAAAACAAGAAGCACATTAGAACCATTGATTTTTGGATCTTAACAAATTATTTTTGCACTACATCAATATTATTCTCTAGTTATTCTAAGAACGAAGTATCCTAATTCTTTGTATTTAATTTTTTAAAATAACTCTTTTTATTATTAATTCCCACCTCTTCTATTAAATTTAATTGTATTGATTCTTAATTGTATACATTTTGTAACTAGGAATTTGGGAATAAGCATCAGAGGCATATAATTAGGCAACCGCAAAACCTAACAAGCTTATGAAATCAAATCCTAATACACTCAATAAAGGAAATGAAGATGAAATTCAAAAGAAAACATAAACTAAAGTGCGTGAATCTCCTTCATAGTTCCTCCATTGGCATTATTTCTCCTTCAAATCAATGTGGTGTCACCTACAAATGCAAGTGAAAATGAGAGAAAATTGGATTGTAAAAGATGGATTTGAAATCGAAAACATAAGGGTACTCGAATTGTGGCTATCCATGATCGAAGAAAAGGAGTCAATTTATAGGACAAAAATCTCCAAAATTGATGAGCAATTGAAAAGGGTAACAAATTCAAAAATTGGCATTATTATGACATAATTCAATGACAAATTGCTATGTCAAAATAATGACAATTTGAGAGTGAATTGTTTTCATCAATTATGACATGATAGAGAGTGAAAATAGCCACTTAGTTATGACAAATTATCCTCAAAATTTTCTCATTGATTTAATGACAAATTGAACATGAAAATAGCTTTGAAAATATGACAAATTGAGCATGAAAATAGGAGAGAAATTAGAGGAGAAATTAGTGGGAAATGTTAAGCGAAAATTAGGTGGAAAAGGAAAATTAGAAAATTAGAAAAAATAGGTGACACTAATTAATAAATTTCATTTATTAATTTGCTCACAAAAGGAGGGAAACTAATTCGCCTATTAAATATTTAATTTAATTGTGAAATAGGATACTTAGGATAAATGAATAAATTCATTTAACCTAAAGGAAAGTGTTAGAAAGGATCAAATGAATTAATCATCAAACCTTAGGAGATGGACTAGAAATGAAATTAGGTCTTGACATGATTAAATAAATAAATACATGAAAACAATCACGATCAAAAGGACAATTGACAAGGACTTGATAATTTAGATGACATTGATTAACAAAGACCAATGACGAATTGGTCACAAATGACAAAGGAATCAATTGATAAAGGATAAATGACAAAGGATCAATGACTAATTGATCCAAAATTGATGAAGATTGATGATTGATTGAGATTGATGACAAATCGATCAAAGATTGATGAAAGGTGCCTTTGATAAAGATTGACAAGGATTGATGATGAATCGATCACAAATTGATAAAGGATTGACGACAATTACAATTGAAGATTGAAAGGGATTCAAAACGATCGAAAATGATTGATAATGACGACCACTCATTGCAATTTGAAAATGATATTGACAAGACGTAATTGAAATGTGAGAGCATTGGAATCGAGAAGGAAAGAAATATAAAAGAATGACAAAATATCGACAAATGATAAAGATCGAATGTGCGAAATAGAAGAAATGTTAATAAGATGTGAAAACCCTAAAATAAGGTCATGCAAACATGTTAAAGTACAACATCGCAAGCGTTGACCATTTTTAGATGCCTACACATTTAAATTTAATCAACCTAAATTAATGTGTAGAAAATTTTGTTTCAGGGACTTTTAGCCTGACCTGCACCAAGAGAGGCCACAATGGGGACCTCTTCCCCAAACCCAAAAATCCTCCTCCTTCACTATTACTCTCCCTTCTCTCTCCTTCTCCTTACAATCTCTCCTTCATTCACCTACAATTTTTCTCTTCTCTTCTTCATCCCTCCCACCTTCCTTCTTCTATATTGTCCTCCTATCTTTCTCCTTAGTCTTATTCATCCTTCTCTCCCGGCTCCCTTCCGCCTTCTTCCTCCTCCATCCTCCCTGCTACTTACTACCTTTCCCTCCGTTCAACCTTCCCTCACTACGTTCCTTCCATCTTCGGCTCCTTATCACGTCTTGCCTCCACTCCACACCTCTGCTCCTTTCACCCTCTATCATCTCCTCGTTATCACTCCACCACCGATACTCCTTCCCCAGACATACTTTCCTACTGCTCCATCCACCTCTCCACCTCCGTGTATGTTGATTCCCCTATCGCTACATCCACCAACCACCTTGCTCCTCTATCACAATCTTTCTGCTATTGGGGATAAGACTCCCCTCCTCTTCGTTCATTTGTAGAGCCTCCTCCCAGCTTGCTAGCTCTGACCTTCCTTTCGCATCATCACCCGCTCCTTCCATCCTCTGTGGCCTTCTCTGCTAGCACCTCCTCTGCATTGACTACCATCACCGCCAACCACCAACCATCGAATCTTCCATGGGGGAGCTCAATAGATGCCACCAACAAGGGTGGGGACTTGAACACAAGACCGTTAAAATACAACGGTTCACAATCACCGCTGCGTTGCGGGATCATGCCCCTTATCATGAGTAATATTTTATATTATTTAACTTTTAAAAATAAAATTTTTAATATCAATTCCAAGCTTCTAATAATTAAATATAAATTAGGCTCCATTTATGGGGCTATTCGGTTTGATCCCTCCATTAATTTGAGAGAAAATGTCTAATGGAGCCCACTAGATAAGGTTTGGATCAAAGTAAAATTTGACGGGGTCTCTAGAGGAAATCTAGTTCCATGTGTTCTTATAGACTAGAAGGGAAGGATCCTAGTGGTCAAAGCCAAGAAATTGCTAATGAGAACAAATAAGGAAACAAAACTAAAGGTGACTTGGATTGGGATCCTCTTATGCATTAGTACAAGATTTAGGAGAGTCCACTCGGAAGGAGGCTTGATTGCGATTAACAAAATCAGGGGTCAGGATACACCGAATTAGAAGTGAGAAACTCCTATTGTAGATTTGGCAAGGGCTTACCTAATTAAACGATTTCAAACTCTCACACATATTCCAAGAGGGAAACATGGAGGTAAATGAGCTAGCAAAAGTTTCAATTAATATGATGATGGATGTCTTCATGGTGGATTTTGCTGATTATGATCCTTGCCACAATGAGCTTAAACTAGTGGAGAGGATGTTTGATGATAGGGAATTTATTTACGAGGCAAGAGAGAAGTTAATAGGGATGAATATGGTGGCAACATATGACTTTAACTATCCTAAGGAGCCAAGAGAAGGCATTGCCCATAATGGAGTTGACAATTTTCTTGGAACCTATAGAAAGATAGATGACATTCTACAGGCAAGTGATAAACAAGTGCTTAAGGAAGATTTTCAACATCCCAAAGCTAGAGGTGATGAAAGCCACTAAGGACATCTGAGGGGAGGCTTTCCTATCCTTGACTTATTGCTTTAGAGTTAATAGTGATACTGCTTCCCTCTTCATGGCTTGGTTATTGCAAGTTTGCAAGGAGAAGAGCTCGATGAAGTTTTTAATGCATAAGCTAGTGAAGGTGAGATGACAAGTAGATAGGCAACATTACCTAGATGAGGCGATTATTGGGTTTGAGCTTTTCTCAGCCCGGGGGGTTTGGTTGTGGTTCACCCTCTCCTCCAATGGCTTGTGGATACCCTTTTGTATTTGATAGAGGGATGAAGACGAGGAGGTTCAACAATTGCAAATGAGAAAAAACATTGTGCTCTTAAAGGAGATTGTGGGTGCCTTGAGGGTGGCAGATAGACCTATAACCTTGTCCCTCCTTGCGACACTAACATGACTGGCAATCACAAAGGGAGATGATGGATGACACTAGTTCAATTTAGTAGATAGATTTCTATGTTACAATCTCTTTTTGACTTTTTTGGTTGATCGTTGGTGTAAATTTGATGTATTTGGGTTTTGACACCCTTAATGCCAAATAAATGTATTAAAAAAATAAATTTTAAATTAATTATTTAACTAGCCTAAGAAGAATTTATTCCCTTATAATTATATTAAATACAAATTATTTTTTTATAAATTAAAAAGATCTCATTTTTGTAAATCAATAAATAATTATATATTCTAAATATTTAGGTAAATAATTGACGGATAAGAAGAAAAAGTTTTCAATTGGTTAAAAACACTAAAAACCCCCAAAAAACAAATTTGTACAACTGTTCTTTTAGTAGTGACAAAAGCTATTCCATACAAAATGTAATATGTGATCATCAAATATATGTATATATGTATGGTCATCATATAACCATCTATATCATGCATGAAGGATAATAAAAGTTAAAATATAGTTTGCTTTCAAATAATTGTGAACCACTACAATTAGAAACATTGATATTCATGTAATACAGTGGGTTGGTGCATGCATTAATAAAATGCAAAAATATGAGTTGAAATCACAATTTATTAACACAATCGTATTGTATTTTTTGTAGACACTTAAAATTGTCTAGTGTTTACAAATGTCAATATCACTAATTATTCTTCTATATTAATTAAATAATTTTAATAATTTAATTAATTTGACTTTATTCTTTGAATTAACATTCCCTTTCATTTCAAATTGATTATTCAATTTCTCTCTTAGTCATTTAATCAATTAACCATTTCCTCATCAAATTAATGAAATAATTTAGCTATTTAATTAATCTCGATAATTTACTTTAATTAAATGATCTTTTATTGTTTAATTAAAATCAATTTCTATATTCTCCTAATCAGATAATTTCTTTAAATTATTTAATTATCTAATAATGTCCTTGTCGTGTATCTGTGTGGTGTACTTGTTATACCTGTATCTGCAACACAAAAACACTCAATAAATCATTACAAGCATGGTTAGAAGATTTAATCAATGAAAGATAAAACCATAGCTAATCGACTTATTGCCTCCTAGTAAATGCGCATATGAATTTTTCTCTCATATCTTATTATGCAAATTCCAGTGACTTGACTACACTTAGATGTAGGATGTGAATGATTAAGATGCATGATCTAGCAAGAATAGCATGTTTAAGCTATATGAGTTATGATTGATCTAGCATGATTAAGCTAAGATTTAAGCTATAATTGAGCTAAAATGAGCATGATAACATTGCTAAGAAATTATAAACTATAAGCTAGATGCCTATAATAACAATGCATAAGATGAATCAAATTTGGGACTAAATGATATGAATTTGGGGATTTGAACTCCAAAATGGGGTCTATTTATAGGATTTTCCAAGGTTAGGGGTGAGGTGGCAGGATTCAATGGTCAAGATTGATCTGAAGATATCAATGGTTAAATTGGAGGTGAGTTGAGAAGAGGTTGGATGAAAGGGGACAATTGGTGGTAGGTAGGAAAAGGGGTTGGTTGGAAGGGAACACTCGGTGACAAGTGTCAAGAGGCTTTTCTCATGAGAGGGCAAAGTGTCCATGAAAAGGGGACATGGTGGTTAGGATGTGCAAGCTAGGATGGGGTTAAGCAAACCCGGGGTTAGATGGAAGGGTTAGGTTTAGGAGTGGTTAGGTTAGGTGGTTAAATGTTAGGAGACTTTGAATTCAAAAATTCAAATAATAGGAAAAGGCTAATTAATTTCAACAACTCATGAATTTGATTTGTTTTAATTAATTATGGGATTATTGAAGAAATGAATTTGGTGGGGGGAATTAATTAATTAAAGGGGTTTATTGAAATGAACCTATTGAGTAAATCCTTAGATTTATTAAGTAGATGAATTGGGGGGATTTAATCAAATTTTTTATAAATTCAATTATATTGGGGAGGGAGATTAATTGAGATAATTGCTTACTCAATTAATTATCTTCAGACCATTTTTAGGTGTATACATTTTGCCCCTATTTGAAGCGAGGTGTGATGACGCATTGATTCAAAGAATAATCTCATTTTGATGATGGTATTGGTTTGATAGGATGCCCCAGCTCTTGATTGCTAAATCCTAGTATGATGATGCCCCCTTGGGAGATCAATTGAGATAATTGATCTTTGGAGTTTTTGCAAGATTGATATCTCGATAGATTTGATTTGATTTCTACAACTATGTTTGATGAAAATGCGAGTTCTTTGATTAGCTTGATTGCCTAGATCGGTAAGATTGAAAAATCTTGATTGATTAGATTCGGTCTGGTTTCAGGAAGGATTCATCCTGTATAAGACATTGATGATCACAGCATCTGGTTTCAAGAAGGATTCATCCTATATAAGACATGATCAGAGCGTCTGGTTTCAGGAAGGATACATCCTGTATAAGACATTAATCAGAATCAATTCGTCTGGTTTCAGGAAGGATTCATCTTGTATAAGACATGATCATAACGTCTAGTTTCAGGAAGGATTCATCCTGTATAAGACATGATCAGTCTGGTTTCAAGAAGGATACATCATGTATAAGACATGATAGAATTGATTAGGTTTGATTGATTGATTTCATTTGATAAGATTGATTAGATAAAGAACTGACAGTTTGTTGATATCAAGTTAAAGAAATTTTTGGATATGCTGATGTTGGTGCATTTGAGGGGATAGCATAAGATTTTCGTCAGGTTGACAATATCTGGAGAGAGATGAGTCATCATTCTGATTGTGTATACACTTTTGATAATATCTTGATGATTCCTGCGATATATTTGACCTAGGATAAAAGGAGCTTTTGGGATCCATGCAAGAATGAAATGCAAGCTAAATGATAATGCAAATGTGAATGAAATGCAAAACTATGATTGAACCAGTCACTAGATTATTGCTTTTTGTTGTCATCACTGATCTTTTTAAAATGTGGGAAGTGAGTGCAAACATCGATGGTATAATTAAACCATGATGACCTGAGCACTTCTTTCCTCGATTTTGATATTGCAAGTTAACACAAGCATCGAGGTATAATTAAACCATGATGACCTGAGTGTTGTTTGCGTAAAACAGGCAGTATTAACCATTGGTATATGCAAATTGGAAATGTCTTCGATGATACTTTGATGATCATGTCCTGAGACAAAATTGCACCTACTAATGATTAATTTACAGACAGCAGACAAGAAAAATATCATGTTCCTTCCTTGTTCCTCTAGTCAGAGACATCCTGGAGGTACTCAGAAATCATGATAGCGAAAATCAAGATAATAAAGGTAAACCAAAGTGCTGAAAGCATTATCTAAAAGATATCATCCATTAAAATTTGTTCGATGTGCTTAGACTGACGTGTGATAGTTTGATGGTTAATAGTTTGATCTCGTGTTCGACATTGGATGTGTCTCAGTGTTTTCGCTTGATAAATGTTGTCTAACTATTGTTTACCTGTATGATTAAAGCTCAAAATGATCGAAAGATTTTTGCCCCCAGCTAGGTGTAGGATTTTGCCCCAAGCCTAGAAACAAAGTTGTTATGATATACTCAATGATCCAAACCATGGCAAGAGTCTGGGTGCAATGCTTGCGTATGTACAAATGCTTCATGATGGATGCTGATGGAGGATGAATGCAAGCAGAAAAATGCATGAACTAATAGATGGAAGAGCTAGCTGATAAATAGCACCTATTTGCCAGGTTTTCGCCATCTGTTTTTATTGTACTTTTTCTCATATTTGATTTTTTTTTTTTCATTTTTTCTTTTTCATTGTTTTTTATTTTTCTGATTTTTCACTGTTTTTGATTTCTCTAATTTTTCACTGTTTTTTATTTTTTTTATTTTTCAGACATAAAATTTCTTCAGATGCATGTTATTCATTGGTTCGTCGAGCTGATCCCCGTCTTGTGTTGATAGCTGATATGCTCCTAACCCAAATATTGTTGTGACTACAAATGGTCCTAACCAGTTTGGTTCAAACTTGCCTTTCTTTTCTCGATCTGCCTGATTGTGTGGATTTTCTTTTAGTACTAGTTCTCCAACTTGAAAGATTTATGGTTTGACCCTGTGATTGTAACTTCGACACATTCCTTGCTGATATACCTTCAGATGATCAAAGGCATTTTGTCTTCGTTCATGGATCAATTCTAACTCCTACAGTCTAGATACTCTTTGTTCTTCATCTGGGATGAGACATTTTAATGATACATGTAGAGAGGGTATCTCTACTTCGATTGGCAATATGACTTCTGATCCATATACAAGAGAGAAAGGTGTGGCACTTGTTGGTGTGCAGATACTTGTACGGTAGGCCCATAGAGCAGGGTTTAGTTGAATATGCCAATCTTTCCTAGCATCATTCACTGTCTTTTTGAGGATTTTTAGAATGGTTTTGTTTGATGCTTCTGCTTGTCCATTCCCCTGTGGATAGTATGGTGTGGAGAATTTATGTTGTATTTTGAACTTCTCACATAGCTCTTGTACATCCTTATTTTTGAATGGTCAGCCATTATCAGTGATAATGGTCATTGGTATTCCATAGTGACAGATGATGTAGTTCAAGATAAATCGAGCAGTTTGTTTTCCTGTGATATTGATAAGACGTACCGCCTCAATCCACTTTGTGAAATATTCTGTAGCTACGAGGATGAATTTGTGACCATTAGATGATGAAGGATTTATCTTTCCTGCTAGATCAAGACCCCATTGGCAGAAAGGCCAAGATGTTGCTAAAGCATGAAGTTCTTGTGCTGGTGCATGAATCAAATTTCCATGGATCTGACATTGTTTGCATGTTCTAGCTATTTGAAAATAATCTCGTTCCATAGTCGGCCAATAATAGCCCAAGCGTATGAGTTTTTTTGAAAAGGTAAGACCACTTGAATGAGTGCTACAAATGTCGTTATGGACTTCATGTAAGACCTTCTCAGATTCTTCTTGTTCGAGACATCTTAAGAGAGTACCGTCTAGACCACGTTTAAACAGGGTATCTGCGATGAGAGTATAATGAGAGGACTGGCGAATAAAGTTTCTCTTTTGGTTCTTTGATAGGTCAGGAGGTAAGGTGTTATCTTTCAGGTATGTGTAAGTTTTGCCATAGCGGGAGGAATTATGTCCAATAAGTTGACAGATGGTTTGGGAAACCGGACAATTATGAGAAGGATAAGACAACTCTTCAACTAGGAATTCATAATGTTCTTGATTTTCCTGTGTTTGTAATAGAGAAGCCAGTGTTGCCATGGCGTCTGCTGCTTTATTATCATTTCTTGGAATTTGTTCAAAAGTGATTTCGACAAAGTATTTCTTGAAATCCTCCACCATCTTTTTGTAAGGCATGAGTTTGTCATCTTTTGTTTGATTGTCATCATTGATTTGATTGATGACGAGCTGAGAGTCTCCAAAGACCTGAAGTTGTTTGATGTTCCATTCTACAGCCATTTTGATACCTGTTACCAATGCTTCATACTTTGTTATGTTATTTGTACATGGAAAGCTTAATTTGTATGCTTTCGGGATTTCATGACCTTGTGGTGTGATGAGTAAAATACCTGCTCCTGATCCATGTTGTGTATATGAACCATCAAAGTATAGTTGCCATGTTTTTGTTGTGATTGTTAGTATGTCTACATTGGGAAATTCAATCCTTAAAGGATGATCAGCTTGAAGTGGTGCCTCTGCTAGTTGGTCTGCAATGACTTGTCCTTTGATAGCTCTCTTGTCAACATACTCAATATCAAACTCGCTTAGGATCATAATCCATTTAGCTAGTCGTCCTGTTAATGTTGTCTTGCTGAGTAAATATTTGAGAGGATCGATTTTAGCTATTAACTTGATGGAGTGAGATAGGAGGTAGTATCGTAATTTTTGAGAAGCAAAAACTACTGCCAGACATGCTTTTTCTGTTGGTGAATAGTTGACCTTGTATCCTACTAATATTCTGCTGATGTAGTAGATAGCTCATTCTTTTCCTTCATTATCCTGTTGTGCAAGTAGAACATGATGCTTCAGTGATTGATACATAGAGTCATAATGGTTTTTCAGGAATTGGTGACATTAGGACAGGTGGTTGCATGAGATATGCCTTGATTTTGTTGAATGAGTCCTCACATTGATTGTCCCATTTAAAATGAACATTTTTATGTAATAAATGAGTAAATGGTTGACATTTATCTGCTAGCTGAGCAACAAATCTTCTAATTGACTGGAGTCTTCCTTGGAGTGATCTGAGTTCACTGATATTTTTGGGAGATGCCATTTCCATGATTGCTTTTACCTTAGCTAGATCTACTTCAATGCCTCTAGATGAAACAATGTATCCCAATAGCTTGCCTGAAGTAACACCAAAGGCACATTTCTTAGGGTTTAGCCATAGCTTCTATTGTTCTAATCTGTCAAAGATCTTTTTTAGTATCTCTATATGTTCTTCTCTGTTGTATGATTTTGCTAAGATGTCATCCACATAGTCTTCCATGAATGTGTTGGCATTATAACAAACAATAATAGATTGTTGGCATTTCAATAAGGATATTGAGAAGGTTGTTGATGATTATGGATATAACTGATTAAGGATGTTTACTGTCTTGATATTATTATTTTGTCATTGATGTCAGGAAATTGATTTTCTAATTCAGTATGATGTTGCCATATCTTAAGAAGTATGATTTGATGAGTATAAAGATGTCGGTAAAAGACACAGAAAGAATATGATGAATAAGGAGAGAAATAAGTTATTCAATGGGCAACTATTACCGAGTTAGACAATGATGAGATCATGATGTTTAGATTGTTTCGATATCCTACATATGTTGCTGATTGTAAGGTTAATACTATACTATGTTACCGAGCAAAGAACCTAGTCGGTAAACCCTAAGGAACCTAGTCGGTAAACCCTAAGGTTATCGCTATCGATTAATGAAGGCAGAATGTCTACCGAGTGAAGTTTAGTATTTAGCGAGTTGTAACTGAGCTGTAAAAGAATACATTAAATGATTACATGCGTTATTTAATGAAGGAAGTTGATGAGCTGGAACTGATTAAATGATTGGTATGTCGTGCATGAAGTTTGTTAATGAATCTATGGCAAAGGAAAATTGGCATGAAGATCTACAACACAGATTGAACCGCATTACCCTAGCACAAGTTCCAAGAAATGTGTGCAAGTTCCAAGGCGGGGTAAAACATTTTTCAGATCAAAGGATATATTGAACCTGGTCAAGTTTGAAGATCTGATGGCTATGATTGATCATGGGATATGTGATCAAGGAGATTAAGTGGTTGGCAAATTGTTTATAAATAAGGAAATGTTGATAAACAATGTATACGGGCAAGTGTATGCACAGGGATGCTACATAGTGATTACTAAGCATAGAAGCTTGAAGGACTGTTTGAATAACAAAGTATAGAGCCCAGCAGATGGACAAGATTAGTTCTATGTCTAGATTGTATTGAGCAAATAAGAATCTTCTTTAGCATTTTAGATGTGAAGTTGCAGATAGATTTTTATTACTGTTATTTTGTGAAGTGACAAAAAATCTCTTAACCGAGTGGACTTAACAGTCTTATTTGTAAAAACCTCTAGCAAGGTGACATTCTGATTGAGTGTTTGAAATCCTTTAACAAGGTCACCTCTAACAAGGTGAAGATCCTAACAGATCTGAGGGAAATCCCTTAACCGAGTCACATCTAGCAATGTGTTTGTAATCTTTAACAAGATTTTCTTTTAACCGAGCATACTCTAGAAGAGTATATTTCTTAGTGGGTTCGAAATCCCACAGTGGTTTTTCCCTATTTGGGTTTCTACGTTAAATCTAGTGTTATGAGGTTTATGATGTTTATATGCTTTTGAGTTTGCATGTTTAATAGTTTTGGTTATATTACTAAAGTATATGTTACCGAGGTTGAATCTGATGTTTTTATGGAAGATTAAGTTTGTATGATTCCCCCCCCGCCCTCTCATCTTATCAGCTTGGCATCTGTACTTAACATTGAGTATCAGAACTATCAATTGGTATCAGAGCTTTGGACTCCGGAAGAAAAGTTTAAAGGTACTTGAGGCAAAGATCCAAAGATGTATAAGAGGGATGCACCGAAGCTGAACAAGTCAAGTTTCTCTACATGGCAGAAAAGGATGAAGTTGTACCTATTAGGAGTTGGAGAATATGTTGTATATTATCTGGAGAATGATTTCATTACACCAAGCACCTATCCATTGACAATGGAAGAGATAAAGGCAAAGCAAGAACATATCCAAGCAATGATTGAAACAACATCTGCATTGGCTGACTCAGAGTTTAATGATCTAGAAGGCTGCAATGATGCAAAGGCAATGTGGGACAAGCTCATATCTGTATATGGCAGTGATGAACATGTTCAAAGAGAAAAAGTAGACAGTCTAAGAGGACAACTTGAATCTATGAGGATGAATGAAGGTGAGAACATAACTCAGTATAGTACAAGACTAAAGGAGATTGTCAATCAAATCAAAGGAGCAGGTGGAACCATTGAAGAAAAGGACATAACAAGTAAGTTGTTAAGAACCCTTCTACCAGCTTATGCAATCCGAGTCTCTACAATCAATGAATTGAGGTTTGTACCCAATATGCCAGTTTCTTTAGATGCTACTATTGGTAAGCTACATGCATTTGAGTTAAGTAATTTTGAAAACAGTGGGTCTTAGGTAAATAAAGTTGAATCTACATTTAGTTCTTTTCATCCTGATGAATCTAATGATTACAATGAAAGAAAGTATAAGTACTCTGAAGGAGATCACGGTGGAGCAAGTGAAAGATTTCGTAAGAACATGGAAGAAGTACACAAACTGTATGAGGAAATCAGAAAGCAGGAAGAGTTTGAAGCACTATTAGCCAGAAGGTTACTGAGAGGCAAAGGTAAGTATAAAGGAAAACTACCTTTGAAATGTTTCAATTGTGATAAGATAGGACATATGGCTTCTAACTGTCCTGACAAAGATTCTACTGAAAAGAGAGATTACCGAGATGACAGACACAAAGATAATCATTACAGAGGACACCGAGACTTCAGAAGAAGAGATAGAAAGACATGCTTAATAGCTGATGAGGAATCCAATGATGACAAATCAGATGAAACTGATACAGAGGAAGTAGTTTATGTGGCTATCAAAGATGGATCAGATGAAGAAAGGTATGAAGAAAAAGCCCTAATATCTCACATAAATACTAATGATTCTTGGATCATAGATAGTGGATGCTCACATCACATGACAGGTGATAAACACAAGTTTGTTATGTTAGAAGACTATGATGGAGGCTATGTAAGACTTGGTAATGATGCACCATGTCCAGTGAAAGGTAAAGGATCCATAACACTTCTTGACAATGCAAAGTACAATGATGTTTATTGGGTTGAAGGTTTGAAATATAATTTGTTGAGTGTAGCACAGCTAAACAACACAGGTTACCAAATAGAATTTCAGAAAGGAATTGTCAAAGTTCATGACAAGAATGGAAAGTTAGCTGCTACTGGGACACAAACAAAAGGTAACACATTTCACCTTGACTCAACTCGGAACAAGTGTCTATATGCAAAGATAGATGATACCTGGTTATGGCATAAAAGGTTTTGTCATGTAAATTTTGATAATCTGATCAAAATAAGCAAGAAGCAGCGAGTAAGAGGTCTACCGAATTTGGAAAAACCTGAGAATGCTATGTGCCAAGGATGCCAGATGGGTAAGATGACAAGATCAAGCTTTACGAGTAAGTCCTACACTTCTAAGGGAATTTTAGATCTTGTGCACACTAATCTTTGTGGTCCTATGAAAGTTCAAAGTTATTATGGTGATAAATATTTCATATTATTTGTGGATGACTATTCAAGGATGATGTCAGTAATGTTTTTAAAAGAAAAATCAAAAGCTTTTCAAATGTTTAAATGGTACAAGGCAAGAGTTGAAAATGAAACAGGAAGACAACTGAAATGTCTTAGATCAGATAGAGGAGGAGAGTTCACATCTGATGGGTTCAACTTATTTTGCAATGATCATGGTATTAAAAGACAAGTCTCTGCACCAAGGACTCCACAACAAAATGGAATTGTTGAGAGAAGAAATAGATCTATTGTGGATTGTGCCAGAACCCTGATGATTGAAAAGAAAGTACCACAAACATTTTGGAGAGAAGCAATAAGCACAACAGTTTACACCTTGAACCGAGTACAACTGAAGAAAAGAACTTTGAAGACACCATATGAAATCTAGTATAACAAGAAACCTAATGTAAGTTATTTCAAAATCTTTGGAAGTAGATGTTATGTACACAAAGATGATAGAAATGGAAAGTTTGATCAGAAAAGTGAAGAAGGAACATTTCTAGGTTATTCTTCTAGAAGTAAAGTATTTAAATGTCTGATCAAATCATCTAACAAAATAGTAGAAAGTGCAAATGTGAAAATTGATGAATTTGCATAAAGAAATGATGAAGGAAACTCCAAAGAACCAGAAGATTATGATGAATTTGTCTATGTTCAACCGACAAGTCTTACCGAGAAAACTGTTGAAGTAAATGAAGAGAATATACAGTTACCGAGTGATGAAGAAGATCATACAGAGCCTACCGAGCCTGTATTAGCCAAGTATGTCAGAAGACATCATGCATCAAGTCAGATTATAGGAGATAAAGATGATCCAGTGATGACAAGGAACAAACTGAGACATAACACATGTCTAATATCTGAATTTGAACCGAGAATAGTGAAAGAGGCATTTAACAGTGAAGATTGGATAAATGCTATGACAGAAGAGATTGATCAAATCAAGAAGAATGACACATGGACTCTAATCCCAAGACCGAAGCACAAAAATGTAATCAGTACAAAGTGGATTTTCAGAAACAAGATGAATGAAAAAGGTGAGGTCATTCGAAATAAAGCAAGACTAGTTTGCAAAGGTTATGCTCAAGAAGAGGGAATTAATTATGGTGAAACTTTTGCACCTGTGGCTAGACTTGAAGGAGTAAGAACATTGTTGGCATATGCTGCTTACAAGAATTTCAAGGTATATCAAATGGATGTCAAATCTACATTTCTGAATGGTATATTAGAAGAAGAAGTTTTTATTGAACAACCTGAAGGATTTGTTGAAGACAAGAGTAAAGATGAGGTATATAAATTGAACAAAGCATTATATGGTTTGAAACAAGCACCTAGAGCATGGTATGAAAGATTGCACTCTTGTTTGATTAAGATTGGTTTTATAAGGACAAGTGAGAACATCATTATGTACATGAAGAATGATGAAAATGGAATACTGATCTCAGCCATATTTGTTGATGATATTATATTTTGTGGAAATGACTCTTTATGCAAGAACTTTGGAAATGAAATGAGCAAAGAATTTGAGATGTCATTAATCGGTGAGATAAAGTATTTTATAGGTTTACAAATACTGCAAATGAAAAATGAGATTTTCATTACTCAATCCAAGTACATAAAGGCAATCTTGAAGACATTTGGAATGGAGGATTCAAAACCAGTAAGTACTCTAATGACTACCAATTGTAAATTATCAAAGAATGATGAATCTGCATCTGTTGATGAGACACTTTACCGATCCATGATTGGAAAGCCACAATATGTTGTTCAAAGCAGGCCAGATATAGCACATGCAGTAGGTATAGTTGCAAGATTCTCTGCAGATCCCAAGGAAACACACATGATAGCAATCAAAAGAATTTTTAGATAGTTGAAAGGCACTGAGGATTATGGCTTAGTATATCAGAAAGGAGATGATTTTGATTTAAAAGTTTATACTGATGTTGATTGGGCAGGCAACATTGGTGACAGGAAAAGCATAAGTGGAGGAGCTTTCTTTTTAGGAGAAAGACTAGTGAGTTGGCTTAGCAAGAAACAAGGATGTGTTTCATAGTCAATAACAGAAGCTGAATATGTTGTTGCAGCATTGAATTGTACCAACATAGCATGGATCAAACAACTATTGGATGGTATAAATGAGAAAGTTACCGAACCAGTAATTATATTCTGTGACAATACAAGTGTCATTAACATTTCAAAGAATCCTGTTATGCACTCTAAGACAAAGCACATCTCTATCAAATATCATTATCTTAGAGAAGAAGCTCAAGAGAAGAAAGTGGTGTTGGAGTATGTTAGCACAAAGGAGAAAATAGCAGATATCTTCACCAAGCCACTGCCAAGGGACACTTTTGAGTATCTCAGAAGTAAGTTAGGGGTCCTACCCCTATTTTCCATTCACTGACCAAGTTTGGTGAAAGCATCAATTCAATGACTCTATAGAATATCTTTTAGGAGTTGATGCTGATTTACACACTTTAGGAGGATTTCTAAAGGTGTGCAGGAAACAATACAGGAAACAAGAATTGAAGACAAAATGCTCTAACCGAGACTAAGTTGACACATAACAGTAGGAATTCACTTCATACAGGAAGAAATTATGTTTTAGTTCTTTACTTTTTGGCATTGTTGTCAAAGGGGGAGAAGACTAGAGAAGACTGGAGAAGACTGAGAAAAGAGGAGAAGTCTAATGTATGGGGGAGAAGACTAATGACAGGAAGAGAGCATTTCAGCATTTCAGAATCTCACAACAATCCGAATCATTTAGGTCAAATCAATTGGTTTTGCCATCAATGCCAAAGGGGGAGATTGTTGGCATTATAACAGACAATAAGAGATTGTTGGCATTTCAATAAGGATATTGAGAAGGTTGTTGATGATTATGGATATAACTGATTAAGGATGTTTACTATCTTGATATTATTATTTTGTCATTGATGTCAGGAAATTGATTTTCTAATTCAGTATGATGTTGCCATATCTTAAGAAGTATGATTTGATGAGTATAAAGATGTCGGTAAAAGACACAGAAAGAATATGATGAATAAGGGGAGAAATAAGTTATTTAATGGGCAACTATTACCGAGTTAGACAATGATGAGATCATGATGTTTAGATTGTTTCGATATCCTACAGATGTTGTTGATTGTAAGGTTAATACTATACTATGTAACCCTAAGGAACCTAGTCGATAAACCCTAAGGAACCTAGTCAGTAAACCCTAAGGTTATCGCTATCAGTTAATGAAGGGGGATGTCTACCGAGTGAAGTTTAGTATTTACCGAGTTGTAACCGAGTTGTAACAGAATACATTAAATGATTACATGCGTTATTTAATGAAGGAAGCTGATGAGCTGGAACTGATTAAATGATTGGTATGTCGTGCATGAAGTTTGTTAATGAATCTATGGCAAAGGAAAATCAGCATGAAGATCTACAGCACAGATTGAACCGCATTACCCTAGCACAAGTTCCAAGAAATGTGTGCAAGTTCCAAGGCGGGGTAAAACATTTTTTAGATCGAAGGATATATTGAACCTGGTCAAGTTTGAAGATCTAATGGCTATGACTGATCATGGGATATGTGATCAAGGAGATTAAGCGGTTGGCAAATTGTTTATAAATAAGGAATTGTTGATAAACAATGTATGCAGGCAAGTGTATGCATAGGGATGCTACATAGTGATTACCGAGCACAGAAGGTTGAAGAACTATTTGAATAATAGAGTATAGAGCCCAGCAGATGGACAAGATTAGTTCTATGTCTAGATTGTATTGAGCAAATAAGAATCTGCTTTAGCATTTTAGATGTGAAGTTGCATATAGATTTTTATTACTATTATTTTGTGAAGTGACAAAAAATCTCTTAACCAAGTGGACTTAACAGTCTTATTTGTAAAAACCTCTAGCAAGGTGACATTCTGATTGAGTGTTTGAAATCCTTTAACAAGGTCGCCTCTAACAAGGTGAAGATCCTAACAGATCTGAGGGAAATCCCTGAACCGGGTCACATCTAGCAATGTGTTTGTAATCTTTAACAGGATTTGCTTTTAACCGAGCATACTCTAGAAGAGTATATTTCTTAGTGGGTCCGAAATCCCACAGTGGTTTTTTTCTATTTGGGTTTCCACGTTAAATTTGGTGTTATGAGGTTTATGATGTTTATATGCTTTTGAGTTTGCATGTTTAGCAGTTTTGGTTATATTACTGAAGTATATGTTACCGAGGTTGAATCTGATGTTTTTATGGAAGATTAAGTTTGTATGATTCACCCCCCCCTCTCATCTTATCATCTTGGCATATGTACTTAACATTAAGTATCAGAACTATCAGAATGTATGCATCATGTCATGAAATATAGTTGTCATAGCTCTTTGATATGTAGCACCTACGTTCTTTAATCCAAAAGGCATGACGTTCCAGCAGAAAGTACCCCATGGACATGTGAAAGCTATCTTTTCTTGATCTTCGAGTGCTATTTTGATCTGATTGTATCCAGAGAAACCATCCATTAGAGAGAACATGGAGTGTCTAGCAGTTAAATCTACAATGATGTCAATGTTAGGCAGAGGAAAATCATCCTTTGGACAAGCATTACTAAGATCTCTGAAGTCTGTGCATATTTTGAAGCTCTTATCTGGCTTTGAAACATGAACGATGTTGGATACCCATTGAGGATAGGCAACAGGTCTGATGAATCCAACATCCAAAAATTTCTTTAGTTCTGCTTTGACTAGAATAGCAATATGCAGATGCATTTTTCTTAACTTTTGTTTGACTGGTTTGGCTTTTGGATTTACATTTAGGTGATGCATAATAAGCTCTGGATCCAACCCTGACATGTCTGCATATGACTAGGTGAAATTGATTTGCCTTCATTTGAAAAATTCCATATATTGATGCATTTCCTTTTCTGATAGAGAAGTTGATGGATGAAGAATCTTTGGTTGCTCTGTTGTGCCAATGTTAACTGCTTTTGTTGGTTCGATCAAAATGGATGACCATTCTTGATAGTGCTCAGGTAAAGTGTCAAATCTCCCATCTTCCAGTGCCTCAAGAAGGTTTTCACCGTTAGATGCATCATTTGTTTTTACTTTTTCTTGATCTAATGTTGCCAATAAATGGTTTTCAGCATTAGACCTGATGTTATTTTCTTTATTTTCACTTTTGCGACTAGGAGATTTGGCACCCACTTGACTCAAAGATATGTTAGCAGAATCCCTAGTGAAAGTTGTTACGGGTTTGATTGCATTAAGATATACATATATGGCATGGTCGTTTGGAAGGGTGTCAATGGCGATATGTCCTTCATTTTCCCAATCAATAAGTTCGGGGTGTAGTAGAGGTAAGGGATCGTCAGGTTGAGATGTTTCAAGGGTATTAAGGGTCATGATAGATGTGTCAAAGTTTTCAGTATTTATATCCATGTCTAGAACAGTACTCTCATCAGAATGAATTCGTATAAGAATATCCTAATCGTCCTCGATTAAGTCCAAGTTAGTCGAATGTGATTCTAATTCAAGTGAACTAGGTCCTGACATTTGTCCTGCATACGTGTGAACTACATTGACTTCTACATCTCCTTCAAAGCAACTTTCTTCAGTTGAGTCTTCAGAATGATAGGAATCACATTCCCACTCATTAGAATCTGTCTCACTGGCAGCTTGCAATCTACAAATTTGATCATATAACATTACTTCTGTTATTCTTAATATATCTTGTCTTCTTTCGTATTCAGCTTCTTCTGGACTGAGATTGAGTTCTGTCAACCTTGTTATGAGCTCTCCTAGATTTTTACTAGGATCAAGTTTGTTTTGATCGAGATTTAATGTTGCTTGAGAGATGCTTTTGGTCTGTTTTTCTTGTTGATTTGAAGCTTTCTTCTTTTCCCCTTTCATTGTTTGTGCTTGTTGTTCCCTTTCAATGGCAAGTTGTTCTTGTTTGTTCTCATATTCCTCTTGTTGTTGACTAAAAGATGTATCTTCTGGTAAATTAACTTGTCCATATCCTAAGCCTTTTTTGTCTGTAGCCTGCTGAGTATAAGGTTGGATAGGTTCTGAGATACCTTCTTTTATTTTCCCTATAGGACCAGTTCCAGTGTATCCCATCTTTCTGAGGATGTGAAATCCTTTTCCATACTTTTTTGTAGGTATGCGGACATTGTTGATCTTTTGTTGGACCTATTCATCTTGGTATAGCCACTGTAGCACATCTTTGTCTTCTATTTCCTCTGATAAGGTCCCCGCACTAATAAATACTCCATCAAATATTAGAAGATGCTTTACAATTTGTTGTTTAGAGTTTGATGATTTCCCAAGGATTTAGCAGAAAGTGGCATTTGTGATATTGAATATTCTTCATTCCCTCGATCTTTTAGCTGCATTTGTTTTTCCATACTTGACAGAATAGAGGCAAATGATTGTTCCTTGGATCGTATGTTTGAAGATGATGCCTCCCTATTATGGGGAACAATGACTTCTTGAGCTGATTTCATATTACTGCAATATTGAAAAGGATTTGAATCTGCAGAGATAGTGATTTCCTCTCCATTGTATGGAAATTTTACACATTAATGGTATGTTGATGGGACAGCTTACAAGTCATGGATCCATGGTCTCCCTAGGAGTATATTATATGATAAATCCAAGTCTAGAACTTGGCATGTTGTGTTTTTCTGCAAAGGTCCCACTCTGATGGGTAATATCACCACTCCTTTAGAGGATCACTCTTCTTCATCATATGCTTTGATTGTGATATTTTTCTGCGGATCAACTGCATCTTCTTAATAACCTAGAGCATGAACAAAACTTAATGAACAAATATTTAGGCCAGCTCCACCTCTATTAGGACACGTTTAACGCGCATCTTATGAATGATGACTTTGATATGTAGGGGAGAATCGTGGGGATGTTGTAAGGACACACCATTTTCTTCAGTGAATGCTAAGCAATGAGGGGTTGTGAGGTGTACCACCATGGTTTGGAATTGATTGATATCAAGATCTTTGGACACTGTTGTATGTACTAATGCTCGTTCAAGAATTTCTTTGTGTGCAGGTGAAAGTTTTAAAAGTTCTAAGATGGATATCTGTGCAGGCATTTTTTGTAATTGTTCTACTAGACTATATTGTTTTGTAGTGGATGATGTGTTTGTCATAGGATCTGGTAAAACTACTTTGGCTTTACTTCATGTGATAATATAAGCAGGTTCTTGATTTTACTTTTCTTTAACTACAATCACGTTTACCACATTATCATATGTATGAGCGTAGTTGACCTTTGCTTTACCCTTACCATTGTTTGTTGTTGATGATTCACCTTTCTCATAGTTCGGAAATGGAGTTTTAAAAGCTATATGAGATTCATTTGTTGTATGTCCATCCACAGTTATTACTCCCTTATCAATCAAATCTTGTATGACATGTTTCAACTTCTGACAATTATTTGTGAGATGTCCCTTGTTTCGATGGAAATTGCAATATTGATGATCATTCCACCAGGGTGGGTTTATTTGAGGTTCATAGTTCCTTTCTTCTAGCAAAGAAATCAATTTATTAGCGATAAGTGTTTTTAATGCTGACCCCAGGGGTTCACCAATGTTTGTAAATTGTCTCTGAAAGAAGGTTTTGATAGTTGCTCTTTGGTGATTATTGTTTTGTTGTGCTGTTGCTGAGTGAGTAGATAAATTGAAAACCGGTTGCTTTGGTTTCACATTGTTGTTATCTACTATTCCATCGTTAGCTACATTTCAATTTCTATTTCAAAATTTTGGCTTGTCATTATGATTGTTGTTGTTAGGAGGATATAATCCTTCTTTGTATACTTTTAAATCACCTTTCTTTATCATGGCTTCTTCCATTTTGATTCCATTATCAACCATTTTTTCAAAACTTTGATTTCCTTGCATTTTTATGTAATAACTCATTTGATTGAATATGTCCATTTTTTCATACTCTGGCACTGTATGAGGATACCACAAAGCTAATCGTCTCCATCATTGTAAGAATGTCATGAAAGGTTCTCCAGCTTTTTGTTTGGCGTTACATAGGTCTAGCATTGTGACTTCATGTTGTATGTTATAAGAGTATTGTGAAACAAACTTATCCACCAATTTTGAAAATGATATGATTCCAGGTGGAAGTTTGGAGAACCATTCCATAGCTAGTCCAGTTAAGCTTTTTGGAAATAGTCCCATTAAGTATGTATCCTCATGTGCAAACTCCATACTCATTGTGCAAAATTCTCGTATATGATCTTGAGGGTCAGTGCTTTCGTCATATTTTTCGTTTCTAGGAGTTTCAAAACCTATAGGAAATGGTATCATGTTTAGATTTCTATCGAATGGATAAGGACAAATTTCTTGAAGTGAGTATCGTCTAACATTTCCTCTTTGCATATCTTGAATTTGTGTTTACATTGTTTGTAGTTGTTGTGTGAAGGTTGTGATAGGATTATCAACATGATTTGTTCTCGCATAACCCTGATTTTGCATTCTAAGAGGATCTGGATCTCTTCTTGGTTCATCCCTAGTCCTTCTTGTATCCTCATTGGGTTGAATATTATTTAGGATTTCTACTTCATCTCTTTTGGGGATGTAAGTCTCTTCATTGGTTCTGGTGTTACGAGGATTTGACATGTCATTCATTTTGAGACCAAAGATATCCTCATATTGTTCGTTATTAGGGGGAGGATCATTTTTCTTTTGCATCAATTTGTTTATATCAAAATCTTGAGGGAGTGTAGCACCAGATTTGGCTAACTTCAGAAAATATTTTTCTTTTTCTTCCTCCAACAATTTTTGCATAAATTTGTCGAATTGAGGGTCCTTTTTGATGTCTCTGAGTTTTTGTTCTGTTATTTCTCCTTCCACTTGTATTTCATCTTCATGTTCCATGATTATACTTGTTTCTAATGTTTTGATTTCGGTCTCTGCGATTTTTCGTCTTTGAGATCTAGTTAAGACGGGCATACACGTGACAATTTTAAGCACATAACAATAGATACCAGGTGTTTATGTTTACTGCAAATTGATCAGGTAGAAATGACAACTTTGAAACAGGCATGTAAGACTTAGCTCTGGACTGACAAATGCAGAGTTTTGTACGATAGACTATACAGATTAGGACGATACAAGATATAAGCCTGTACGACAGAGCATAAGTTTTCATGTAAAAAGCAAAGACTCGTACGACATACATTTCTGAACCATATGATAAAGCAACTGACTCGTATGACACAATATTTTATGCAAACAGGTTTGTACGACATAGATCCTAACTCGTACGACAGAGAACGGGAGAAAGATAAAAAATGTTTGTTTTGTCGAATTTGGATTTGTGAATTTTGATGTTTTGCTTATGCTTTCCAGTTTCATATGTCTGATTTTTCGATTTGGGGATGAATACACAACAAACACATGATGTTATAAATGACTCCAATCAAGCTAAACCCTAAGGAATTTGGCTGAGAATAAAAACCTTTGCTTGCTGACTCAGGTACACACCCAATAGCTAATCAGAATACAGCCATAGAGTATCACGCAATGGATTCTCAATGCCGTATTATCCAACTCCAAATGCTAATGGGGGCACGATATGGCAAGTGTCTTGGGAGAGTTACTATCTCTCTTGCACAAAGATTATCACCCTTTCGGAGGTGAATCGGGTAGCTTCTATTTTAACTTGGAACTAGTAAGGGATCTGTTCGGCGCGTTGAGGTATAAACTCAATTAAGAGGTTTCCCAGCCTTGAAAACCAAGGTTTGATATACCCGAAGGTATGGAGGAGAGCTATTTCCGAGCACTGCCGCTACTTTGATTTTCATCAAAAACATATTTATTTTATAGTGGGTTGGATTACTTGGCATTTAGCCATTCTCACTTAGGTCGTTCCCCTCTCACCGACCTTAATGGTTAAGAGTTATTACTCCTCGGAAGGGCAGACCTGCTAAAGATATGCACTAAAAATAAAAGATGAGTCTAGCTTTCTGATCACCTAAGAAAGGTGAGAGCATACTCACCTATCATCAAAGACACAAAAGACATGTTTGTTCATTTTCCTTAGCAAAATTGAAGTGTGCCTAAAAATCTGAAAGAGTACACTAAATTTTGTTGAATCCTTAGGCAACCTACAAAAATTCGTTAGTAGTCATGATTGTGTTTTTGAAATTTGTCTTTGACAAGCATTTCTTCTTTGACAAGCGTCCTGTAGGAAAGAGTTAGGCTGCCAAAATCTCATAAACAGATCAAAGTTAGCATTAGAAAATCTCGGATTAAAACCAGAAAACCCTAACTTGCAGTTTATTAAAATTCACAAAAACAGAGATTCGTACAATATGCTTTTCCAGTTAGTATGACACGAAATGAGATTTCACCCAGGGACCAAAATTGACTCATACGAAACAAAAATGAGCTAGAACAATTGGGAAATTCCAAAGCAGAAACTCGTACGAGATGAATTTAGCTCTCGTACAACAATGAAATTTAGTTCATACGACACAAAATTTACTTAGTTAACAATTCGTACGACAAGAAAATTAGCTCGTACGACAAAGGATTAAGTTTCGAATTAGACTCAAAGGTAGTTCGTACGAGTTGGAAAATCAACTCGTACGACATTCTGATTCAGGCCTGACAGAGATAGAATTTTGGTGAAGCTTGAGAGGCCAAAAAAGATGATTTCTGCCCCATGATGGGTGCCAAAATGTCGTGTATCTATGTGGTGTACCTGTTATACCTGTATTTGCAACACAAAAACACTCAATAAATCATTACAAGCATGGTTGGAAGATTTAATCAATGAAAGATAAAACCATAGCTAATCGACTTATTGCCTCCTAGTAAATGCGAGTATGAATTTTGCTCTCAGATCTTATTATGCAAATTCCAGTGACTTGACTACACTTTGATGGAGGATATGAATGATTAAGATGCATGATCTAGCAAGAACAACATGATTAAGCTATATGAGTTATGATTGATCTAGCATGATTAAGCTAAGATTTAAGCTATAATTGAGCTAAAATGAGCATGATAACATTGCTAAGAAATGATAAACTATAAGCTAGATGCCTATAATAACAATGCATTAGATGAATCAAATTTGGGACTAAATAATATGAATTCGGGGATTTGAACTCCAAAATGGGGTCTATTTATAGGATTTTCCAAGGTTAGGGGTGAGGTGGCAGGATTCAATGGTCAAGATTGATCTGAAGATATCAATGGTTAAATTGGAGGTGAGTTGAGAAGAGGTTAGATGAAAGGGGACGATTGGTGGTAGGTAGGAAAAGGGGTTGGTTGGAAGGGAACACTTGGTGATAAGTGTCAAGAGGCTTTGCTCATGAGAGGGCAAAGTATCCATGGAAAGGGGACATGGTGGTTAGGATGTGCAAGCTAGGATGGGGTTAAGAAAACCCGGGGTTAGATGGAAGGGTTAGGTTTAGGAGTGGTTAGGTTAGGTGGTTAAATGTTAGGAGAATTTGAATTTAAAAATTCAAATAATAGGAAAAGGCTAATTAATTTCAACAACTCGTGAATTTGATTTGTTTTAATTAATTATGAGATATTGAAGAAATGAATTTGGTGGGGGGAATTAATTAATTTGAATTAATTAATTAAAGGGGTTTATTGAAATGAACCTATTAAGTAAATCCTTAGATTTATTAATAAGTAGATGAATTGGGGGGATTTAATCAAATTGTTTGATGAATTCAATTAAATTGGGGAGGAAGATTAATTGAGATAATTGCTTATTCAATTAATTATCTTCAGACCATTTTTAGGTGTATACAGTTCTCTCATTAAATAAATTTCATACCATTTAACTCTAGTTTCGAATAGATCAAATTTCCCTTTAAATTCAATATAAATTCACTTCCCACTAATTCGAACTTCCTTTGACATTTTCAAAATGCCAAATTCAATCTAAATGACATTTCATCCTAAATTTCTTACATCACATGTGTAAATTGTTAACTACCATTGGCGCTCAGTTCTAACAAGTGACTCATCAATCACTTTTTCTAACTAGTCAGTCACTTCCTCCTTTTTTGAAATCAACTTTTTCTAACTACTTAGTCAAGTCAATTTCACTCTCAATCAAGTCACTTGACTAGTCAGTTAAGTGAGTTATTCTCTCGATCATATCCAGTCAAAATGAGCAATTATCTCTCATCAACCCTTCTCATTAAATCTCAACCATTGATCAATTCAATCTTCAAATCAATCTCATCCATCAAATCAAACCTCTCAAAATCTATAAATTGAACATGAATCCTCCCTTTTTAATGAATAGGCATTTCCATTAAAAATTAATTAAAAGTACACTATCCATAAAAAAGGTAGGGCAATCCTCCCTTTTCAATAACCATTGTCTTCATAATTTTTGTGCTAACATCTTGCAGATATTTCAAAAGTGCAACTTTGAGAGCCACTTTCCTCACAAGAAAGAGATCAATAGAGGCTAGGTGCATTGGAGATCAACCATGAGTTTGCATTTTTTTTTTTTTTTATGTTGATTGATCTTTCATTTGTATTCCTCTATTGTCTTATGTTTGGATGTTGTTAGTAGATTCAAGGTCTCAGTGGTTACCTTTGATGTCTATTAGCACGATGAATTTCCCTACATATACATTTTTAACAACTTGTTATTTTCTTGAAGTGAGAAGATAGATATGCTTGAGTTCTTGCCATTTTCTTTGCATGAAGATAAGTATGTATTTGTTTTATTTAAGTAGTGAGAGGTGGATGCTTGTGTATTTGTTGACCCTGTATTGTTTTTCTTTTTTAAGTGATGAGATGGGTCTGCTTGTGTATTTGATGTGTGTGTGTTTTTTTTTCATTAAGTGATGAGATGGGTATGCTTGTGTATTTGATGGTTGTGTGTTGTTTTCTTTAAGTGATGAAATGAGTTATTCTCTCTATCATATCTAGTGAGCAATTATCTCTCATCAACCTGTCTCATTAAATCTCAACCATTGATCAATCTTGTCTTCAAATCAAGCTCATCCATCAAATCAAACTTCTCAAAATCTATTAATTGAACATCAATCCCCCCTTTTCAATAACCACTGTCTTCATAATTCTTGTGCTAACATCTTGTAGATATTTTAAAAGTGCAACTTTGAGAGCCACTTTCCCCAGAAGAAGAAGGAGAGCAATGGAGGTCAAGTGCATTGAAGATCATCCATGAGTTTGCATATTTTGTTTTATGTTGATTGATCTTTCATTTGTATTCCTCTATTGTCTCATGTTTGGATGTTGTTAGTAGATTCAAGATCTTCGTAGTTGCCTTTTATGTCTATGAGCACGATGAATTTCCCTACGTATATTTTTTTTTACAACTTGTTATTTTCTTGAAGTGAGAAGATAACTATTTATTTGTTTCATTAAGTAATGAGAGGTGGATGCTTGTGTATTTGATGACCTCGTATTTTTTTTTGTTTGTTAAGTGATGAGATGGGTATGCTTGTGTATTTGATGGTCGTGTGTTGTTTTCTTTAAGTGATGAGATGGGCATGCTTGTTTATTGATTTCTTTAAGTGAGGAGATGGGCATGCTTGTGTATTTGATGGTTGCGTATTGTATTCTTTAAGTGAAGAGATGGGCATGCTTGTGTATTTAACTATTGTGTATTGTTAAGTGATGAGATGGGTATGCTTGTGTATTTAATGACAGTGTATTGTTTTCTTTAAGTGATGAGATGGGCATGCTTGTGTATTTGATGACCGTGTATTGTTTTCTTTGAGTGATGAGATGGACATGCTTGTGAATTTGATGATGGTGTATTGTTTTCTTTGAGTGATGAGATGGGCATGCTTGTGTATTTGATGATAGTGTATTACTTTCTTTAAGTGATGAGATGGATATACTCATGTATTTGATGACCATGTATTGCTTTTTAAATGATGAAATAGACATACTTGTATATTTGATGACCATAAATACATACAATTTAAAAAAACAAAACTATTTACATATTTAATGACCATATTTATCTTCAAAGCAAAATAACCTTAAGTAACCATAGTCATCATTGAATTTGAGGGAATAAGTTATCCATGGACAATATGACTTTTCATTTTATTTATTAAATAAGCTGAAAAACACATAGTTGTCTAATCATTTTAAAATTATTTATTAAAAAAGGTCACATCAGAACCATTCTATGATGGAAGCCGTAATCTCCACAGAAAACAACAATCCATACAATTTTTAAAATCCACAAAACACAATAAATTTTTGCAAAATTTTCAAGACTGAAAATCTTCATGCTCTACATCCGCATTGATGTTAAACCACAAAAAAACGCTATGTTTTGCACATCTGATTTTTTTTTTAAAGTGCCATTTTATGTAAAAATTAGCATGTACCTTCTATGGCTCCATAGCTGTTTCCAAATTTGCAATCTAAAAAACTCCTCACTTCTTTATTTTTTCCCTCTTTTTCCCTGCCTAATTAAAAGCAGCTCAACTACCAGATTGAATAAATGTCCCCACACCAAATCTCTGCCATAACAAATCAAGTAAATATATTTACTTCTCCCAAGGTACAGATCACAATCAGCATGATAAATAACTGTTAGAGCCTGTACATTTTTTTCAAAAAAAGCTCTTTATGGAGACACACTCTATAAATGCACATATCCGATACGGTCATGTAATTGGTAAGGGTAGGTACTCGTCTTAATGACAAAAAAAAAGGCTGGCCTCTGTTATTACAGTACCCCGGAAAAGAAAAGGACTGCAAATTTTTTTTTAGCAGGCAGGATACTGAAATTCTTGAGATGGATTCAATTGGATCTGAGAAGGAGGAGAGTTCAATGGAGGAAAGGCTGCTGAATCTGATGAGAATAGCTGTTGAAGCGCATGACTCTTCTGCAAAGGTAGGCCACACGAATTCTTATTTATCTGTTCTTTACTTTTCATGGCAGAATATGTTTACCTATTTTGTGCATTCAGTATTTTTCTGCTAGATAACAGAATTTGTCTTTTCAATTTCACTAGCCAGATGAATTCTTGTCTATCTGCTCTCTACTTTTCATGGCAGGATGTGTATACCTATTTTGTGCATTCAGTATTTTTCTGGTAGATAACAGAATTCATGTTTTCAATTTCAGTATCAACCGAGTTTTCTGGATGAATTTGAATGTTTGTGTTTCTGTAGATTCAGTATTGTTGTTAACTATTTTTAACTGCAGAATTTGAATTCGGGTGATTGATTTGTGCATTGAGAATTTGTGACGTTTTATTTTTGACAGAAGATCAGATTTAATCGAGCAGTATTGCAATCTGATTTAGATGAATTTGGGTATTTTGTGTATGCACATTTTTGCCACTTACGGGTACTGATTTTGTTTGTCATACCTAGTATTTTACTCGTTCACTATTGTTGTATTGTTTAAACAATAAATGGACTGCTTTTCCAGCAGTCATGATTGCAGTAGCTCATCATTTTTCCCTTTCTTCTTTTTTTCCTTTTGTTTTTTCATTTCTTTTTAAATCAGCATAATTCCATAGTTAATTGTATTTTTAATTATAAAATATAATTATTTTTAAATAATATCTAATTTAATGGATAAATTTATTTTTTATATATAGTAAAATTATTATGATTATATTAGTATAAATATCTTAAATTTTTTTTTTTGAAAAATAGTAAAAAATATATTATATATATTTCTTAATATTTTTTAGTTAAATGTTTTTTTTTTTATTGATCATGTCGAAAATATTGATATTAATAAAATATAACATAAAAGCTTATAATATTGATATTAATAAAATTAACATAAAAGTCTAGTCTAAGAAAGTTGCCAACCTAAGAACAGAGATTTCAACCATCAAAATGTCCTAGCGACTAGTTTGAAACACCATAAACATAGAAGTCGAAATTATAAAGTATCCTATAAACAATCCAGAGAGGCTATAGAAGACTTATTTCAAAATGCTTGTTTTCAGAACATTGCAGATAGATATACGGGTTTAAATAGAACCATGGTCCGAACCTGGAGATGTCATTGAACCCAAGCCAAAGGGGTCAATAAGTCAAACAATTTCAGGAACCCTTTGTTTGATCATCTTTGGAGAAGGAGGGAAGCAAATCGATTTCTTAATTGGTTCTGGTCCCTGATCTTCCTTAAGCTCTTCAAGCTTGGAAACCTAGCCTTTGATTATGTCTTATGGAGCAAACAAGGTGACACCATCCCTCTCTAAGTACTTTTTAATCCAATTCTTCTTTGTTATTTTGAAAAATCTAAAAAAATTCAAGAGGAAGTTGACATTTTCTTTGATTACAAATTATCTCACCCTGAATGACTTTTCATCCTCAATATATAAAATGGGAAATCTTGTAGGAGGCTTCCCATTCCGAATGGTCACATTATAGTCCTTTGGCAGAGGAATAGTGAGATTGTCATCTATATTCCTCAAAATCACACTCAACTCTCCCTGAAAGTCTACTTTGAAATCCTTTCTGCATTAATCTTTTGCCTTCTCTTTTGATAGTCCAATATGAAGAAGAGGAGCCACAAAAACTACTAGAATTTCCATGTTCACCTTATATTTGTGGTTTGTCCTCAAGAATTCTTCTCCAAGAATTCACTTAACTGCCCTAACAATGATAAAATGGGGCACGTTTAGAACTTCCTGCATTCGTTTCTCTTTGATTTCTCTCAGAAACGCCATTTGTCTTTTGATTGCAACTAAGCGAATTGGGGAATCCATTTTTTCTTCAACTCTGCTCAAATCCTACTAGACAGACTTGCAAAAACTCTTTAACTTTCTAGGTTACTCTACAAACCATAAGATACTGAAAATTGGAAATAAAGAGAATAAACTTACATCGAAAGCCTAAACGACATTAATTCGGATAAGCATTCATATTTCCTTACTCGTGCCAAAATGATTTGTCAAATCTCCTTTTTCATCGCTAGGTGATTACTAAGTTTAGAGATTTGAAAAACGAAGGCTTATGAGCTTTAACCATCACTAAACATAAAAATAGAATGAATCCTAATTATACTCCTCTGCCATAAAAAAAGGAAAAAAACTTTGTCATGATCGAAAAAGATCTCAATGGAGACATTATCATTGACAACTCAAGCTCAATTAATGTTCTTCCATATTGGCAATGTCAATTTGGCGGCTACCAAAATTGTAGCTTTAAATTTAAAAAGAGGTAGCAATTTTAAACGAGAGGCCAGAGGACAACCACCATAACCACCATTAATCCAGACTGTAGAGAATATAAATGCGAGGTGATTGGTACCCTATTTTTTGTAGAGCTGGATCAGAGGATCCAAATAATATCTCCAAACAAGCAATATTTTTAATAGACTTTTAATTCTCCATGTAATCTTTGTTACCATTTTAAGAGCCCTTTTTGAAAATACCTTGGACCTCTAGGCAAAAAGACAAGTCCTCTTAGTTTGACAAAGCATAATAATCTATTTAATGAATAAAGCTATCTGTTGCTCCCAAACACACTTCCTCTATTTAAAAATTTGAAATTCAAAAATAATTCCATTTTCATATTTGTGACTAAACCAAGAAAATATATCCTCTAGCCGATTCCTCGCTATAATTTTCTGCTGAGGATGATGCAAATTTTTGAATATAATGAAAGTTCTCCCTTCAGAAAACTTTCTCAATATTACTAATTGCAATCACGTTTGCTATACCAATTGGGCAATTTTGATATATTTGTCATTTAAACCATCTACTACCCTGTTTGCTAATTGATCTGCCAAGCAATTGGCTTCTTTATAAATATGGTTTCTTGAAAAAGCATAAAAAACTTTAACAACTCAGATGCTCTATTTAAAAGAGAATTCAGTCTTCAATTAGGAGTGCAACCCGACCTCAGAGCATTTATGATGATAGTTGAATTACCTTCAATTTCCACCTTCTTAAGTCCAAGTTCTCTACAAATCAATAACCCTTCAATGACTGCTTTCAATTCTGCAACATTGTTAGTATCTTCCTCTATTTGTTTTGCTTCAACCACTCCATCCCAGGAATGTATTATGGAGCCTTCTCTTGAAACACCAGGATTACCCTGAGAAGCCCCATCAAAGTTCATTTTAAACCATCCTTCTTGGTGGGGACCAAACACTCTCGCTTCTATCTTTTTCAGATGCTTCACTCTCTCTCTCCCAACAAATAAAGGATTCTTCTACCCAAACCAATTGCCCTTCATATTACTATCCCAACTTGTAAATAGGGACTTTACATACACCAACAATGAGAGTCTACTATTTGTTACTTCAACAACAACAACTTCAAGTTTTTCATTAAGGACTCCCAAGACATTTCAATTCCTTGAAAGATTCTTTTATTTCTTTCCTTCCACAATTCCCAGATTAAGATTGAAGGAGAGGTCTATAAAGAGTTAAATAAACTTGATTGAAAGAGGTTAGGCCAACATGAGATTAATGTATTTAAGATATATATTAGTGTTAAACATATTATGATTACACTAGTATACATATCATAAATACATTTATCTAAAAAATATTATAGATTATTTATTTAAAAGTTATTTTATTTATTTTTTATCGGTAATATTTGGTATTGTATTAATAAGCTAAGAAAAAATACATATCAAATATGATATTAATAGAAAAGACTAAAACAAACCCTACCACCTTGATTCATTCAACCAACCATTTTTGCGGCACTAGACACGGGGTATCCAAGAACAAAGAACAAAAAGGGCGGGCTCCAAAATGTGCAAGTGCCCATGAACCAACTAAGCCCCAAAATCTACATAGATGTAAACAAAAGACCCCAAGCTCATATTTTTCTAGGGTTCATCAACGAACCCTAAACTATGACATTAATCAGTGAAACACAAAAAAGAAAAAAATCCACATAGAATGACCACACCAACTAGGTCTTTCACTTCTTCCCCATCAAGTCGTTAGGTCGTTGGTCCTCAAGACCGACCTTGTCCTTTTTTCCTGACACATTGTCTCATTCTAGTCATAGCGTCTTACATTCCAGCTCCCGAGCATTCAAGAAATCCTTCCATGAATCCCAACCCTTTTGGGCTTCAGCTCGATGCTCATCTCAATTACCAAACACACTCCAAATGAGAAACGGTTGCATTGGTGTCTTCACATAGCCAAATTGACCCTGATCTTCGTTATGAGACCAAATACCCACACCAAGCTCAACCACTGCTAGAATCACAGCCATTCTGCCACATCACTCTGGGTTCACACATTCTTTCATAGCCCTTAACACTTCCTTCTTGGATTCCAATTTCAGTCCCCATGCTATAAAGGCCGAAGCAATGCTAATGTTGAAACAATAACGATGTTTTGACTTCAGAAATTCGTCTCCTAGGATCAATTCTATAATTTGTCAAAAGAGGGGTTCATCAATCTTAAAGACATTGTGAAGTTTCTTCTTTGTTATTTTGCCACGGAAGCATTGTTGTCTCAGTGTAACCAATGTAAAATTCACCTCCATGGCACTTGTCTCCCACCCTCTAATCAGTGAATCAACTCACGATAATGAAATGAGACAATTGTTCACACAGGGTGTATAAATCAAGGCATTTTAAACAACACTGCTTGTTTGTCAGTCAATTAATGATGGTACTATCCACCATCAAAATGCAACTCCAAGTCTTGATTGTGTATCCCCTGAACATCCTCAAATAACTTCGGGCAATTAAAGTTTAAAGATGACATGATAGTGTTCGACAGTGTGTCACCTAGTTGGTTGCGACTCCTCACATGCGAGATTTTGAAATCCTCAAAAGAGGAAAGGACAAAGGAAATTAATTTTATAATTTTCTTTAAACTCTAGGCACTTTTTACCTTTGGTAATTGCATTAATCATCATTAACGAGTCCCCCTCCAAATGTATGCAGTTGGCATTTAGTTTTTTTTGCCACTTGAATGACTGCCAAGGTAGCATGTGATCCTGCCTCGTTATTGGTTCCATCACTGAGGCATTCCATGCCAATAGCCAAAAGGCTCTTTAGTAATGAACCTTGCACCCAATGGATCAAAATTACCCTTGGATGCCCTATCAAAGTTCCTTTGGTCCAACCCAGATTTGGACATTCTCACTGTTCCTTTAGATCAGTCTGCCCCAAGATCACATTAACAAGCCCATAAGTTATTTTTTAATTATATACTAATTTGAAGGAATTTTATTTATCTAAAAGTTATTTTATTATTATGCTGAGAGGTATAAGTCTCATATCAAACTCAACCATTCGTGTAAATAAAAAAAGATTGCTTGAGCTTGATTCTGACAAGAATAAAGCCTATATTCATACTAATAGTTTGACGTATATTCCATATATCGAAATAAAGATAAATTTATTATTGTTAGTGTGAAGCAAATAAAGAAGATTCCATTCACTGTGGCATAGGCAAATAAAGGCCAATAAATGAAACCTTACAAATATTATTGTTAGTGTGAACACAAATGAGGGAGTTTCAATTCATTGTAGCATAGAGAAGTAAGAGCCAATAAATTAAATGTTACAAATATAATGACATCATGAATAGGATTTAGCATTTAAACCCTAGCTATATATTTCAAAAGGTTTTGGCAATGTTTAATTAACTTAAGAGATAATTACTAGGGTTTTGATATATAAAAAAAACACACAAAAAATTATAGTATTTTAAGAGATATTATGTAATCTTTATTGAAGTTTAATTCTAATAATATATTCTAAAATTTAAAAAGGCTTTATTAGAGTTTAATAGAACAATTTTCATAAATATAAATGGTTGATTTCATTTTTATTAATCTGACAAACTAAAGCCAATAAATGAAACCTTACAAATATTGTTGTTAGTGTGAACACAAATCTGGGAGTTTCCTTTCATTATAGCATAGAGAAGTAAAGGCCAATAAATTAAATGTTACAAATATAATGACATCATGAATAGGATTTAGCATTAAAATTCTAGGTATATATTTCAAAAGGTTTTGGTAATGTTTAATTAATTTAAGAGATAATTACTAGGGTTTTGATATGTAAAAATCATAATTTTTTAAATTTTTTTTAAGAGATTTTATGTAATCTTTATTGGAGTTTAATTCTGAAATCCAAAAAGGCCTTAGTAGAGTTTAATAGAACAATTTTTATAAATATGAATGGTTGATTTCTTTTTTATTAATCTGACAAACCGAATTAAACAAATAAAAAATATAATTATTTTAATTTTTTCTAAACATACATTCAAATATAATTTAATCATATTATTTTTTCAATTTTTTCTAAACATCCATTTAAATTGATTATTCAAGTATTAAGATTTTTTAAAGATCTATATTATGTATTAAATATATAAAATTGGTAATATATAAATGTTTTGATATTATATGTAATTTTTTAAATAGTATGTCAACAATTTTTTGAATTTTTAGTTGTATCTAAGTTAAAGTGATTAAAATAAAATTGTGCAATCATCAAATTTAATCTTGAATATCATGATAATATTTAAATATGATTTTTACTATTTTAAATAACAATAAGTTGATTTACCCAACCCAAACTTTATCATACAACCATAAATCTAACCCTATCCCCAAATCAACCCTAAACCTAACTCTACCCTAATCTTATCCCTAAATCAACCCTAAACCTTATTGTTCCTTAACCCTAAACATAGCAACATTATTTCAAATACCAAGATAAAAAACAATTGTAACTCTAGCTTGACCTTAACCTTAAAATCAACATTAATTCAATAATAATACAACCAAAGAGAAATCCTTGTTAAGGTGTTTGATTATAATATATTATTATTTATATTAGTTATTTAAATTATATTAATTTTTATATTATATTAATTAAATTATTATTTATATTATAGTTATTATTATTGCAGATGAGCAAGTTGCCCGAAAATAGACTGCAAATAAGAGACTAGTGCAGATGTTCGCACAACTCCAGGTGCGATGAAAAACAAACTGCAACAAAGTACAATTTTTGAGGAAAAAATCGTAAACCCTCCCATGATTTTTTTTACAGGGACAAAAAATATTTAAAAACCCACAAATAATTTTTTAGGACAATTATTAAAACCCACAAAATTTTTCAAGGGAAAAAAATATTAAAACCCATAAAAAAAAAAATTTTAGGTAATAAAATATTAAAAATCGAAACAAACATTGATGCCCATAAGCCATCTTCACGCTTTTCGAGGCACAAAAAATGAGGTACTGAGAAGATGCTAAGTGCATAAAACCTGACTGCCTTCCAACATCAAGTTGGTCAATGATGTCATCTTGCACGTTTCCCAATGCATAAAAAATGAAAAAACTAAGAAGAGGCGCTGGCACAGAATTCAAAAAATTTGAATCCCACTGTAGAAACAAAGGAAGATGCAGGTACAGACTTCAAAAAATGAAGTACGACTGACACGAATTTCAAGAAAAAATTTCGGCCGACCCAAAAAAATTCAAAGACAACCCAGAAATCTTTGCAAAAAACCCAAAAGGAATGTACTGTTGGAATTTGGATCCGTTGGCTCAAAAATCGAGGCACCCAAAAAAATCTAACGACGACCCAGTTGAGATCTTGAAAAACCCACCATGAATCTGTGCTCAAAAAAAAAATTCGATGAATCTGGAGGGTCAAAACCCTAGCCGAAAATGCAGATTTCTGTCCAAAAATGGCAGAAAAAGATTTGCAGGTAGGAAAAAAATGTGTTGCGTGGTTGCGCGAAATGCAAGAGAGACGGGTCGCGAGAGAGGGCAGAAAATAGCCAGAAAACCCTAGTAGCTCTAGCCAAAACGAACTGCCAAATAACAGAAAAATTTTCTCTCGAAAATAACCAAGGCTCTGATACCATAATACAAATGCAAAAGCATATGGATTTCAAAGAATCGATGTTGTTCAATTAATCAAGGAGACAAAGCTCCTTTAAATAGAGTTACAAAGATGATGTTTCTAAAAGAAACAATCGTTAACTAGAGGCGAAATTAGAAACAACTTAAATGACCATTAATAACACAGAGAAAGATATTATTCTAATAACTCTAACTTGATCTTAACCTTAAAATCAACATTAATTCAATAATAATACAACCAAAGAGAAATCCTTGTTAAGGTGTTTGATTATAATATATTATTATTTATATTAGTTATTTAAATTATATTAATTTTTTATATTATATTAATTAAATTATTATTTATATTATAGTTATTATTATTAACTATTATAATTATATTAAATATATACCCGTGACGGGATTAGTCTCACCCTAGCTCGCATAGGTACTTGAGTCACGGAAATACCTCTTACGTATATAAAAAAAATTTAAATATTCTAACAATTTTTAAATTAATAATCTATTAATTTATTTATTAATATAATTCACAACAATTTATTTTGATATTATTTATAATACTTAAATAATTTTAGTATAATATTTAAGGTAAAAAAGAGGAACTAATAATTATTTAATGTGAATGAATTATAGCCCCTTTTCTAAACTATCTATAAATGTATCACCACAAAAATTATTATTATTAAAATTAAATAGATAATTTATATTAAAGTTATTATTGTAATTTTTTAAAAATACTAAAATAGTATTTAAATTATAAATTATTTTTTATAAAATTTTTATATAATAATTTAAATTTGAATTATATAAAGTTCAATTTTTTTTTTTATATGTATATATTTTTTTTATAAGGAACAACTTCACTTGTTCAAATCTGCGAACACAATGGCCCAATGAAGGCACAAGGTCTTGCGAGCACAATGATCCAGCAGGGATTTGAACCTTGGTGGTCGCTTCACCAATGAAGTGTTTATATATATATATTTTATCATGGAATATTTTAAATAAAGGTTGAATGCAATTATATTAGTATAGAAATATTAAATATATTTATCTAAAAAAATTTAAGATATCAATTTGGAGCTATTTTATTTATTTAAAAATTATTTTAATTTTCTTTCAAGCTATTTTATCTGTGCTTCATTTTTGGAAATATTATATTATGTTTAAATATTAATATTTTGAAGTGTAAATGTTTTTGAAATTTCAGATTAAAGACAAGAGCTTTATTTTAAACTTATTTTTAAAGAGTTAAATATGTGGTTTATTGTCTATACAAGAAGAGAAGTGTTGGGGAGAGGGAAACACCATTGGCCAAACCTTTTGCTTCTCCTCTCTCCTCACTACCATAAGTAGGGTCTCACTATCTTTTTAGAAACTTAAATTGATGGTTGTTAAGGTATGAGGGCTATTGTCATAATTATCTAGGACCTTTAGTTGTTAGGGGATGGGCTCTATATGCACTCGTAGACTTGAATTGTTGGTTGTTAAGATGACCCCATATTTGTAGCTGCATTAATTTACACTTGCTTGATACCCAAGTTTAAGGTTGAGGGTCAACTTATTATTAGAAAAGCTATATTGAGTAAAAAAATATAATTTTTTAAAGATTTAATAATAAAATATAGTTGATATATTTTAATTTTCAAATTCCTTATGATATCTAATCCGAAAAATTTTCAAATTTCAAATAACCTAAACAAATAATGTCTTATAAATGCTAGTTAAAATCTTATTAATTTTTTTTTCAAAATTAAATCATGATATATAAATTTGGAAGGGAGAATGCAATCTCTTCTATACAATAAACTTTAGGGTAAATTAATTAGATAAACATTATTGGGGTTCTTCCATAGTGTGATGATTAAGTGGTGGGTTGTTGTGGTCGCCAAGGTTCAAACCTCCACTAGGGCATTGTTGATCTTGTTGTTAATCCAATTAAGATCTTGATATATAAATTAAATTTAAATTATTTATAAATAACAAAATTCAATAAACTTTCCCCTTGTTCATGGGGCTAAGTAGGTCAATCTTGTTGCTAATCCTAGGCTTCGACTAAAATGGAGAGAATCGGATGAAGGGTAATCTTGGAATCAAAACAAGCAACAAAGTAGAATTCCAAGCAACCCATATAGGTTTGCAATGTGGCCTAAAGGAGAAGAAAAAATGAATACATTTGAAGGGAGACTCACTCCTAGAAATTAATGTTATAAGGTAAAATTGGATGCCAGATGAGAAGCTCAATAATGCTCTCCAATATGGGAATTAATTTAAAAATTCAATAAATTTAAAATATCACGTGTATAGGGATACAAATGAAGTAGTAGATGAACTAGCGAAATGGGCTTTTGAAGCTTGCATGGAAAATGTAATTATGGGAGAGAATTGAGAGGAAGATATTCTAATTTATTGAGGTAGAAAAAGTACATATTGACATCATTTGGAGGTGAGCCAAAGGGGCATCAGAAGCTTGTGTGGAAAATAAAGAAGAAAAAGAAGAACTTTTAACTTCCACGAGGCTAAGCATTGAAAGCCTATGAGACATAGGTGAACTAGGTAGTATGGTGAAATGATAAGTTTTTAATTATAGTGGATGAGTGGCTCTACGAGTTTTGAGGGCTAAGTGTATAACATAATGATTTAAGTCTAAATTTATGACTCTTGTGGATGACACAAATGCACCAAAAAATGAAACAAAAGGAGAGATGAACACACCAATTAGGCTAACCCACCAATGCAGACATGCGGCATTCATAGGAGAGGTGACAAAGAAGAGGTTTAGGTGTATTTTTAAGACTAAACATGGGCTCAATTTTCATGTTGTCAAAGGGGTTCTAGATGAATACTTCTTGAGAGTAGATCGTTGGTATAGATACATTATCGATATTTCGTCCATCTTTTAAGCCTAACTTCTGAATTTGGTGGAGTCGAAGGAAATGGTGAGGACTTTGTGCAAGAAGATGATTTGGAAGTGGTTTATAGGGGGGTTGGATGATGTGTTGGAAAATGTAGACGAGGGGTTTGAGATCCCATTACCAAGAGATTTATGTATAAGTTGAGTGTGGGATTGCAAAGTAGATAAGTTTTCTCTCCTCTTTTCTCATTCGCCTCATGCTTTCCAAAACATAGGGTTATGACGTGAAAGAGTTCACTCTTTTTTACAAGGATGTTGGAGCTGGTTCTTGAGGAGGGGTTGGGATGGTTGCAGAATTATATTGAAGAAGAAAACTTCGTCTAGTTTGGTGGTGGTAAAGAGCGGGTGACAAAGGATGACAACTTTGAGTCAGATGGTGAAGAGGGGAGGACATATGAAGATCACAGTCCATGTTGACTGAAATGCTCTAGTAAGAACAAAAGGGTTGATAGTGGGACACAGCTATTCTACCTCCAAAATGGTGTTTTAGTTGTCGGTTTTGTGATTAATGGTTAACATTGCATTTGTAACTGCGTGTTATGCGCAAAATTTATGTAGTACATTTGGTCGGTTTTGGAGGCAGAATGGGTATTGTGTAATAACCCACCATAATTAACTCAACAAAATTGACCATTCTTTTTTTTGTGTGTGTGCATAATTTAATCATTGTGTTTGATTCAATCACATATTCTGGGCATCCATCCATTTGGATTAGGCATTCATTCATCCAGGATGAGCATCTAACCATACGGGTTAGGCATCTGTCCATACGGGACATAAGATTCCATCTATCCAATACGGGACATAAGATTCCATCTATCCAATACGGGATAGGCATCTACCCATACGGGGTAGGCATCTATCCAATCGGGATAGAAGGCGCTCTGGCCAGAGACTTAGACTCATCGAGACCTTTCGGGTCCTTAGCCACTCACTAAGTACTACACTCTTCTAATAGAAGTGCACCGAGGTCGCCGTCCTTAGGAGTAATTAAATTACATAATACAAGCTTGAGTTCCACCTCGGAATTTGGCTTAAAGCCTCGGGAAGTCAAGCGAATCCATACGGGATTCCTTCCGAGTAGGCATTGATTTACTTTTTCCCTTTTTACACTTATCTTTCAAATTAGGATTCCATTCAACCCTTCTTCTTACCAAGCCTAGACCCCACCCACGAACGCCTGAGTACTAGGGAAAACTCCGTCCCAAGACTGCCTACATACCCGTTTCGGCACGGGATCAAGGCGTAAAATATGTAGTTCTATTTTCTACTCTATGGTTTGATGTAAACTGATTAATGGGTACGCAACCCTTTCTAGGGTCAATGTCCCAAATAGTTTCTCTGTGGTTGCTACCCACGGTGGTAGCGCTTAAGCAAAGGCTCAAGATGGCCTATTGCTTGTGGCCTAGAACAACTAGGTCCTAATTCTTATCATGAGCGTCACCCTTGACCAATTGTCAATCGACAACAATTCTTTGAGATTAAATCAATTTCATAAAAGTATCTCACTCATCATCCCTATAGGAGTTTACTATGGTTTAACTCAGCGAATGAAAGATCATTTTAGAATTATCTTATTAAATTATCGATCCAAGGGGGATTACCCGCCCCATGGATTTTAACTTCCAAGTGTCCCTTATTACTCCCCGACGATTTATAGGGACGATGCCACAAACGTCGTTGATGTAGCTTTATTAGGCATTAAGTGCAGTAGTTCAACATGACGGCATTACCCGTAAGCGTGACCCAGAGGCACTATATATACCGAACGCTACTAGGTTTCCATCTTCCTTTATTTAGTTTTCTAACTAAGAGCTATGAAAACAATTACTAATTGAACGTGTATAATATAATAAATTGAAATAACTACTTGATGAATCACGTAGAATAAAAACCATAACTAAATTATATATTGTTCAAAACTTGAAATATAGCTTGCGTAACAATGACCATTATGAAACTTGCATATTAATAATTACACGTGTAATTTGCATGGAGATGAAAATGTCAATAAATGTAACTAATGTATAAGAAATTTGCATGATATAAGAATAGTGTAACTTGCGTGCATGATTAAGCCATGCATGATTCCTATGGTCATAGGTTCCAAAAATAGCGATTAATTTAGACATTAGATTCAAATCATGATAATGTGCAATAATTGCTTTCAATGAGTCCAAATACCAAGTAACCCAATGAATTTTAAGCAGTTTTCCAATTATAAAATTTAATACAATTTTAATTTACAATTTGAAAATTGCAAAACGGGAATTTAATTATTATTATAAATTTTCCTAAGGGCAATTATACAATTTAATTTACAATTGGAAAAAAAAATCTAAAATAAATACTTTTCGAAAATTACCTAAAATCTTTTTATTAAACAAAAAAAAAGGTATAACAATGGCCGAATTTATAATGGTATTATTTTTTTGAAAAGAAAAGAAAATAAAGAAAGGGGAGTACGTGGGAGTGGGACCCATGGGTCCCATCACCACTGCGGGTCTGCGGAAGCAGGCCCACAGTGGTGAGGGGACCTCGTGGTCCCCTCCACTTCCCTGCGGCCACTGCCATGACAATGACCGTAGGGGAAGTGGACGGTACCACTTCCCTCGGCGGTTACAATAACCGCTGCCACTACCCCGCACGCCGCCCGATACCCAAAATAATTTTTGAGAATATGGCGCTTGCTAAAATATAATCCCTTTGCAACATTTAATACATTTTATCATTTGAAATAAATTATATATATATATGTGTGTGTGTGTGTGTGTGTGTGTGTGTGTGTGTGTGTGTGTGTGTGGTTTACATTTCCAATTATTTAATGATATATATGTAAACAAAAAAGAGTATTTATTTATGAAAATAAGAACATGAATAAAATAGATAATCAAACAATTGTTTTAGATTGATTTTACAGTAAACAGGAGGTTAATATTTCGAGTATTCACAGGGGGATAGAGAGTTTATTTCCAGCATTCACAGGGAGATAGTTTATTTCCAGTATTCACAGGAAGATTGTTCATTTCCAGTATTCACAGGGAGATAGTTTATTTCCAGTATTCACAGGAAGATTGTTTATTTCCAGTATTCACAGGAAGATTTTATTCAACTAATATCCACAGAGAGATCTTATTCAACTAATATCCACAAAGAGATCTTATTCAACTAATATCCACAGAGATCTTATTCAACTAATATTCACAGGGAGATTTATTTAACTAATAATCACAAAGAGATTTATCTAAAAAATGAGATTCAAATTTCCATTCGAAGAACCAGAGAAATGAATTAGAGGGAAGAAATAAGGATTAAGATTCAAATCACACAGGGAAGAGTTTTAATCTCATAAAAAGAGATTTAAAAAAATAAAGGAAATATGATTTTTGCTAAATTCTTTGGAAAAACAAAAAGCAAGATTATGTGTATATTTTCTAGGAAAAAAATAATAATAATGCTATCCTTTACATGCATTATGAGAAGTATTTTATCAATATTTATTCCTAAATAAAAAGATTTAAAATAAGGAAGAATCTAGAAACTATCTTTGGATAATACCATTTCTCATATATGAATGTGAAATAACAAGAAGAAAACCTGGCTTATCGAAGCTTGATGTTGAATCCTTTAGCTATCCTTTTGATCCTCCTTTGCAACTTGAGAGAAACCTTCCAAACAACAACTTAAAAATCCTGCAACCAAAAAAGAGACTACCGAAGAAAAAACTTGGGAAATTTTCTTCAAAACAAAATCAACTCCCTTCTTTGAAACTTGCATATCATTTTATAAGAAAAATCCCTCCCTTCCACTATCTAAAAAAATTTAATTAAAAAGGAGATTCTTTTCCAATATTGGACTCATGCAAATTGATTAAACTTAGTGGGGGAGTTACATGCAAGGTGGTGGAGATTCATCTAGAAGCTTCTTATTCTTCCTACAACATGTGCCATAATTGGGAGTGGAAAATAAATAAATAAAAATAATGCCTTTTGAATTATATTCTCCAAGTGTGTGTGTGTGTGTATTAATTTTATTATTTTATAACATTTATTCAATCATTTAAATAGCTTAACCAAAAATATAATAGAATTGTATTTAAATCAAAAAGTGATAAAGGAGGGTTGTGACATATTGTAGGTAGGGAGGTTTAAATAATTAAGATTTTAGTTTTATCAAGTTACTGTTGCCCCAATTTTGAATGTAAAGGGGGTTTATGCTATAGATTTAGCGAAAGTTGGTAGGTCACCATTTTGTTGATATGGGTGTTCGATAATTTTCACTTAGTTTTTAGTGGATCATTAGTTGTTAAATAACTTTCACCTAGATTAGATGTTGTAACAAATTTATTATATTATTATAAATAAGAAAAACACGTACTCTTAAATATTTTTTTCTAGTTTTTCACCTCTTTTGGTTGGTACTTGAGTGGATGGTTATATGTAAGATTTGACCATGTCTGTATACTTATTGACCTAATATTTAAGCCATCACTTAAATATGTTATGCTTCCTTGTTCATAACTATATTAATCTATTTTAGAAGTTCACTCACATTATATGCATTCCCAATTATGATTTTCTCCTCTAGACAAAATTGCTAGCATGATACTATTCACCACTTTCAATGTTTGTAATTATGCATTCCTAGGCAATCATTTTAGAGATTACTATTAGTCATCAATGTGGGCATTCGAAATTTAAATCTTATGCATTTGGGGTCATGTATGTAAATACATCATTCTAGATCATATGTGCATATGATGGTATAATTGGATAAAAAATATTTTAACAAAAAGTATCAAAGGTCCTCCACTCCTTCTATAGGTACACCAATCATTCATCTTCATACATTACTAAACACTCAACTTAATTATGTGAATTGACATCCATTGTTGAAGCACACATTCAAAGTGCATACTCTAAAAATGTCACACATTAACTCATATAAGAAAATTGACAATCAATAATCAATCTCTATAGTATTCTCTATCGTCCATACATTAAGATGCATTGCCACCTAATTATCTATTTACTGTTACTACTAATTCATTCTTAAGGCTTGACTAACACACAAGGAAGCCTATATTAATCTCCTCAACGGTCTTTAACATTACCTTGTTTTCCTTACATTGGATAGCATGGAGAAGAGAATACTTATAGGTATTGAAAACCCAGTCTTATAGAAGAGATGATCACTAGCTTTTTGATGCAAGATCATAGATTTGGATAGGAATAGAAATGTAAAAGTTAACCTTGCTACTATGATTTATTAGAAGTTAAAAACATTATATTCACTCACTCCTGTTTGTACGTACATCCTTTTGATATCATATTTTAGAAATTGGTTTTCTATCACATCGTACAATTAGATACATTCATATGAAATGATGTATACAAAACCCTAATCATCATATTTTAAGTTTAGCAAATATTTACTTCCTATATCTATTAGCTTACATCGACTCATTTACATTACTTGGTCCTTAAAATATCTAGAGGTTTGAATCTTAAAGGGTAATTCATTACCCCTTTAGATATTTATGTAAATGGTGTCTTATTCCCCTCTATTTAAATTAGTGAACCTGTAACTAACATGCCTGACCTTGGTCGCGGCTATTCTGGCTCCAAAACGGACCTTTTGTGCATCGTGATAGCGATGTGTTAGTCAATCACAACCGTTTATTGCAAAATCGACGGTGTAAAACAAGCGACTAACACGCATGTTAGTCAATCTGTACTACCGTTTTGGAGCCAGAATAGACGCGTCCCCTAACCTTTATGTTAAATATTTTAATTTTATGAGTTCAAAATACAATCTTTGATTTTCCCCCTTTGTTTTAGATTTGTTTTCTCATTGTGCATTTAGTTCTTTGCTTAGGGTTCAATCCTTAGTGGAATTGCACCTTTTATATTGTTTTTACATGTTGGTTTCTTATCATAGTTTGCAACCTCATTTCTTATGCTATCCTTTCACCTAGGGTTTACCCCTAGTTGGGTCATTATGCCATCTATTTTTGTTGATTGTCATAGGTTCCTATAAAACCTTGCCTTTGGTTGCTATTCATGCATGTCTCAAGGATTTGGATGCATTCTTATAATTTGTTACATTTCATCCTTCAACCATTGATGGTATTATATCCAACCATATAGATAACAATGCAAGCTCTATAGAGGCATTATTTCATTAGACATGTGATCTTTCACTCTTCATTTAGATTTGATCATTGATTTCTCCTCCCTTTGTAATGCTCATTCTTCACTTGTTTATGAGATTCTCATTGTTTCTAATCCTCTTACAATAATAATGATGATTTTCATGAGCTTATTGATGATCAATTTCTTTCCATGACTAGTGGTGATGCTTTATCTTTGAGCATATTTCCATCATTTCGTGACATGCCTAACCATGAGATATATGGTGCTTGCTTAAGTGATGTTCAATACATATTTTCTCTCCCACATAATATTGTGTTGCCTCTTAATAATGATATTGATGCTTCATTGTGTGTTGATGGTACAATTCGTGTTTCTAAAGCACATGGTATTTGTGAACCTATCATACACACATCTAGTGTTTTATCTGTAACTTCGTGGATACATCTAGGGTTTATGGTTCATGTGATGATGTTTCCTCCTTGCCTCTTGATGGTTTATCTAACAGGGATCTTCATGATGTTGTTTGTTTGATGATCATGCTTTAGGCCTACTATATGTGATATTGAAATTTTATTATCATTCTTCTCAAGTAACAAAATTTGGTGATACACTGAATTAATGTTACAACAATTCATAACATGTTTTGGATCCAATTATTTATCATGCATCCACCATTAGATCCTCTAATTAATTATTTTAGGGGATAAGGAAGTGTGTTCTTACATGTTAAATTCTTCATATTCTTGTATTGTGTCTTTCCTTATAGAGAATTCATTGATCTTGTGATTTTATGGAAACACATAATAATTGCCCGAGAGTATGCACACCCAATAACACAAATCTCTCAACTTCTAATGCCCATTTAGTTTGAAATCTTTTGGGTACACATGCTTTCAAATCACTCACATATTGAACACTATGTAACATCTTTTGGAGGTCATTCTAAACATGATTGTCATTCCAACCGCTATGTCTACCCCTTTCACATGTGAGACTACTTATCATGTTATCTAATATTATCTTTCCATCACGTTAATTATATGAAACATAGGGTTTTTATTATACATCTTTAGATATACCTTTATATGGAATAGAGGGTTTTTATTATTCATCTTTAGATATACCTTGTCAAAATCATTATCAATGTGATAACAATGAAATGCCAATCAAATAATATTCACAACAAATTCATGATGTGGAGGTAACAACATTAGAAGTGCCATACTTGTACACCCCAATTATACATAAAGAAAGCTTTTATGATTATGTTCCACCACTACCACATGTTCAATCATAACATCTTGAGCAATAATCCTAAGTGGCATTGGGTTCTCATGATATAACTTTCTAATCCATACATGGAACTAAACTATTTGTTTATTTTACATGTTTATCTCAATTACATGTGTTTCTCTAGGCTATATGCTTTCACTTAATCTTGCCACTTGGTGGGAAAGGTGTTATTGCCTTTCACGTGCTCAAAATTGCTTTTCCTAGAGGAAAAAAAATCAGTGTATCTTTTCACTATATTAGTCACTACCATAGATAAGTGTAGTTTGGGTATGCATGTTTCATTTTTCATGTTTAGGTTTTTGAAATTATCATTTCAAATTTACGTGATCATAATCTATTTTATTCAAATTTTTCTCTCTTTTCTATATGTGCACTCATTTGTAGTACACAAAAATTGACTTGGGCATTTATACGCTAATTTTACTCTCAATATATGTGCAAATTTTATAGGTGAATTATTTTAGTGGCTTAATTTTTCAAATTAAAAGGCTGATATCATTTTTTAAATTATAAACTTACTTATTGTATATATCTACTTTGGCATGTATGTTCACATAGTTTGCACACTTGTCAAAGTGAGGAAAATTATAGAACAATGCATATACTAACACTATTTGCATTCTACTTTTACATCGCTTTGGATTGATGTTTTAGTTGCATGATTCTAGCACATGATTTGACCATATTGGTGCACTAACTAACTAAGACATAACTTGTCACTTAGATATGATAATCACATTTAAAACCCCTTGTTCTATTTCATTGTAGTTCATTCACCCTTAATGCAACTACAATTGCAATGTTGTCCCTTCGACAAAATGGTTATCTAGATCCTAGTTGCCATTTTCAAATTTCAAATTTCTCCATTCTAAGGCTAATATCAAGAATTTGATTGTCTTCAACATGAATGCCAAATTTTTAAATTTTAATGAATCTAGAACACATATTTAAAGAACATCATCATAGATCATTTATACTCGAGAGAATGAATTAAAAAAAAGTATGTTTTGTCAAAAAATGTTGAAGCTTCTCTCCTTTTATAAATACATCCATCATCTATTATCATATATCAACAAATACTCAACTTATTTATGTTAATTATCATTTATTATTAAAATATGCATTCAAAATATACCCTCTCACACATTCACTAAATTTATCTTATCAAAAATATCATATTAATTTATGATTGAAACTTATTTAATTTTATAAAACTCACATCGATAAATAATTTACAAAACTCCCCTTATCTTTTTTTTAAAAACGAGTTATTTGTCTCCTTCCAAATTTGAATATATAATCTCCATTAAAGGAATAGAAAGAAAATAATGGCAACAAAAGCCTAAGAAAAAAATAATGGCTAAACATAAATAGGTATAAGTTAGGGGAAAAAAATTAATGAAGATAAAATTTAAGGAAGAAGTTTAGTTATATAGAGGAAGAGCGTCAGTAGTTAGTAGTCATTATAGTTCCAATAACTAAACACTTCTTGCACACCCGAACTTCCAATTACTAATTTAAAAGCAATCGAAAAGAAAAGAAAAACTAAAATCCCCTTAATAAATTTCACATGTTCCAATAGCTGCCCATTTTTTTAGCATTTTTGGACCATAATTTGTCTAATTGTACATCTTTATTGGTATTAGTAGCCTTTATTGGTATTAATAGTGCACATAAGTATTTGCAATTTTAAGTGGGTTAGCCTTTATTGGTATTAATAGTGCACATAAGTATTTGCAATTTTAAGTGGGTTTGCGAAGTTAACTATAATGACTAATGGTATGCTTCCCCTATCATTAAAAGTTGGACATTATTTAAATTTGATAGTAGATTTTATTATATAATTTTGTATTTTTCTAAAATTTTAATTATATTTTATTATTAAAAAAAATCTAAATGGTATTATACGATTGTCACAACACATAATATTTTTAAAAATTGGTTTGAATGGAAACTTAAGTGTAAAAATGAAATAGATTTACATTTAAATTAGAAGTTAAATATAATACAAACTCTAATAATATTTCAAGAAAATGTTTTTAGGTTCTAAATTAAAAAGGTGTAATATTGTACATATAATTTTAGGTTTATCACATTATCATGGTAAAAGCAATATTTTATATTGATAAATGAGAGCTATTTTTGAATATATTTATTTATAATATTTTTTATGAAATTCAATTATGTAGTTTTCAAGTTAAATTTAATAATCTATTTTTTATAAATAGTGGTAAAATATATAATATTTCTAATCTATAATGTAAATTATTAAAAATTGTGTACAACTTTTTTGATGGAGGTGCCTCATAAAGTATTTTTTTGTCCCGGGCACCGGCCTCATCCCTTATGATGTCGGAGCCTTGCAAGGGCCCATTGAGGGTATGAAGCTATTTTATAAAATATAGCAGTCAACAAATTCAATTATAAATTATACAATTGATTTTTAATATGAATATCCTATATTTTATATTTTAGACATAAATGAAAGAATTATCTGAAAATAAATTGAATATTTTTTTTGGCATTATGAAATATAAACTTTGCCATCAAATCAAATATCTTGACAACATATTCTCATTAGAAACATGTATTTGAGAAAAAAGGTTTAAAGTTACAATAATTAGAAGTTCACATTTCCATTTCCATGCAGTCAGTTATCAGAGCAGAGACTATTGATCCTCCATCTTTTACAATACAATATTCCTCCATTCCATTCATCTAGGGCCATTACTCCAATCTTGTTTATCCTTCCCATTCTGCAAGGGTTTCTACTCCTAGTTGCATTTAGGGTTTCAAAAACGATTGTCCTGGTTCGTCATTGCTGCTGACCTTTAAAGAATATTCTAAATTTACCTGCACGCATAACCCTCATCTGCAATACTCAATGTTCTTTTAAATCTGTTTATCAGTCCATTCGTATTTTGTAATCCCGCATGTTAACCTCGGTGCTCAGCATTTCATGCTCAGGTTATTTCGAGCCCTTTGCGCTCAGCAATACTCAAGCGCAATTTGCAATATCCTTGCCGCCTGCAAAACTCCATTATTTACCTGTGAAATCTCCCAAACCCTCGCCTGCATCTTTGAACAAAATCACAGCTAATTCACACTGCATCCAGAAGAAGAAGTTTTAGTCTTGCATAACACGACCCCGTGGCCTTCCATTGTTTGTAGCGAGTGGAGTTTCTCTAAGGTGCAGTGAGTGGCTCATTTTGACCTGCAATTTTTGAGATGTTCCATTTTTTCTTAGTATTGTTTTATATATATATATATATTCAAATTTTGAAGCAAAACCTTTTCAGATCAAGTAAAGGATTTTTCATTTGAAGACGATATTTATGACTTATCATAAATATTTTAAAAAGTTATTTTGATGCAATTAAAATTTAAAATTTAAAATAACTAATAAGTATATTGTTGAATAGTTGTGCATCTACTTCAAGGTAGTTGTGTTTGAATTATTCCACTCAATATCTGATATAGTTGTAACTTCGCAATCACACTTTGGTGTATGTTGAAGAGATTGATCTATATTTTTCATACATTAAGATCTTGATTAAGAAGTAATATCTTCAAATCAACTATGCATATAAGGAGAGATAGATATATATATAAGAAGAGAAAGAGAGAGGGAAAGATATTGTGTGTGTGTGTGTGTGAGAGAGAGAGAGAGAGAGAGAGAGAGAGAGAGAGAGAGAGAGAGAGAGAGAGAGATAATGAGATGTATATATATATATATATATATATATATATATATATATATATATAGTGTGTGTGTGTGTGTGTGTGTGTGTGAGAGAGAGAGAGAGAGAGAGAGAGAGAGAGAGAGAGAGAGAGCTTGGGAAATATAAAGGGGGTGAGATATATATATATATATAGAGGGGTAAATGGAAGAAGAGAGGGAGAGGGAGAAATAGAGATAGAAAGAGGGGGACACTAAGAGAGGGGAAGATAGAGAGAGAGAATTTTAAAAATATAGGAAGTGCTATATAGAGAGAGGTAAAGAGAGATAGAGATAATGAGATATAGATAGAGGGAGAGTGAGATATGAGAAGATAGAGATAGAGGGTGTAGGGGTGAGAGATATAGAAGGTGATAGAGAGAGGGGGAGAGATAGAGAGATAGGGAGGGAGAAATAGGGAGAAGCAAGGAGATAGAGATAGGGGAGAGAGATAAAAGAGGAAGATAGACATGGAGAAGGGGATATAGGGATAGAAAAAGGGAGAGATAGGGGGGAAGAGCAAGAGAGAAGAGAGGAATATATATATATATATATATATATATAGAGAGAGAGAGAGAGAGAGAGAGAGAGAGAGATGTTTGTAAAGAAAAATAGAGAGAGATGGCGATATATGAGAAGATAAAAATCATTATAGAAAAGAGGGAAAAATGAATACAATTAATATTTATAAAATAATTATTTTAAAATGGTTTAATACAATAAAAAAATTGTGATATATAATACACAATAGTATCAATATATTTATTTAATTATTTGTGAATAAATAAATAAATATTTTTAATAATATAGACTGAACCAAACAATATGTGAAATTAAAAATTTTCACTAATGTGATAAATGTGTATAGATTCATCTTAATGATGAATTACAAATCAAATTTTTAAAAAGAAAATAAAAAGTTAATAGATATAAATATCAAAAAATATTCTTTTTCTTTTATTAGTTTGTATGAAAAATAATATTTATCAAATTACTAAAATATTTTTATTATAATAAATTAAAAATATAAACTTTTAATAGAAACAAAATACACAAATTAATTATATATTTATATATATAATTATAATTTTAAAAAATGTATAACAACATAAATTTCGATAATAATATAGACTTAATTTCCTCTTACACTTTCTAATATTTTTCAGAGTATAGCTTTGTTTACTATTTAGAAACTATTCGGCACAAATTTAAATTTCAATTAAAAATAATAATAGGTTGAGTTTAACGTTGGTTTACTATTCCATCCTTTAAATTGTCATTAGCTGTAGAGCTTTGAACCTATATTTTATTCTCTTATTTTTTTTCATTAGTATATTAAACTTCTCATAATTGTAGTCATCAATGCCACACAAATATGTCGTAGTATTTAAATTAAATAAAATATAATGAGGGGAAACTATTGTATTGTTGTTTGTACTTCAAACAAGTTAATGTCAAGTGGAGTGATAGGATATTCCAAAAATCATTAGGTCGTTATAATGGCATTTATTCAAGATAAATTTTTATTGACGATAAGTCCTTAGTTTTTATAATTCACTCCTTACGAAAAGTGTTTGTTTTGCAATTGTTTCAATCTCTTGCATAGAGCTAATTGAGTTATGGTCGTTGATCCATAAAGATAGCCGAATTTGTTCAAATAAGAAATGCCTTTGGCGTAACAATCATATTTGACGCTTTGATTTTGTAAAATGCTAAGGAGAAATAATGATATCCAAATTTTAATTTTTCATTTTTCCCCATTATCCATTCATCTTTATTGTAACATGTAAATCTTGATAATAAGAAATTAGAAATAAGACTTTTTTCCAAGCATCTATCATTATAAATAAGGTGAATCTTTTTCAACTTGCTAACATGAAACTCTCTACAAAAATCAATATGCAAAATGAACAAATATCATAAGCATCTCAATGAAAATGTACACTGAAGCCTTGCTTATAAAGGCAAGTGAGAAGAGGTGAGAAGGTAGGAGTGAAACTCTCACTACCCCTCCAAGAGTGAAACAAGTGTAGGACTCTATGGACAAGTATTGATACACTTGGCAAGTCTATATGAGGTGAGACCAAGTGACCTTAAGTGTAGTTTGAATAGGACTCAACTATGTAGGCTAAAAACAAATTAATTAGACAAAACTTGTTTTCACACTAACACTACTTTCACATATTTTAAAGTAAATTGCATGTACCAATGGATATATTGCAAGGATAAGCTTCTTCCATATACTAATGGGTATATCAAAGGGGCAAGCATATTGAGAGGTTTGGTAAATCAGTTTGAAAGTGTAAAGAATAATAAACCTATTGGAATGATATGAATCGATCTATCTTCCATTGACAACAAAATGCATTCAATCACATCAATTGTTGGTATGGCACTCATTGGGGAGGATAGTTGATTAGAATGGTCAAGGCAAGTCAAGAAGCTTGTCATCTTCCATGATTTGTGGTTTGACCTTTGTGGTGGAGACATAAAATAAGTTAAATCATAGCAAATGTAGAAAAATAAATATGAAGACATAAAAATTTCTAAGGCATTGGCCTTGATGAAGACTTTGGTTGTTGGAGATGTTTTATGTCATATACAATGGTGCAACATACCATGGGAAGCATTACAAAAATAAGATTTTTATTGAATGTACCATGGGAAGCATTACAAAAATAAGATTTTTATTATTCTCATTCAAAATTGGAATTCATACATGAATCTTGAGTTGAAAATTGGTGATGAAATGAGTTTGGCTTTAGAAATCTAAGTAGTCAAGCATGATGTTGAAGTTAGTGCTAAAATTCATATATATAAATATACGATTGTTTTCATAAAAGCTCTTCTTTCCATGAATTCGATTTACTTGAAGTCAATACAAGCAAGCAATCAAGTAAGTCGATCACTTTTGATTAGTGAGATGAAAAGATGACTTAAAGAGAAAAAGCCTTAAAGAGGAAAGACTAAAACCATAGAAAAGAATATTTGCAATGCTCATCGAAAACAAAAAAAAAATGATTTCAAGGAGGCAATGATATTAGTGAATGAGAAAATATAGGAGGTAGAATTGGTAGAAATAATGATCAGCACTATGAGAAGCAAAATGACATACAAAACTTGTTTTGCAAATAATGCGATAGAAAAGGAAGCCATGAGGCTTATAAAAGCAAAACATCATGGGATAAGGATGAGGCATATCGGAAACAAAAGGAAGACCTAGGAGAAAGATTAAAATTTTAAAATCAGATTCAACTCAATTTACAAGTGAAATTGTGCTTTCCATTTTAGATGATGTCAACTATACCTTAATAAATTTCGTCCTAGTTCCATGCAAACATATATTTTTTAAAGAGATTTATTTGAGAAGTTTCATAAAGAAAGATTTAGTCTTCTATATTCATGTCAATAGTGTGTAAAGATTGTCTCAAGAAAAATGGGATCAAACATCATTTCATAATTCCTCACTCCTCAACCAAATGGAGTAGTTGAAAGGATAAATAAAATTGTGAGGAATATGATTCGAGCAATGTTGCATTTAAGGGCTTATATTTATGGGTAGAAGCAACTTAAAAAACAATCTATATTCATAATAGGTCACCCTGAATAATTCTTAAAATGAAGAATCCATATTAAATTTGGCGTGGTCTTCTTTCATCAAAGCAAAATCTTTGGGTTTTTGGATCCACCTACTATATATTCATTCCAAAAAGGAACAAGTTGGAATGCAATAGTAAAACATGCATCCTTTTAAGCTATTAAAATCTTTAAATGCCTATAGATTGTTTGAGAGAAAAACAAGAAATTTCTCATTGCAAGAGATCTTTTCTATGAAACCACAAAGGACAACTAAGATTGATTGATAATTAATTCAACTTGAAAATTTTGTAAAATTGGTTTTTTCAAAGAGAATGGTATAGATTCCAAACATTAAGAGGGGACATCGCTCAAAATCTATTGAAACTATTTTGCGTCTAATTGTTGAAACATAAAACTCCCCTTGAGGAAGAAATTGAAACTTCAACCAAGAAACATGTTTTTGAAGCAACAAAATTGAAAGATGAAGGAGCATCATGTTGAGAAAATGAGGCACCATTTGCTCCACAAGGAACACAAAACGGATGCTAAAGTGGGCCACACGAGCATTGAAAAATGCCATATTGAAGGATGTTGGGAAAACATGCCTTAGAAGTACATCCAAAGGTAGACAATGAGAAGTAAAGTCCCAAAAAGAGATTCAAGATGAGTTAGTAAAGCTTATCTTGGGAGGGCATGTAGAAGAGGACATCAATATTTCTTTTGATTTAGATTCAACTTCCTTCAAACAAGCTAAAAAATTTGATGCGTGGAGATAAACAATGAAAATTGAATAAGATGCCTTGGTCAAGAATGACACTTGGGACTTGGTTTTTCCTCCACTAAATTATAAACTTGTTGGTTGTAAGCGGGTCATTCAAAAGAAATACAAAGAAGGAGGCTCACTTTAGAAACACAAACCAAGACTTGTTGCAAAGGGATATGCTCAAAAGAAGGTATAGACCATAGTTTGTGGACTTGCTGAGTACTTGGCAAAACTCGTCAAACTTGCAAGTCTTCTAGCCAGACAAATCAATTGGCTCGTGAGCCAAGTCTTGCCAAGTACTCAATAAGTGTGGGTCAAAAAACTCCCTGAGCCTCAACCTCAGACTCCTAAGTCCTAAGCTTAGACTCTCAACCTACAAAAAAAAATGCACTCAAACAAAGTTTTAAGTAAAAAAAATCATTTTTCTTCATGTTCTGAGATTTGAGGATCATATAACGTGAAACATTTGAATTATGACAAATTGATAGTCAAATTAGGCTAATATGTTGTCTAAATGCATTAATTTCTTTTTTGTGTGTGTAATTATAAGGTTTTTTTGTTGAGTTTGTTCAGGCTAAAAGCATTGATAGTCCCTTGGTTTACCACCTAGACTGAACTATACTACTGCTGGAAAAGAGAGAAAAATGACTTTAAAATAAACATATGGTCCATAGTGGCGGTGCACCAAATGATTGTTACTAAAACCTATATTGTTGTTTCTCACACAGTTCATTCAAAAACTAAGCTGATTTCAATCACAACTCAGGATTTTAATCACATATTCATACATTAGTATGTCATGGGCAGCTTTGGTACATTCATGATTTTGGAAGGACATTGACGTATTTTCACAACTAACACCTTTTTGAACCAGCAACACAACCTATGACCTGCATAATGTATATTTCTGCTTGAAGGTACTTAAAAATGAGTCATAACATAAGGAGTTCTATATATCATCCATAAGTTGCATCAATCATTCATTTGTACGAAAAAAAAAATAGTCCTTTGAAGGCAAAATGCTTATGCTTTATGCTTTATTGATGAAAAAGGCATATACTGCAACGATAAGCCTTAGAATGCTTTGTTTCTCTCAAACTGAATTACAATGCTAACTGTTCTAGAAAAGAACTGATTTTCAACTTAGAATGGGTAGTAGAATAAACAGAAAGGAACTCATTTTTTGAGTTACAATGCCTGTCCAAACTAGAAAGAACAATCTTTTTAATTACAATACTAAGTCAAGAAAGCAAGAACTCGTGGATAATTGCTCCTAGGCGTATAGGAGATGGTAAGATCATTAGATGACCCTTGTTTGACCTGGCTGCCTCCATTTTGGAGGCTGGAAAGAGTCCATCCTAATATTGAATACTTGGAATGCACTTAGGTTGCACTTAGGTGGCTTTGGAGTAGGATGGTCTTTGACTTTTCTAAATGTTTTCTTCTATCAACTCCTAGAAAAGTTCCAAACTACTCCTAGATGTTCTCCACATGTTGACAATGTTTTCACAACTACTCCCTAGATGTTTACAAGAAGCCATAAGTGATTATAACTGCTCCAAGCTGCTATAAACTCCTTTCCCTGCTCATAGGCCATGTGAGAAATGATTTGAAGCTGATTAACTGCCCTAGGAGGGCATAGGAGACCTTTGAGGGTTCCTACTTTGAAACTTGTCCTCATATCTTCAAAACGCATCCTAACAGTCACTGATCGTTCATCTCCTTACAGAGACTGTCATCTTGGCATCTTGTTATAGTGACCTACTTGTGGTGCTGTAGTTTGCGGCTTTGCTATTGTGACTTTCAGGCTAACCTCAAGATCTCACCTCTGTGACTCCTTGTTTTTTGAGTAACTGTTCTCACGTATTACCATACATGGGTTGTCTCATTCTTCTTCTCCTAGGATTATCCCCAAGCTTTTCGCTATACCTTCATTGTTTCTTTCTTGGCGCTCTATTGCCTTATTGCCTCTGGCTCTTTTAACTGCCCTCATATTATGTCATCCATAATTTCTTAGCCAGGTCACTTGTCTAGGTCACTAGGCTTGTTAATCATGGTCCATGTCTTCATGCTTATGACACTTGGACAGTCCACTTTAAGATCTCATGAATGACTGATTTATGACCATCCTTTTGTTCTTTATGACTGTCTATAGCCCTGCGACATCATACCCACTCTCACTTGACTATGTTTCTTGTAGTTGCCCTTTATCACTTCATAATTCTGCCATCCATGATTTGTTCAATAATTTCCTGACTGCCCTTCAAGGCATGTTGTTTCCTCTCATTAGACTACTGTTACTGTCATGCTTTAACAAGCATGCATGGCAGTCATAATGGTGTCCCTGTCTTCATGTAGATACTACTGTCCTTTGAATGGCTTTTCTTGGATGAATTTAACATCATCTCTGCTCTCACTCTGCCTCAACACTGTACTAGGACAGCCTTGTTGTAGACATGCTTATTCCATTGAAAAGTTCCCACGAGGCTTATGGAAAGCAATTTTACTATTCGCAGATCCCTGTGACCTTTTCTTTTCATGTTTGACTGTCATACCACTGAAGATTTTCACCATTTGATAATCTGAAACAACAACCTATAGACATTAACAATGTCACACTGCCCTTCTAGACTTGATACTCTGATTTTCTGGTCTCTTGGCAAAACATTGCCTTTTTTGCTGTCATACTTTGTCTCCAGGAGGTGTTCAACCTTATCAGAGTCATCATAGACTCCCAATTACCCTGCGACTTGTTGACTTGCTTAATCTTCACAGGGCTAAGATTTTCATTTTTCTCTCCGAGAAAAACTTTGTCCATCTGCTACTGTCACATAGGTTTCTTGATAAATTTCTGCACCTTTCACTTTGTCAAAGTAGTGTACTCTGCTCTTCCAGACTTGTTTTCTGTCCGCTTGCAATAAGCACGTCTGCGGAATGTCTCTTCAACGGTCAATGAAGGTTTCATATATTCTGCCTTTTGGTCCCTGGACCCTTTATTTATATCTGACCATCTTGTATATAACCTTATAACATTGTTGTTCATACCATGATTGTTAATTGAGAAATGCCCCTTCTAACCACCTCTGTGACTTTCCTGGGTTGATTTAGAAACATGCTCTGTGACCACTTATTTGTGTCATTCCATGCCTCTTTAGACATCTCCTTTATGGTTGTCAAGATAGCTTGTATGCTGTTATTTTCATTTGAACTTTACCTCGAGTGTCCTACAGGGATTGTCACCGTGTTTTAAATGTTGAGCAATTAGCAATTAAGCCTATGAGGAAAGAGCAGCAAAGATAATGATCATTTCCACTAACCAAGGCAGAGTACTTAGGTAGAGACATGCTATCTATCCCATGAGATGTACTCTCTTTTTCCACATATTCAATGATCTTGGAACTCTATGAGAATTTAACATATTCTCACCTAATCCTCTGGAGTCTGAACACAAGCCCCGGAAACCTACAGGCATTTTGCTTAATTAGTGTCTTCAAATAATACCCTGTCGTGTATAGTGATTGTAACCTTCAAAGATGTCCTCTCACTGTCACCAATGCTTCTTGCATGACTGTCTCTACAAAAATCCTCAATCTCTTCCTCTATGGTACTGTCTGTCCTTTCACTGTTCTTCTTTGTTAGCTGCAGCTTAGGAGAAAAACTTCTCATAGCCCCTGTCACAGTCTTTTAATGCCTTTTTACCACCCTTGACTTTTCATCACGTCCCTCTGCCATCTCTTCTTGGTTCTATATCCACTAAATCTGAACCGCTGGCGTTTTCCTTCTTCTTCATTTGGTTAGTCACAAGGTAAGAAGACTTTCTTTTCTCAACTTCACATTTGTTTTGTAAATTATTATCTTGTGTGCAAGCTCAAAGATAGACTTAACTTAAACATAAGACCACCATTATTTCCTAAAATAGTTTTCTGATCTCCATCTGGGGCATTTCTTATGTAATCCATGAACAGTCGTGTTGCATTATGTTTGTTCAGCAGCCTCAATGACTTGAACATTTTTACTTGTTTCAATAGGAATTTGAAAAATTGGTTTCTTTTCACTGTCGGAAGCAGTGAATCTGTTAATGTTCCTTGTGTATTTGTAGACACTTTTCATCATTATTTTATAAGACAACACTTGTCTTCCAGGCCATGTTCAAATAAAAACTGTTTAAGAAACAGGATCTTGAGCACTGGCACAGTAATTGGTTCTCATGACAGCAGAATTTTTCCTTAATCTCAGCGGAAAAGCAATTAATCCTAAGAAACCTTCGTTAGCTTTTAAGAATCGGGCATCATAGACGGAAACAAGTGCAAATCCATCAGATCCAGGCAAAAGATAAAAGTAACAAGTAAATTCAACACCGTCTAAATGAATAGCTAAATAACCTATTGAACTCATTCTTTTCTTCTCAACACTATTGATCACAATGAATTTTGTTATGGCTTGTTGACTTTGAACACACAATTCTTCTTCCACTGTGTTCTTGACAAATAGATCACGTTAATTGTAAATAGTCCCCAGTTTAATGTGAGATCTTTTGTCATAACTTCTATCCATTGGCGTCTATCAATTTCCTCACCGATCAAAATTGATCTCAAACTCTCATCAGACTGTCTTGATGTTCTGATAGCATCGATAGAAAAATTAGGATCAATTTCAACCATTCTTTCAAAAACAGAATCAAGCAATTTATTGTAGCTTATTTCTTGTGCCATTGATACTGTAAACGATAACTGTCCCTAGAACTTGTAACCTGGAAGATTCCCTGGGTTATTATGATTTGTTGCTCGTATTGATAATCTTGCAATGAGGGGAACTATGTGTCATAACTCACAAAGTGCAATCCTTGATAGATCAAAACCAGTGAGACCCGTCGGATATGTTAAAAAGTATGACTATGAGCAACTGGTTTAGGCAAGTTTTAAATGATAACCCCATTTCACTTGTTTATAAGCACAAGGTAAACAAGATGATGAGAAAATTTAGGTTTTACAAGGCCCCACATGATCCTGTGGGTTGATTAAATATTTCAATGTCGAGGTGCATGGACAGGAGAAGACCACTTGAGCATGAAGCATACTAGGTCGTGCATCATAAACTGCTTTCTCTTTGCCTTATAAAGATCTGCCCTAGACGACATGAAAGCATGCAACTTTCTTTGTATCCCTATCTGATCATACAAAACCTTGTGCATAACAAACCTTCATTGCAAATCATAATGGACAGTCTTCTACTCATTTTTCAACATCATCGCAAGTCTTTCCAACCTTTTTTAAAGTTTGATGATGCTCAAGACGACATTGTCCTTTTTGTTAAACTGCCCTTGAAACTCTGTCTATTGACAATAGACTAGATTACAACTCTTTTGGAAGTCATTATATACGAGAGTCTCACATTATCTACTGTCAATACACACCTTAAAGACAATCATAAACTAACAACACCATCATTGTGCTCTGTCATCTCTAAACAATACAAGTTCGTTCCTTAAATGTCTTCACAGCATAATATACCTGGCAAAACTGGCACGTGACTTCATTTACCTTCGTCGTGGAGATGTCTAAAATGTGGGTCTGTCTTTGATTCCTGAAAACCCTTCCTCTACATGCAGTGTGCCATTACTCATCTTCTTCTTGCAATGTGGGTGAGACGTGGAGCAGCAAGGTGTTATCCTACATGCCAAGGATGAAGAATGACTCTTTGAAACCCTTGCAATGTGCCATAAAAAGTTGGATTGTTTCCTGCAACGTGGGTCAAGCTCCTTGGACTCCTTAACGCCAACACGAGCTCCTTCAAAGCTAATCACCAGCAAGCCTAACTTTTTCATGCAATGTGAATGGAAAACCTTCAAGCTTTCAAAAGTTTTCAAAAGTTGGGCCCAAATAAGTGGCAATCTTGCCAATAAGGAGGTAGAAGCAAACACACGGGTTGATAGTATGGAAGTTAGAGCAGCAAACATAATTGTTAAAGGTGTAAAAGAGTATGAGAGAGATGATAAGTTCGAAGAGTGGTTAAATTTGCAAGTTGGTGATGGTATCTGTTTGGGTAAGTTTGTGATTAGGCTTCTTTATGTAGATGATCTCATTCTGATTGCTAAATCAGTTCTTGGTCACAAGTATTATAGAGGTAATTGGATAAATTAAATGAATGATCGAAAAATCATTCATAGAGTTACAAGATCAATGTTTCCATAAAGAAACAAACGATAACTGAAGAAAAAATTAGAAACTAACTAGTTACACTAAGATGACCATTAACAAACAGAATAAGAAGATATTATTCTAGTACCCTCCCTTAATGGTTATCGTCCTAACTACCCAGAGAAAAACAACCCAGAGAAAAACAGAGAAGGCAGCCCCCTTCTTCTCAGAATGTTCTATGACAAGAGCCTGCCATTGAGATGAGCCTACCACGGACCCTTCCAGAATTTGGAGAACTTCTGGATAACACAAATCATCCACAAACTTTTGTAGATGAGCATGACACTCCAAAATAGACTGCAAGAAGCCACGACTTTTAAGGAAAAAATCGCCAAACCTTGAAACTGAAGATTGCAAAGCATTGTTTTTCGGAAAAAGGTAAAAACCCTAAGACAGGAACACCTATACCCCATGATTTTTGAAGAAAAAATCAGGCAAAACCCATAATCCCACGCGAACATTGCGAATTACAGATAATTAGACATGATTTTTGAGGTAAAAAATCAATCAAAACCTGAGACAAATTAAAATACAAAACTTCGTTTTTGAGGTAAAACAATAAAATCCAACAAATTTTTTAAGGATAAAAAATATTAAAACTCTCCTAGAATTTTTCAAGGGAAAAAAATTTATGAAAACCCATTAGGATAATTTTTGTGGACAAAATTATTAAAATCCACGAAGTAATTTTTTTTCAATGTTCCATGGGGACACATTTCCCCTCCTTTTGGGCCATGTCTCGGATACGGGGACATTTTTGGGAAGGGGGGACGGGGACGCGACGTCTCCCGCCGTCCTGCCACCACCACCGGAGCTCCGCCGAAGACAAGGAAATGTCTTTGCGTCTCCAAGTTTCCTTGGGAGACGTCTTGATGTCCTCAAGTTTCCTTGGGAAACGTGTCAGCTTCTCCAAGTCTCCTTGTGAGACTCCCAAGCGTCTCCTTGGGAGACCCTCAGGTGTCTCCAAGTTTCCTTGGGAGAGTCCCAGGCGTCTCCAAGTCTCCTTGGGATACTCCTAGGTGTCTCTTGAGGGGCGAGGAGACTTGCAGGAATCTCCCATCCGACGTCTCCAAGATTCCTTGGGAGACTCCCAAACATCTCTTGAGGGACAAGGAGACTTGCAAGAGTCTCTCGTTCAAACACTCAGACTCAAAATGCAATTGAAATCCTTTTTTTCTTTTTTTTGAGCAATTTGAGCATTTTGCCATTTTGTCTTTTGTAATGCTATTGCTATTTGCTACTCATTATAATGATGTATCATGTAATCATCATTATAGACTTTGTGATATCAGATATTAATATGATAATTTAATAATAGAAATCTCCAATTTGACAATTTCATTTGTCAAATTTTATTTAGCAATTAGCATTCAAACTCGTCCCTGTGTTTCCAACAGCCGTGGTACACTGTTGTTTTTAAAGGACAAAAATCATGAAAAACGTACTGATTCATTTTTTTAAGGGACAAAAATTAAAAAACCCCACCAATATATTTTTTTTAAGGGAAAAATATTAAAACCTTGCAACCAAGAAGGGGTTGACGAAATACCAGAGAGGCGAAAATCGCCAACAAGAACAAATAAAATAGTCATTGCGAATAGGAATCTTGTTAACTAATCCCGCCAAAAATCGAAACCCTAGGTGGCCACAAACCCAGATCATCACACGGAAGGAGCAAGCGATGCCACGAATAGAAAAAAAACGCGACACATTGAGGTTGGGTGCAGAATACCCCTCCTGATGGAGGAAAAACAAATCGTAGAAAAACGAGTTGCGATTTTGTTGTAAAAATCGCACAAAACAAAACTAGTTGTCGTGGAGAACAAAGGCACGAAAAAATGTAGACGAATCGCGAGATTTAGAGGAGAGACCCGCCGAAAAACGCCTCGAGATGAATGCGAAAAACATGATGAAAAAAAATCGTGAAAAACAATCACAATGCGTTGCGATGAGCGGAAACAAGCACGAGTTAAAACATGCGACCACAACAGACGAAAAATGCAGTTCACGTAGGCCTTTTTTTTAAAGCCTAAAAACGAATGCGGACCTAGAGCCGTAGGAACCCCCCAAAACAAAATCAGACACAAAATCGCGTTTTTTTGGGTTATAGTAAATCGACCATGATCAAGAGCTGAAAAATGAACGCGGGTAGGAGAAATTTTTTCTCGAAGGCAAACCCATGATGCAGACACAGAAGCCAGGAAAAAACAGAAAAACCCTAGACGGGTTTTAAAAAATTAACTGGAATAATTTTGAATTTTTTTCAAAAGAATTCTCCTAAAGCTTTGATACCATATTATAGAGGTAATTGGATAAATTAAATAAATGATCGAAAGATCATTTATAGAGTTACAAGATCAATGTTTCCATAAAGAAACAAACGATAATTAAAGACAAAATTAGAAACTAACTAATTACACTAAGATGACCGTTAACAAATAGAATATGAAGATATTATTCTAATAACAAGAGCACTTATATGTCTTTGATAAATTTTGCGAAGTGGTGGGAATGCAAGTCAATATCAATAAGACAAAAGTCATGGTTTTCTCTAATAGAAGAAAACAAAACCGGCATAAGTTCTACTTTGAAGGTAATGTCCTTGAAGTTACAAATTACAAATATTTTGGGACTAACAATTTGAGTTGGAAATGTTGTAGAAAGAAGAGAACTTTGAGAGGTTGGAAAACATTTTATGCTCTTCAAAATAGATGTAGAGAGGTAGAGTTGTGGGATTGGAAAACTATCCAAACACTTTTTGAGCTCTTAGTTCTTCCGGTTGTACTTTATGGATGTAAATTGTATGCCAGCAGTACTTCAAATTCATAGTGGAAGCAAATTGAGGAAATTCAAAAACGTTTGATCACAAGCAAGTTCAAAATTAAAAGCATGGTTCCTTATGATATCATGTTGAGTGAAATTGGGGCTGCTTCTATTGAAGCAATTGCTATGGTGTGTCTCTTAAGTAATCTAAAAAGAATTGAGCAAATTAACGAAGGTGGATGGCCTAATGTTGTTTTCAATGACATTGTGCAAAAGAAAGAAGGCTTGGATGCGGCAAAATAACATATGGATGAGTAAATGGAATATATACTTGAACATGTGCCTCATGACTAGTAAGGAGATAAAGGCTTTTGTTATAGATAAGTTCCAAAAGTGTATTTGGGGTAAAGGGCTAGCGAGAAAGAAGAATTATTATATCAATAAATTCAATCCCACTTTTGACCATCATCAAAAAGCATACATGGGGGTAAATATTTCGTGGAGGGCCAAAATTCTTATTGCTCAATTAAAGACTGATTCTCATCAACTCCATTGTGATATTGGGCATTGGAAAATGCCAAAAGATGTTAAGAAAGAAAGAGTGTGTTTTTTGCATTTCTAGGACATGGAAATAGAAAAACATTTTATTAGAGTGTGAAGCCTCTAAGGACAATAGGGACAAACATGTGCATATCTTGACAGCTTGCTCTTGGTGTAATTTATTTTGTTGAGGGAATTGTTGAGAAGTCAAGGGCACTCATCATCATGTTTGCAATGTCCCCCTTTTTTAAATGCCCTATTTTTTGCCCACTCATCTCCTTCCCAAGATCTACTCATTTATCTTTTTTAAGATTTGCTTATACACTTTCTTAAAGTAATCTCTTGTTTATAAGTTTGTTAATGAATCTCCAAATATTGCCATATTAAATTTGTTTATATAACTTCCAAAGACCCCTTCGCCCAAAGGAGGCGACCTTTTTTTTAAGAGGGACGACATTGCTTATAAACAGATTTGATTTGATTTAATTTGATTTTACCCTTTCCAAAGGTGGCGCTCCACCTAGGCAAGTCGGCTAACATTAAGGGTGTTGTCTCTTCTTCCAAGAGACTAAAATGGGGTCGGCCTATCAATATTGAATGCAATTTTTTTTATTAACTTGCCAAGGGTTATGATTGACGTCGATCATCAGTGTATTTCCATTCATCTTGATTTGTGTCGGTCCTCCTTAAAACTGATCATGCCAAATCTTAATTGTCTTTATCTTGGCTGGCCCCTTGCATTATTTAATCACTCATGCTTATAAGTCTGTGACTAGGTTTAGAATTGTTGCATCTAGGGTTTAGGAATGTTGTGATTAGGGTTCTAGTACTGCTACAACCAAGGGGCATGACAACATTGCATAGAAAAAAAGATGGAATTGCAAAATCGGTTTGATCAGGTAGTTTGTCCCATAGGCTATATTTATTTTTTCTTTGTGGACGTTAAAAATTTTCTTCTTTTTCTTAGTAAAAAATAATATTTAATTTATTATTTTTGAGTAAAAGATGTCTAAGATTATTGGTGGTAGAATATTTCATGCATTTATAAACTCATAAAGACAAAAAAAACTGGCCATGTGTTGAATGTTTAGATTCCATTTGTGTAAAATTGTTTACAAAAACTATTTATTTGATATTGATCTTAAAAAAACAATTTATATGACATAGGAAGAATATTTTGTAGTTGGAACTTAAGAACGCAAAGTGTTTGATTTGAGAAAACTTATATATGGTTTGTGAGAATTCCTAGAAGCTTGTCATGAAAAAATATACCTTCATCACACAACAAAAGTATATTGATAAAATTTGAGTGAATTTGATATCAAGATTGTGAACAAAATATAAAGTTGAAAAGTTGACAGTGGATAATACAAATTTGAAGATGCAAATATGTATAAAAACTCATTGGAAATTTGATCTATGTAACCACAACTAGATCATAGATTTTCAGTCTATGTGACTGCCTAATCAAACCGATTTTGAAAATCTACTTTAAGTTTCATGGTAATTTTAAGATCAACAATGATCACGTGGAAGTCAAAGAAACGATTGAGATTTACTCTTTTTTCGTTGAAGCAGACCATATGGCTGAGTATAAATAATCTTTATACTAGATTATTTTATTTAATAACAACATTCATATGACAAATATCAATCTATTGTAGAATCTAAACAATCAGCCTAATTAATTGAATAGCTATCTTGGATATGAACTGAATGTTCATGTTCTCTTGACAAATTTATACTTAATTAATGCTATCAGATTTCAACTATCCATTCTAATATTCACTTATTGCTTCTAGATTTGATTGTGTATGCAATTTTTATCGTCAACGTTTCGAATCACACTCTGTGATTCATCATCATGATGAACAAGAATTTTTTTCATCTCCTTTGAATTCTTGTTCATCCTAATGATGAATCATGGAGTATGGCTCGAAACGTTGATGATAAAAATTGCATACACAATCAAATCCAGAAGCAATAAGTGAAAATTTATACTTAACAGCATATTTTAGAAATAAATGTAATTTTTTGTTTCTATTATTGTTCTGCATTGTTGCAATCTAGTTTCCTGACATGACGAGAGAAGATGTTGCTTGTAGAAACTAAATACAAATAAACATCGACGAGGCTTTACAAATGCTCAATATATTAACTTGAGAATATCTCATTCTTTGTTGCAATCTCTGTCTAAATTTAATATTGGACTTTATTTTCTCTCTAAATCTTTTAGTTTGACCTCGATGCAAAATTAGATGTCACTACAAATTTAGTTTTAGCCTTATGGTGTGATAATATTTGTATGATCGAGATGATATCCATTAGCTATGACAATGTCTTGCATATCATAGTTTTTCCACTACACTATACACTTTTCACTACCTACAATAAAGTTTTGATATTCGATTTGATGGTGCCATAAATGTGTTAGATGGTTTCATTCGAGAAGTTTGAATAACAAAACTTTGTTGATGGAAATTAGATCATATTAAAAATTCAAAAGATTGGAATGGATCCCTTAAAAATGTGCCAAAGATGATTAAGTTGTGGTATTTGTATGATTGTGATTACCGGTAAAAAGATAGAATAGTGGAGTTATCAGTGTTTCTTAGACTTGTGGTTTTTACTATGTAACTGGTGGTATGTACAATGCAAGCTACCTTATTTATGCTATTATTCTTGTCTTAAAATAGAGAATTGCATTATTATTTTGGTTGTTGGATGTAAAAAGGATAAAGATACGAGTTGGAGTGAAAATGGGAGGGGTTGAAATTATTAAAAAAATATTTTTTTGATCATTGGGGATGTTGTCATAGGTACAATTGAAATGACTTCACATAAATATTTATTAGCACAATTGTAATGATCTCCACAAAATATTTATAATAATTTTAGATCTGGAAATAAATTTACAATATATTCTAAAAAAACACCAAAATCTATCAGAATTAGATTGCTAGTCTTTAGAGAAGAGGTCAATTTAAATGAAACCTTAGAAAATGTAATTGAAACTGAATTTAAATGAAACGTTAGAGAATGCTATATTGATATTTTCTGGTATGAACATTATATAATCAGGTCTGAAACTGAACACAAAATCTCCCAAACTCCAAAATATTAAACAAAACTCACAAATCTATCACTTCCACAATTCACCCGAATCACTCAAATAAAACACTCAAAACATCACTTCTGTTTGATTTCCAAATGAAAATACGGAATATATAATCTGTTACAAACATCATAACATCAGCATACTGCTGTAACGCACCCATGAATAAAACACCTGAAAACACACAACTATGCTCATTAAACCACACCAAGCATACTGCTGTAACACACCCTTAAATAAAACAACTGAAAAGACACAACTATGCTCATTAAACCACACCAAGCATACTGCTGTAACACACCCTTAAATAAAACAACTGAAAAGACACATCTACGCTCATTAAACCACACCAAACAACTCCATAGAAAACCTGCACACTGAAATAAAGAAAGTAACATTAGTGTCTATACAAAAATCCTGTCTCTTCCCCTAAGGTACTATCTTTCCTTTAACCTTTCTTCTTTGTTAGCTGCAACTTATGAGAAAAACTTCTCATACCCCTGTCACAGTCTTTCAATGCCTTTTTACCACCCTTGACTCTTCATAAGGCTCCTCTGCCATCTCTTTTTAGTTCTGTATCCACTAAACCTGAACTGCCGGCTCTTTCCTCCTCCAACTGGTTTGTGACAAGGTAAGAAGACTTTCTTCTCTCAACTTCACTTTGGTTTTGGAAATTAGATCTTGTGTCCAAGCTCAAGGATCGGCTTAACTTAGACATAAGACCTTCATTACTTCTCAAAAGACATTTCTTTTCTGTATCTGAGGCATTAAATATGTAATCCATCAACAGTTGTGTTGAAGTTTTGCATAATGTTTGTTTAACAGCCTCAATGACTTGGACATTTTTACTTGCTTCAATAGGAATGTGAAAAGTTTGTTCATTTTCACTGTCAGAAGCAAAAGTGAATTTGTCAATGTTCCTTGCGTATTTATGAACACTTTTCATCCTTATTGTCAAAGGACGAAACTTGTCTTTCAGGCCATGTTCACAAATTAAAACTGCCCAATTATCAGAATCTTGAATACTAATACTGTAATTGGTTCTAATGGCAGCAGAACTTTTCCTTAATCCCAGCGGAAAAGCCATTATTCCTAAGAAACCTTCTTTAGCTTTTAATAATCGGACATCATACACAGCAGCAAGTACAAATCCATCAGATCCAGGCGGAAGATTAGAGCAGCAAGTAATTTCAATACCGTCTAAATGAATATATGCATAGCCTTTTGAGCTCATTCTTTTCCTCTCATCACTACTGATCACAGTGAATTTGGTTGTGACTTGTTGACTTTGAAGACACAATTCTCTTTCTACTGTTTTCTTCTTCACAAATAGATAACGTAAATTGCAACTAGTCCCCAGTTTAGAATCACCTTGACACTTATGTTTTGATGTGAGATCTTTTGCCATAACTTCTATCCATTGGCGTGTATCAATTTCCTCACCGATCAAAATTGATCTTAAATTCTCATCAGACTCTACTGATGTTCTGGTAGCATCAATGGAGAAATTAGGATCAATTTCAGCCATTCTTTCTAAAACAGAATCAAGCAACTCATTGTAGCTTATTTCTTGTGCCATTGATACTGTTAATGATAACGGTCCCTAATTGTAACCTGGAAGAATCCCTGGGTTATTATAATTTGTGGGTCGTATTGATAATCTTGCAATGAGGGGGACTATGTATCACATTTTCTACTGTCAATAAACACCTTGAAGACAAGCATAATCTACTAACACCATCATTGAGCTCTGTTATCTCAAAACAATACAAACAAGTTCCTTAGATGTCTTCACAGCGTAACATACCTGGCATAAATGGCATGCGACTTCATATTACTTTCATCCTAGAGATGTCTAACACGTGGGTCTTTCTTCAATTTCTTAAAACCCTCCCTCTGCTTGCAGCGTGATATTACTCATCTTCCTCTTGCAATGTGGGTGAGATCTGGAGCAGGAAGGTGTTATCCAACATGCCAAAGATTAAGCATGGCTCTGAAACCCTTGCAACGTGCCATAAAAACTTTAATTGTTTCCTGCAACGCCACAACAGGAGTTCCTTCAAGGCCAACCACCAGCAACCCTAACTTTTTCATGCATTGGGGATGGAAAACCTTCTAGCTTTTATAACAACAAAACCTGACTTTTTTTCTTTCCCTCAGCGTTGAAACAGTGTGAGAAATGATATTTAATTCTTTGCTTTTGAGTAAAAGGTGCCTTAGACTCTTCCTGGCAGAATAGTTCATGCTTTTACGGATGTCTGGAATGTTTAGACCACATTTGTGTGAAAATGTTAACAAAAGTAAATTTTTTTTTTTTGGATATTAATCTTAACAAAATTAATTTATGTAATTTATTATTTGATTCAGAATGTTTTGTTGTTGGAGGTTAAGAATCTGAATGGTTTATATCAAAATAAACAAGTGCTACATAGTGGCAAGTACTTGCCTTTGTTAATTTTTTAATTGAGTGTATTCACAACTTTTTGCATGAAGAACTTCAATGGATTTGTATTCTTGGTGTTTAGTATTTTAAAAGAATATTTATTTTACACATGATTATCATCTATTATAAGATATCTCTAGCATATTTTACATATATTATTTAAATATAAGTATACTAGTATCAACATTTTTAGTGTTATTTTAGAATATTATCTAAAAATAAAATATATCATAAAACAATTATAATAAGTTTTTACTTTTTTGTTTTTATTTTAATTATAAATATTTGTAAATTTAATTGTATAATAATATAATTATATAAAAATATTTGATAGTAAATTTTAAATTTAATTTATATATATTAAAAAAATTAAGCTTGAAATTTATTCTATTTATTTTATGAATTATAAATAATTAAAATTTATTAGGCTTAATTTAATTTATAATTTTTTATCTTTTCAAAATTTTATCTGTTTGTAAAATAATTATTTTTTAAATTTCTAATTTTAATATATATTAAAATATCAACAAAATTGATGAGTACAAATGTGTTTTTAAATTTGACTCTACAATAATTGTTAGCGTTAAAATAGAAAACAAAAATTTAATTGCATAATAATTTTAAAATTAAAATAGATAACAATTATAGACATTAAAAAGATTTTAGTTTGAAATTTATTTTAATTATTTATATATTTTCTAATAAATAAAATTATTGAAATCGATATATCTAATAATTATTTATCTTATTATAATTTTATTATTGTAAAAAAATTATATTTTGAATTTTATTATAAATTAAATTTCAACCTTTTTCTCTCTTTCTCACTAACTATATTTCTATCCTTATTTATCTCCTCACTCTCTAAATTATATATAAATGTCTAAACATTATTTTGTTTAGAACAAATAATAAACAATGTAAAACTATTTTAAATTTAAAAAATATATAATATTTTATTCGTTTTTTCAATACAATTACTTTATTTTCATCTTTACAATATTTGAATTGTCTTGCTATTTTATTTTTCATAAATAATAATTTAGATTATTATCTTCTAAATATAAATTTTTTTATCCATATAATTTATATTGATTCTCAAAAATTAGATATGTGACCTAAAGCTATTGATTTGAACATGAATATCAAAATATACATTATAAAACGAGATATCTACCAGTCCAATATTAACAGTATTAAACAAAAAAATTGAAAGTATACGCCCTTACGACCCCTTTCTGTAATCATCTTTGGTGAAAGAATAAATGAAGCCACTGCCACTGCCACATACCACAAATGAAACCTTTCACACATATTACAAGCCATAAAACTCTCGCCAGGTATCTCCACTGGAGCAAAACTAATCTTCATTTGTAGCTCGTACCAAATTTCTATCAATGCAAGCCCCTCGAAAATCCTCCAACACCTCATGTACTTTTGATCTGAATTAAATGTAGGTGCCCACTTTGATAATGTATCCACCACACAATTGCCACTCCTATGCATGTGTGTGATTTTGAAAACATTGAATAGATTTAATTTAGCTTTTATTAATTTATTATATTTATTGATTTTCTAAATTTGAGACTTGTCATTTATAATTGCATTGACAATAATTTGTGAACCCCCTTTCAAATGCAGTTTGGAGATTGATAATTTGTTCGTCAAGTTGAGCTATGTTGCTTTGACTTCTATTTCATTATTGATTCCATTTTCTAGTTTTTGAGTTCCAATAGCTAAAATATTTCTAGCCGAACTCAGGGCACACTTCCCACACCAAAAAATCCATGTTTACCTTTCAAATCTCCATCAAAATTGAATCTGACCCATCCAACCTTTGATTTTTTCCAATCAACATTCCTCTCCTTACTAGCAGATGGATTAACCCATGAAGGTGAATCCCCCTATCCTTGTGGTTTATTAGGAATCAAATCCAAGGTAAACTTGACATTTAGTTTAGGAAAATAAATATTAATAATAGTTGTAATTTCAAAAGAATAAACATTTATAATAATCATAATTCAGTTGTAACAAAATTTGTCTTTAATTTTTAATTTTAATTTAATTATATTTTGTAAGCTATTTTCATTCTATTATATTATTTATTGTTATTTTAGAAAACTTTTTGCATTTAATAATATTATAAAATTAAAAAATAATTATCAATTTTTTTTTTTTTTTTTGAAAACTTAAATGATTTTAAAATTATTTTGCATAAAAATTGATAAGAAAATTAATAAAAATTATTTTATTACAATATGTATATGTATGTATATAAATATATATATATATACATAGATGTATGTATGTATGTATATATGTATATATATGTGTGTGTGGATATATATATGTGTGTATATTATATCTGTGTGTGTATCTATTTATACATACATATATATTTGTGTGAGTATGTGTGTGTGTGTGTGTGTGTGTGTGTGTGTGTGTGTGTAAGAAAGAGAACTCCGATTAAGAGCAAAGATAAGCATGCAGGGTATCATGCGAGAGCAAGCGTCGAGAGGGCGAATAAACCACATTTTGAATATATTTGAATGAATATATATATTCACAAAACCATTTGTATCAACCATATATATATATGCAAAACTTTGAGATAAATTTAAATTAATTATTATAATAAAAATAATACTTTTTAGTTTATAAATCATTATAAAAACGTGTTATCACTTTTCTTGTTTAAAATAAACAGTAAAAAATGTACAAATATTTGAAAATATATAATATTCTTCTTTTTTTTTAATATAATTATTTTATGTTAATCTTTAAAATATTTCAATTATCATTTATAGAAAACTTTTAATTTATATGTTATATGTAATAATATTATAACATTACAAAAGAACTATTAAATTTTAAAAAAATTAAAAATAAAAATGGTTTGAAAATATTCTACAATAAAAAATGATTAGAAAATGTATAAAATTATTTTATTACAATACGCGTAGAATACCATCTTTTGTGAGTTGAAATACGATCCTAGTCTAATGTAAATATTAAATAATTTGTATCATCATCCTTTAGTTGTAGTTAGGGTTAGGGTTAAGGTTAGCTTAGGGAATGCTTAAGGGTTGGTTAAAATTAAAGTTTTCATTCTAAAATAAAGTTTAGGTTAGGGGTAGTATTAGAGCTCAATTAGGGTTAATGTTAGTGTTAGGATTCAAGCACAACATTGCCATTCTAGGATAAAGCTTGAGGTTACAGGTGAATTAGAATTAGGGTTAGCATTAGGGTTCAATTATGATTGGAGTTGGTCTTCCTAAGATTTAAATTAATGTTAGAGATAGTGTTAAGGTTAGGTTCAATTATTATTAGGGTTAGTGTTAGTATTATAGTTAAAGTTAATGTGTGTTATATTAAGGTTAGAATGTAAATATAGTTATGGTTCTTTTGACAATCCTAACTCTACTCATAATCCTAACCCTAGCCCTAATCCTATCCCCAATCCTCAAACTGTTCACTGTAATCTGTTTCATAAGTAAAGTGTTTCCTTATATTGTAAAAAAGCTTTATAATACAATGAAGGACCTTATGGGTTTATGAGGAGGATCTCAAGTATATATTTATATTTATGTTTACTATGACATACTACAAATTGTTATCACTATTTCTTCTATCTGTACCCTCCATTATATTATTTAATGTATACCTTACTATCAATGTAACCATTGAACCTCCTTTTGGTGCAAGTGCTAGTTTGATACAACTAATGTACAGTTTGCAACAAGCCCTGAAAGCTTGATATGAAAAAATCATTGAGCACGTCTTAAGCATGCAATTTGAGTGTTTATGAAAGGCTTTGAACTAGGTTATCTCAATTTTTTGGCATAAGGAAGACAGGGGATGGGGGAGCATGTTTTGAGGATAACGATTTTTTTGCCAATTTTGGGGACAACTAAGGGACGATAAAATATAAGAAAAATTTAAAATATATCTAAGGAAGATAGGGGACGGGGGAGCATATTTTGAGGATGACGATTTTTTTGCTAGTTTTGGAGACAACTAAGGGATGATAAAATATAGGAAAAATTTAAAATATATCTAAGGAAATTTTAGATGTTCATATGAAAATATGGATAAAGCATGCATATATACATTAGATTCATATGAAAACATGGATGTAACATGCTAATGAAAACATTATAGAGCCTTAAGTTTAAACATACAATATTTGTGTTCAAAATTCATTGACAGTACTCACTAAGAATTCATAATTCATTGTCAATATGCATGTGATATTAAAAAAATAACATACAAAATGATCAAAGGCTACACTGTTGTCACATAGTATTTTCAATTACGAAATGAAAATACAAAAAAACAAAGTACACTATTGACCCTAATCTCTATCTCCTAACACTATATCAAAATCAAGGTCCTTTGAGTCTTTGCCACTATCATGGTCCACGACCACCTCATCCAATAGAATCCCAACTAATTCCCCTAGTGTCTCCTCCTCATCAACCTGGGCCACGTCTTCAAGATCAACATCCCACTAGAAAGTTGGAGTTTGTTGATACTTTGGAGTTTGATGATCTTGAAGTTGAAGAGAACTATGCACAACCACTAGCTTTTGTGCTCATCTAGAGGTAAGTCTATCCTCTTAATGGAGTGGATAAAGGCATATGTGACCAATTCCTCTTTGCAACAAAGGAACTGGCAACATGTACGAGGAAACAAGTGACAAGCAACTTCGATTGTGGTGTATCCTTCTCGTGCCATGTCCACCATCCAATAGGGTCTCTTTGATCTAATATAAATGATTCAATGAGTGAAACACTCTTGTTGCTCCACTTTTTTCCTCTCAAACAAATGACCAAATGAGTCACAATGTTTTGCCTAATGAATTTTATGGTGACCTAGGATGTGGGAGCCCACAAAACAAAAATGTTTATTTTGCAACTTAAAAGTATTTTTTTAAAAATCCCCCTTGACATCGAGGACGTTTGGTTGTCCCCATGATGACCAAACACCCCTAGTGTCAGGGGATAGTGTTTTTGAAAAAGGGGATGTTTCAATTTATTTTTGCAAAAAAGGGGACATCAAGGGGATGTACTCAGTCATCCCCGGGATGTCCCTAGTACGGGGATAATGTTTTTAGGACCGGGGATACATCCCCGAGTTTCATAGCTTTTAAATGATATCTTTTGGTCATCTTCATTATCTTTTGAGTATTGAAGTGATTCAAAACTTAAAGTATATTTTCATCACACAACAAAAGTATATTGATGAAAATTTGAGCAAATTTGATATCAAGACTATGAACAAAATATAAATTTGACAATAGGTGATACAAGTTTGAAGATGCAAATAAGTATAAAAACTCATTGGAGGTTTGATATATGTAACAACAACTAGATCGTACATTTTTTTTGTCATTGGTGTTCTTTCTAGATTAATGCAACAATCAAGATAAAGTCCTTGGGTAGAAGAAAAAAGGGTTCTTCAATATCTAAAGGGAAGAAGTAGATTTTAAAATACTTGAATATTTAAATTTAGACTATCTAGGTTATTTGAAGATGGAAAATCTGCTTTAGGTTTCATGATGATTTTAGGATCAACAATGATATGTTGGAAGTCAAAGAAACATTTGAAATTGACTCGTTTTTTAGCTGAAGCAAAACATATGGCTGAAGATATATATCTTAATACTAGATTATTAATAATAACATTAGTATTAAACAAATATTAGTCTTTTCTATTATCTAAACAATCATGGACTAGAGATGAATTGGATAGATTTGTTGGATATGAACTGAATGATCATGTTCTCTTGACAAATTTGTACCTCACAACACATTATAGAATAGATATAATTTTGGGTATTTATTTCCATTTCTGTTTTGCATTTTTGCAATCTAGTTTCTTGATATAACAATAGAATAGGTTGCTTGAAGAAAATAAATAAAAATAAGCATGGATAAGGGTTTATAGATGCTGATTATGTTTAAAATATCTCTTTGTTTGCTACAATCTTTATCTAAATTTAAAATTGGACTTTATTCGCTCACTAAATCTTCCTTTGACCTCTATGCAAAATTAAATCTGACTACAAATTAGTTTTATCTTTCTAGTGTTGTAATTTTCGTATGATTGAGATGATTTTCATTAGCTATGACAATGTCTTGTAGATCATAGTTTTTCAACTACACTATACACTTTTCACTACCTATGATAAAATAAAAAATATTTGGATTTAGTTGTGCCATAGGTATGTTTGAGGGCTTCATTTGAGGAGTTTGAATAACAAAACTTTGTTGATGGTAATCAAATCATATGAAAGAATCAAAATATTGGATCTCTTAAAAATGTGCAAAATGTCTAGATGACAAAGTTGTGATATTTGTGTGATTGTGTGAGTACCACTAAGGAGGTATAATAGTGGAGTTTTGTGTGTTTCTTAGACTTGTGGCTCCTACAATGTTATTGGTTGTATGTGAAAGCTACCTTGTTTTTGATATTATTTTTATCTTAAAGTAGAGATTTAAACAGATATTTGGGTTGTTGGATGTAAAAAGGATAGGGATGCAAGTTGGATTCAAAATTGGAGGTGTTTAAATTATTACCAAGTTGTCTCCCATGAAGGTCATGATCCATGATTATTTTGAGTGTTGTATGAACCATGGTGGAATCACTTTAACCATTATAGAGTAACTCATTTCCTATAGTCAGTGAGTAACCATCCCCTCCCCATAGTATAATATTCAACTATAGTATGCTTTTAGATGCAAGATGTTAATTGAAAATTTCATTAGTTTTTTGTTAGGAGTGGAAATTTCAAATGCACCAATGTGCCAAACTAGGAAGTATTGATAAATATTCCAATCCAATTGGGTTGAAATTTACCATGAAGTTCCTTTTTGACATTTGGATTATTTGGATTTGTATGAAGTACCAAGTGACTTATTTGAAAATATTGTTTGTTAATGTTTTTGTGTTATGATTTTCTTAATTGTCTTTGGTAAATGTGTAGATTATCTAATGCATGTACTTATCATTCATCAAAGGTCTCAAGATATTGTAATCATTGTTCTTGGTATGTATAATCATCCATGACGTCACATATAAAAACACATAAAGTTGGAATCTCAAACTCATGATACATTATGACCTTTATACCATAAACTAAAGATTGAGGTGTAAGGTGTAAACCCAATGGGAGTGATAATGATTGTGTAGTCTATTTTTGTATGTGGAATTATTCTAAGAATGTCTTTACCTCTATATTTCAATTGATGTATCATTATATGTGACAATGGTGGATGGAGAGACAAATCTTAAAAGTGTGATAATCCATTATAAAATTGTAGATATTAGTGGTCATGGTGGTCTTTAAGGGTGTAGGTTTGATCCATTTCATAAAATAGTCCATGTCAACAAGGATGAATTATGTCTTTAAAAAGAGGATGGACAATTTTACCCACCAAGTTAGGTCTCCACATGAAGTATGTCCATGGTGATGTATAGAGGTGAAACTCACAATTAAGTGCATGCTTTAGGTTACTATGTTTTTGTAATGTTGCACATGGATAAACTCACAAACCTTTTTCCTTATTCCTCCAATGGTAACGAATGCATATTTTATGTACTAGAACAACTTTGTGCTAACTATCATCCACATATCGCCCCCATGATCCTCTTGAAGGCCAATGATATTTTTATTATCATTTAAGTGTCAAATTGAAATTATTAAATTCTTGTTAGTAAAATATCATTACAATTAGTAAATATTTAATCATGGATTCAAGCATTCTTAGAATATTGGAGTGTGAATGCCCATGATTCTAGGTAAACATAGTGTAGCATCATAAAATTGCAACCCTTGCAATTTTGACCGCATTTTAGGCTGTCACCGTTGCAACTGCATTCCCCTACTCAATTGGGACTCCTCTTTGCATCATCATTTCAAGTCGTCTCCTGTTTCGGCCCCTGCATCACCTTGAGACCCTGTCCAGGCCCCAAAATAGGGCAGGATAGGGGCGTGGCGCCCCTATCCTCCCTCTTAGGGTGGCCATAGGATGGGTCCATTTGACCCTTGGACCTAATTTGCTTCTCGGGGACTTAAATTCTCCTATTTCGGCCTTCAACGAGATAAAAATTATCCTCCTAGGCAAGTATAAAAAGGGATTTAGTCGTCTCATTTGCATAAGCATAAAATAGATAAGGAGAATAAGTGAAATTCAAGCGAAAAAGGTCTCCATTATCGTTATCAAGCATTCAATTCTTGAAGCATTCATCAAGTCTTCTTCTTCATGTGTCTTCTTCATTCATCCATTGGAGCAACATTACAACATTCATTTGCAAGCATGTGTGTGTGTTAGAGTTTTGTCATGTTACATGCCATTTCATTCAACACTTGTGGTTACATTCAAGAGGCAAAGCGTCCATCATCAACAAATTGCAGACCTACAAGGTATACATTTCCATTATTTACATTTAAGCATTTGCAATTACTTTCTTTCAAGGTTGATTCCTCAACCGGGGTTTGACTAAGGCAAACCCCTATCCACAACCCTTCTTCTCTTCTTTTATGTGTGTAGGTTGCAGATGTGCAGTTGTAATTGCAGGTTTGGGTTTCATTTGCAAAGACGGAAAAGCCCTTTTTGATTCGTGGATTTTTCGGAGGACCAAGTACACTTTCAACTCGATCCTGACAACTTTTCTCCAAATTTGCAAGGCAGATCCGTATCAGCCTAAATATCTCAGATCCGAAGTTACACTGCGATCCTGAACCGGTAGCTCCTTATTTCACCCATTTTGTCTTCATTTTATGCATAGTCAACAAGTCAACAAGTCAACATATCTAGTTACAAAAGAGGGGAAATTGCATTCCAACCCTTGCAATCCACTTGGTATTCACATCCTTATTCCCCTTGGATTTGGATCTAGTAGATTCATCCCCTCTTTTGAATATAAAGTATCTCCCAAGTGAAAATCATCCTAGTGATTTCCTTTATCTCTCCTAGGTGGAGAGTCATTAGGGTTCAATTTTTCACTTTACACATAGATATTGTGAAATTGACCCGCATGTATGAGTGTAGTAGAAACCATCAATGTGTCATGAATATTAGGTTGTTAAGATATATGAATAGCCAAAGGGAATTTAAGACTATCATCTTCCATCCTCATCAAGGAAGTCGTGATAGGTATATAATAGCCATGTCTAGAGTAACATTAGGAGTGTGTGCATCAAAATAATATGGTGATTGCCATCTAGCTCATGATATTGTGCTAATTTTGCTTCCTTACCCTAATAATATCTTATTATTTGTCTAGTCATGAGTTGGGAGTTACAATGTAACTCCTTAGATTTTATTTTGAGGGATGTGGCAACCCGCAACCTAGCAAGGAGGTCATTGTAGTATGACACATGATTAGCATATGGAAAATCAAGTTGAGGTTTTAAGATCGCTCCTACCCTATAACTACTCATGCATCTAGGTTTGTTGAAAAAATGGTCCAAAGGGAGGAGATGTGAAGATGCAATATATGCTCATCGAGAAAAGATGTACCAAGAGACAAATGAGAAAGTGTTGTAGCTAGTTTATCGAGAATGACTTGTCCTTTAATATATTTTGAGAGATGAATTCAAGATCATGTCAAAAAGTAGCATCGCCCAACATCTAGCATGATCCAAAAATTTATCTTTTGAAAATGCATTTTGTAATGTCTTATTTTATCATAACTTGCGTCTCAACATGGATCATGTAATGTCTTAGCTTTCCAAATGAGAAGACATAGTTTTTTGATAGGTGTATTTCATGCCTCATGATTTAGTTAGGTATGAATAATGTATTAGATCGCATGTTTTTTGCTATTTTTGTACTAAGATATCTTGAGTGGTAGGTTCCATGGTGGACACATATAAAAGAAAGTCTTTTGTGAATAATAGGCACGAGGATTGGGAGATTTAACAAATATTGTTTCATCGCATGAGATACTTTTTGGCATCCAAACTCAATTCAAATTTCAATGTTTCACATATTTATTTAAGAGTTTGGTGAATGGTAATTGTCTTAATGCTAATTAGCCAATGATTCCACTAATAATTTGGATCTTATATTGGGGACTACAAAGTTGTGATAAGTTGCTTTGAGGAGGCATGCTAACAATGATATAAGTTTTTTTTAGCATCCACTTCAACGTTTTGTCAGGATCTGATGAATCCTAATAAATTACTATCAATAATGCTAAACACACACTTTTTGAGGGTTATCCTTCATTTGTGTTGGCATAAGTGGTCATGGGTTATCCTTTAGCACTAATGATGATGTATTCTATGTTTCAATTTTCCAAAGAAAACATTTGTGTAATCCCCTAAGATATCATGGATTTGGTTGTAGAAGATTAGTGCCATGACACTTTGATAAGTGCCTTTTGTGCATTTCAATCCAAAAGGCATGATGACATAACAAAACATACCCCATCACGTGATGTAAGTCATTTTTTGTTGATCTTGGGGATTAATCAAGATTTCATTATAGCTTGAAAAAATATCCATAAAGGATAACTTTTCATGCCTTATTGTTGAGTGCACAATCATATCAATGTTAAGTAGAAGCAAATGCACCTTCTAGAGACACATTCATAAGGTCTTTAAATTCACTTTAGAATATAAGTAATGATAACCATTCATAAAACCCTTTTGATTCACTGTCACCATGGTGTGATGAAAGTCATTATGTGGTGATCTTGGGGATCAATCAAGATTAAATTATAGCTTGGAAAATATCTATAAATTATAATTTTTCATGCCTCATTGTTGAATGCATAGAAATTGATGCTAAGTAGAAGGAATTAACCTTCTAGAGACGCTTTCTTAAGGTCTCTAAAGTCAATGTAAATTGACACATAGGCATCAGGTTTAGCACAAGAATCTTGTTAGAGATCTAAGAGTTGGTTGATCCTGTGAATCCCACCTTTAGCATCTTTTTCCAGTTCCTCTTTGACTATTAAATCAGCCTCATGATGCATATTGTTTTAATTTTTTAAAAATTGGTGTAGCATTTGTTGGTCCAAAACAATGGGTGATTAACTAGGTATTATACCCTAACTCAGAGACATGTTCCTAACTAAGTAGCCATCAAACACCATCAATTGGGTTAATTTACTTCATCTAAAAACCGAGGATGTACAATTTGAAATGGGTCAGCATGATATATGCACTTGGAGTTCTAGAAGACAATCCTATTCTAAGTTTACATAAGTGAAATGCTGCATAAATCTACATAAAGAAATAACTCCTCTATATTGTAACACAAGAAAATTCTATCAACTTCTACTGTCAAAATGAAGGCTTCTAACTACACAGAAACAACTGTTTTTTTCTATCGTGGCTGCAAGAACATACACAAAATTACAGTTCAGTGGCTGTAGGAGCAGACTGTGAACAATTTACTAGAACACAATTAAAACAACAATAAGTAAAAGTGCAGAAAACAAATATACAAAATCCTCACCAAGTGGGCCCCCTTGAGTGAATCTCTTGGATTACAAGCTACAACAAAGATTAACTACAAAGCTCTCATAATCATAACAACTTCATACACTTGTTCAAAATAAAAAGTCTAATTCTTTATTCTTAGAGTTTTAAGAATCAACAAAAATTGACACCATAATAGTAACTAAATTTTATTCGAAAGCTTGAGGAGGATTATATAACAATTTATCCCCTTAACATCTTACTAAAACAACTGCTCCACTCTTAGCATGTAGGAGGAGGCTTTTATTAAAAGCATATAGACTAAGAAGAGCTAAAAGGAACATGTCTCTATTCCGATCTTGAATAGTTTGCAATCTTTCCTAGATTTGCTCTAAAATCAAGAATGGTTATTGTGAGATTTTGCCAAGATCAAGGGCACAATGAAAAGTATAAAAATAGAGACAAAAGAATGACAAGAACAAACTGTATTCTCATCAATATGAAAATGATCAACATCAACTGGATTCACCAATATAATGAATATAGGCCTGCTTATATAGGCAAGGCCATATGGATGTACGAGCACACAATCATAACATGTGGCTCAATGAGAAACAAAGGTAGGTAAGAAATACTAGGGGTATGTAGGAGAAATAATATAATATTCCACAAGAGGTGGATGACCCACCGAATGTGGAGTGTAACAGCAAAATAAGACCACAAAAGGTGGACTTTCTCCTACAAGCTATATCCCTATGTGCACACTTCCCTAAGTGTCTTAAATCCAAACTACGAAGAGATGCATTATCCTAAGTTAACTTAAGTAAAGTGTAATAATATCCATAATGAATATTTATTTACACCAACAGTTATTAATAAGAGACATTAATAGCTCATGATTGGTCTTTGAAGGTTCTTCAATGACTCGAATAGTTGATGCCCAAGGTGTAACAACTTTTGACCTCTTCCGGTCTTGTTGTCCAGTCCTAGCCAATGCTGCCATGCTGATGATGATCGAGCCTTGATTCAATCATAAAAGTCTTCACATGCGGTTGCATCACCAGGGTTAACTTACAAAGACATCTATTCACATTCATGATTATTCATTGCAACATATTTATCACCATTCAAAGATAAAGTTATATTTGCATTCATAAAGCTTACTGTATCGTCACAACAAAGGTCTTCAAACTAAGGAGAACATAATCAACATATAAGCTCAAAAAGGACATTAAGGCATGAAATATGATCCTAGGAGTAGTATACGAAAGCCTCAAACACATTAAAATGTCTGCAATAAAAGATATAAACTAAGACTCATCATCCCCCTGAACTGAAGATTTTTTGGTCCATCAGCAGATGGTTTTTGGTTTTCTTGCCAAGTAATCAACTTGAAATCTTTTTCAGAAGTTTCCCCCTGTGTCTTGGGAGTAGTAGTCCAATAGAATCCTTTATCTTTTTTAAGATTTTCCCATCCGTCCTTTTCTTGCTCCACATCATAATACTTAATCTCTTTCTAATGTGGAACGGGCCACCACAACATAGGTGGCTGGAAAATTGATGGTATGCATTTCTCTTACTGAGACTGACCCAAATGAATATAAGTAGTTGCCCTTCTGAGTGTTGCATGATAATGTCTGAGTGAATGAGGCTCTATCCTCTTCAAGTCTTCAGGTAACCAATTCTACCTACAAGCTAGCTGTCCATACACTGTCCTTGCTGACGTTTCTGCCATCTGCGCATATTCATTATAAGCCTCCTCTTGCAATGCTAACACTTTTCCCTTAGGATCAGGTTCAGAGGTTAATTGGTTCCATCTGTAGTAAATCTCATCAGGGTCCTCTACTTCAGCTATTTATGGTAATGGAACGATTTGTTCCATATCCAAGTACTCCCTTGCTTGTTCGCCCCTATTGTTTTCATTCTGGATATAAGACATAAATGCTTTGAGGTGAATATCTACAATAATTAACAATGGCTTCCACTGTGGGGTACAAGGAATAGCATAATTATGGAGATAAAACACAATGAATTTTTTTGTTGAGGAGATGATGTGTTATAGGCATCCATAAATTCTTCAGGGGTCATTAAAGATGAGTTCAATCTAGACAATTTCCTACTTAACTTATATGAAATATGAAATTCTTTTAAGTAGAGGAAGTATACCCTAAGAGATAGTCTACAATCAATTGATTGTGACACCAAATTGGATATATTGTTTATCCTGTGCTCCAACCTATTTATTTCTGCATCTTTTTTCTTTTAATTTACCCTCTAGCAATTTTTTTTCTTCTTTCCATTCCTTCTCCTTTCTTTCCAATAATTTTTGTAATTCAAGTGCAACTGAAGCCCAAGAAAATGGAGGTGGATTATGTGTACTCACCATAATTCTCCTTCTTTGCTCCTCTCGATTAACCTTTTTTTCTGCCTCCGCTAAGTTATCCAAACCTAATGCAACATGCTCCTTTTCCATAGAAGAATCTTTATTGAGAGGCTGAACTGGTGTTCATGTATGTTCTCAATATCAAGGTCATCTTGAAGTTCCTTGAAATGAATTGATGCTTCCTCCTTTGCAACTTCTTCCTCATCCACCATTTCATCTTGTGTCACACTCTCTATCATAAATTGTGCCACATTTTGGGGCACACCCCCTACTATGAATTGTGCTACATCATCTAACTTTTCTAATTTTTCCTCAGATTATTCTTCAGACCCTTCCTCAGAATGACATGTCTCCTCATTTAGACCCTCTTCACTATGGACAGAGGAAGATGGAGTAGAAGGCGGTTGTAGGTCATGAGAATCGCTTTCAGGAATTTCTTCTTCATCATCATCCTTTGTATCTGACATAACAATCTTTTCCCCTGTCACAGTTTTGTTTTTGAATTTCTTTAGTAGCTTGTGACTTCTTTTGGTAGGAGGTTTGCTAGTGGTGGGTTTATCAATTTGTTTACATATCTAGCCAGCTTGGCTTGCTTTTGCAACTGGTTTCTTCATTTTCTGGGTTGCCGCAGGAGATTTAGACTCCTCTTTCTGCTTTTTGGATGCAGGGGTTTTTGGTGCAAACTTCTTTGGAGTAGACCCGAAAAGTTTAACCTTCTTTTTCTCCCTTACCATTGTACCTTGTGTTTGCTTTCTTTTCTTACCCTTAGTGTTTTTCTAGGTGATTGAGCCACAAGTATTTCTTCTTCATGTTGAGAAGAACCCTCTTCTTCACAAGAAGAATTGTCATTAGGAATATTGGTTGCTCTGGAGGATGAAGCTCCCGCAGCTCCCTTATCACGAGGCAATTGCCCTAATGGCTGAGCTCCAGTTACATCCAAAAAATCTACTCATTGCATCCCATGATTTGTTTCAATTAGGGTTTGCTTAATCAGCAACTAGATTAAACAATGGTGGGAAACAAATTGGATGTTACATTTCTGTACTTGGGCAACCATCTGCTTTAACATGTTGTAGAAGAAATTGGGAACATTCATTCTTCCTCAGTGCCTTAAATGACTCGAAAGCTTGAAATGGACAGATTGTAGCTGTGATTGATGAACCTCACAAGTGAGATACATGCTGATAAATTTTACCCTATGAGCCCAAGGAGGTGGTAATGATATCCAACTTGTTCCCTTATGAGTAACATTCAATGGAGGATCACTGTGCTCTATAAACTGAGCTTTGTCCATCCTAGCATCCTTAGTTTGAGGAAATGGTTCTCCAGTCATAGGTAATTCCGTGATTTTAGCAATTCTTTCTTCTGTAACAGACACTAGGATTAACCCTTTGACCACTTCTTTGTCACCTTTCAATGTCTGTGCAAACTCTAGGGCAACTTCATCATCAAAAGTATGCAGCTTAAGAAAATAATCCATCCAACCACATCCTCTAAAAAGAGGCTGACAATCTGGGTCTCGTAAGATTAGGCTATGGTCTGTAGGTTCATTCCGAATTGGAGGACCTCCCATTGTTGAAAATCACGTCCCCTTTGTCATAGATACATAGTTCTTCAAGAAACTCCTATGTTATTCTGAAATGCAAATATTGAACTTCCTTCTTTTTCGAGGTTTAAGGAGAAATGAAATAAATAGGATAAACTTTATGACACAACTTCACAAAATGATAGCACAACACAAGAAACAAGGAGTCGGTTATGGAAAATGCAATAAATAGTTAGATCACGCAGCCTTTTAAATTTTTTGAAATTTGCTGATTTGACATTAGGCTAAAGTAAAAACCGACTCACGGAACCAACCCAAGTTAATATGATGACTAAAGTTTGTGCCAATTTTATACTGTAAATACCAACCTATTGCCCCCCAGCTCAAGTTATACGTAGGTGTCCCCACATTGGAGGAGTAGGAATTATGAATGCATTTATAAATATTGCTATTTGTGAAATGACAATGAGATATGTTACAAAAGATTATAATCATGAAAGGAAAGATGGAGTACTTATGTGATGATATGAAATACTTCAGTGCATTTGCATGACATTCAACACGTACAAAGCAAAAATGCTTTTTGAAGTGTTCAAGAGGGAAATATGATGATGAAATTGATAATGGAAAGATATGAAAGATGAGTGAAGTGGAATGAAACGAAGAAAAGGACTCCATGTCTAAATGGAGTTTTATTATGGAAATTTGTGGAGTATTTTAAACTGGTGGTGAATCCAAAGGAGAAGCGGAATTTTTAAATTCATCAAATTGTTGCATGAATTCTGCTTTAGTGAGGGGCTTGTGATAGAGGCGAAGACGGTGGCCACTGACTAAGAGTCTGAATTTTGCATTATCAATAGTAACCAATTTGACTGCACTGTTGGAATATACCTCTCGAATTTCATAAGGGACAAGCTATCTAGTGGTTAATTTGTCTAGATTGTCCTAGTATCATGAATCATATGGCAGAGCCCAATATCTTGCGACAAAGTTCTTGGATTTGATATACCTATCATGCCATTTATTTTGATGTTGTTGGAGAAGAGATTTTCTGAATTCATCCAATGCATTGAGTTGTAGTATTCTTTCTTGTTGTGCTTTTGATAAATTCAATCCCAAGTCCAGTGCAGTTCGTAATGTTTTATGTTCAAATTCTATAGGCATGACTGTTGTCTTGCCATAGACAAGCTCAAAAGGGGTAAATCCTATAGTTGTTTTCCAAGAAGTCCTATATGCCCAAACTGTTAATGCATGATAGGCTCAGTAAGATAAATGATTGAATGAGAGATAAATGAAGTCTCTCATTCAATCATCTATCCTATTGATAAACTATGATTAAGACTTCAAGCTATTGTTCCTTCACTTGATGATCATTCTTCAATTTATATATTCTTGCAAAGTTTGATTAATGCTTAACTACCAATATTCATCGGTTAGCACGGAATACCGATTAATAGCGGTTATCATATGAACACCGATTGTTATCGGGCTTAACCAATGCACTTCGATTAATATTGGCTAACATATTGTTATCGGGCTTAACCAATGCACTCCGATTAATATCGGTTAACATATTGTTATCAGACTTAACTGATACATACCGATTAGTATCGGTTATCTTGCATATGATAGACACGTCAATTAAGTATCGGGTGATTTGTTAAGTGATATACACTGATTGGTAAATACTACGATAACTCAAAAGGTGTGATCAAGTAATGTCTTGATTGGTCATGTCTAATAGACATGACCGATCAAGGCATTGCTTGATCCTCCTTGCTTACATATCTATATCAATCCACATTTGTGAGAAGGATATTGAAATCGACAAATACTCCTCTCATCTGCAACATACAAGACGATAATCAGATTTATCATATTAAAGATATAACACATATTCTGAAAGAAAAGATAACCTTGAATATAACTTGCATCTTGAATTGTAAATTGAATAACATTTACATGGTATCAGAGCTATAGTGAAATCGAACCTGAGGCTGTTCAATTTTGTGGAAAAATCAAAACAAGCATATATTCAACATCACATTTCTTCTAATGGCTAGCACTATCAGATTTGAAGATAGACTCGGAGGAGGTGATGACTTCTTAGCATGGAAGTTCAGAATTTAGATGATTCTAAAAGAAAATAAAGTCGAATCATTTGTAAAGACTGAAACTGCAGAACATGAGACTGAACCTAACAAAACAACTTGGAGAGAGGGAAATGAGAAGGCCATCAAAATCATAGTTGATGGGGTGAGAAATAATATTATGCCCATCATAAGGAAACATGAAACGACCTACAACATGTTCAAAGGACTTGAAGATGCATTTGAGATATCCAATGCTAGTAGAACCTTGGCTTTAAGAAGAGAAATAAATCACATAGCCATGTTCAAAGGAGAATCAGTCAATGCCTACTTCATGCAAATATCAGCCCTAAGGGATGAACTAGCAACTCTTGGATATGAGATCCAAAGCAACAAATTAACACTCATTGCCCTAGATGGGTTGCCTAGTATATGGGAAACATTCGTCCAAAGCATCAGTGCAAGGGATGAATTTTCAAAATTTGATAGATTAAAGGCAGATTGTCTCCAAGAAGAATCAAGGTTAAATCTGAAAGGGATCAAATAAAAGAATATAGATGAAGACCTTCAAGTTCTAAATACAAACTCAAACAAGAAAAGCAAGCAGAAACAATTTAGGAAGAGAAAAGCTCGTCATGACAAGAACACCTTCAAGAAAGACCTTTCACAGATTCAATGTTACAGATGTGACAAATTTGGGCACTATGTTGCCAAATGCCCAGAAAGAGCCAAACAACAAGCCACATTTGCCAAAATAGGAAAATCTAAAAGGGAAGATGACTCCAAGAAGTATGTACTCTATTCAACACTTACAAACCAAGTATCAAACAAGGTTAACTCCTGGGTGATCGACAATGGCTCATCCAGACACATTACAGGATTCAGAGAAGTGCTAGACTCCATTCTAGAGGAGAATGATGAGTAAGTGACTATCGGAGATGACTCCACACATCCAGTCAGAGGACTTGGAACCTGCACCATCAAACTAAAGTCAAGCGTATCATTACAACTTAAAGGAGTACTATATGTCCTAGGCATCAAGAGAAACCTAGTCTTCATATCAACACTAGAGGATAATGGATACAAAGTGACCTTTATGGACAACAAAGTCTTGGCTTGGCCAAAGAATTCATCCATCAAGAAAGCTAAAACTAGTGGTCAAAGACAAGGCTACTTGTATGAGTTGTGCAGAGAGCCCAACTTAGCCCTAATCCATGAAACTACAGATGTTAATGAAGTTTGGCATCAAAGACTAGGTCACCTGAATTTTAGAGCTTTATCATCAATGGGAAACCTTGTCACAAGACTACCTAAGTTAAAGCAATATCATTCAAAGGCATGCAAAGGATGTTCCCTAGGTAAAAATGCTAAGAGTGCTTTTCAAAATAGTACTAGGAAAACAACTAAAATTTTAGAGTTAGTTCATTTTGATGTATGTGGACCTATGTTCGTACCTTCTTTAGGGGGATTTTTGTATTATGTGATATTTGTTGATGACTACTCTAGGAAAACTTGGATCTACTTTCTGAAGTGTAAAGAATCAGAAGAGATCCTCAATAGGTTTAAAGAGTTCAAATCATTAAGAGACAAGTACTCAGGAAATAAAATTAAAACTCTAAGAACTGATAATGGGGGGGAATACACATCAGAATTATTTAAAGATTTTTGTAAAAATTCAGGGATTAAGAGGGAGTTAACAATACCTTATAATCCTCAACAAAATGGGGTAGTTGAGAGGAAAAATAAGACAATTGTAGAAGCTACCAAATCTATGATTCTTGATCAGAATCTAAATGTCAATCTTTGGGCAGAAGCAACTAGCACTGATGTATATATTCAAAACAGATGTCCTCACTCTCAGCTTGAAGATAAAACCCCTGAGGAAGTCTTTACTAAATCAAAACCAGATATTAGTCACCTTAGGATATTTGGGTGCCCTGTCTATATTCATGTACCTAAGGAAAAAAGATTAAAATTAGAGCCTTCTGAAAAAAGGGAAATACTTGTAGGATATAGTGAAACCTCCAAGGCCTACAGAATCTATATACTTGGTCAGAAGAATATTGAACTAAGTAGGGATGTAATCTTTGAAGAAGACTTAGCCTTCAAAAGAGCCCAAAGCTCAATAGAACCTCAAGTCTATATCCCTACCCCTAGCATAGTTGAAGACCCTACTCCTGAGCTTCAGAGGGAGAGTCTTGAGGAAAATGAAAGTGAAACTCAAAACCCACCTAGAGAAAATTTCAAGAAAAGACCACTATGGGCCACCAAAACTGTAGAAGAAGCTCAGAAGTATGCTACCCTTTTAGGAATTTTAGAGAAAGCAAAAGGCCTAACAAACTTACCAACTACGTCGCACTCCTGAATGATCTCTCAAGAGCATAACCTACTAATGTATCAGATGCACTTAAACATCAAGTATGGAAGAATGCCCTGTCCGAAGAATACCAATCCATTATGAAAAATGATGTTTGGGAAATTGTCCCTAGGCTGACTGGGAAATTTGTTGTCACCTCCAAATGGCTCTTCAAAATCAAACACGCTGCAGATGGCAGCATTGAGAAACACACAGCTAGATTTGTAGCCAGAGGGTTCTCTCAAAAGGAAGGAATTGATTATGAGGAAACATTTGTACCTGTAGCCAGATACACTTCAGTAAGAGCAGTCTTAGCCATTGCAGTATCAAAGGGATATAAAATTCATGAGATGGATGTTAAGACAACATTCCTTAATGGTTAGATCTCAGAAGAAGTATACCTAGAGCAACCTGAAGGGTTTGAGATTCATGATAAAGAGTCACATGTGTGTAGACTCAAGAAAGCTCTCTATGGGCTTAAACAGGCTCCCAGGGCCTGGTATGAAAGAACTAATACCTATCTCTCAAAGTTAGGCTTCTCCAAGAATGATGCAGATCCTAATCTCTACTATAAGCAAAACAAAGATGATACGCTAATATTAATTTTATATGTTGCTGATTTGTTAATTACAGGAAAAAATCACCCCATAGATCAGTGTAAGAAAGACCTTGCTAAAGAATTTGATATGAAGGATTTGGGACTCCTTCATTACTTCCTAGGTTTGAAAGTATGGCAGAATACTGATGACATTATATTAAACCAGGGTAAATATACCATGGACATTCTAAAGAGATTTGGAATGCTAAACTGTAGACCCATGACCTCTCCAATGGAGACAAACCTTCATAAACTTTAGGAAGCAGTAGCAAAATCTCAACCCTCAGATCCTACTCTATATAGGCAAATGATTGGGTCCCTGATGCATCTTGTAAATACGAGACCAAAATTATGTTATGTAGTTAATGCCTTATGTCAGTTTATGTGTGAGCCTAAGGAGATCCACCTGATTGCAGTAAAACACATTATGAGATACTTACAAGGTACTCTAAACCTTGGTCTCAAATATGAAAAATTTGATCTAGACCTACACGGATTTACATACTTAGATTGGGCTGGAAGTGTGACTGACAGAAAAAACACTTCAGTGTGTTGCTTCAGTTTAGGCTCAGCCATGATATCCTGGATCAACATAAAGCAATCTTTTGTGGCTCAGAGTTCCACCGAAGCTGAATACATTGCAGCTTCCATTGCTGCCCGAGAGGCAGTATGGCTTAGGAAGTTGCTCGTGGGATTGTTTGGAGAGCCTATGAAACCTACTATCATACATTGTGACTATCAGAGCTGCATAAAACTTTCAGTAAATCCAGTGTTCCATGACAGATCCAAGCATACTGAGATTCCATACCACTATGTGTGAGATATGGTAGACAAGAATGTGATCCAATTAGAATATGTTTGTACAAGAGATCAGACTGCAGATATTCTGACCAAACCTCTTTCCAGAGTGAAGGTTGATCACTTCAGAAAAGGTTTAGGTATGATAGAAAGGTAATTTGCTTTGTAATTTGTATTTGCATATCAATAAGATGTTTAATGTGTAAACTTCTTTGTCATGTTAGGACATGTTGGATTTTATCCCCTAGGTTCATATCTAAGAGGTGACAATCTATCAAGATGATGAACACTTGTATGTAGACATTATAAGGTTATTATCTTATGATGTTCAAACCAGTTATCATGTTGGATCTCTGGTATGTCATGGATGTGCCATGACTGTGTTGTGGTAAAACATTTTTATAAAATGTTAGTGCACATACCACAACTTGGATAAGATCAGAATTTAATCATCCTCATATGTTTATCCTTGAGTATTGCATGTTTAGATGATACTAATATCACATGCTTAGGTGATATCTTGTCATCACAAGATTGATCTGATGAACATTTGTATCACGTGCTTAGGTGATATTTCATGTCATGTGATTAGGTGATATGATTTTCTGAAGAGTCAGATTATGTAATGAATACTAACCATCATTTGAATTGTGATGCTTGATATGTTGTTTTTCATTTATCTTACCTAGCTAAGAGGGAGTGTTAATGCATGATAGCCTCGGTAAGATAAATGATTGAATGAGAGAGAAATGAAGTCTCTCATTCAATCATCTATCCTATCAATAAACTATGATGAAGACTTCAAGCTATTGTTTCTTCATTCGATGATCATTCTTCAATTTATATATTCTTGCAAAGTTCGATTAATGCTTAACTACCAATATTCATCGGTTAGCACATAATAACGATTAATATCGGTTATCATATGAACACCGATTGTTATCAGGCTTAACCAATGCACTCTGATTAATATCAGTTAACATATTGTTATCGAGCTTAACCAATGCACTCCCATTAATATCGGTTAACATATTGTTATCGGACTTAACTAATACATACCGATTAGTATCGGTTGTCTTGCATATGATAGACACACCGATTAAGTATCGGGTGGTTTGTTAAGTGATATACACCGATTGGTAAATACTACGATAACTCAAAAGGTGCGATCAAGCAATGCCTTGACCGGTCATGTCTAATAGACATGACCGGTCAAGGCATTGCTTGATCCTCCTTACTTATATATATATATATCGACATTTGTGAGAAGGATATTGAAATCGACAAATACTCCTCTCATCTGCAACATACAAGACGATAATCAGATTTATCATATTAAAGAAATAACACATATTCTGAAAGAAAAGATAACCTTGAATATAACTTGCATCTTGAATTGTAAATTGAATAAAATTTACACAAACTGCTTCTTCTAAGCGATTTCCCCAATCTTTCTTATGAACTTGTACTGTTTTGGTCAGAATGGCCTCTATTTCCCTATTAGTAACCTTAGCTTGCCCATTTGCCTGGGGGTGATATGGGGTAGACTTCTTGTGTCTAAAATTGTATTCTTCTACCAATGCTGTAATCAAATTAGATGTAAATTGAGCACCTTGATTAGTAACAATTTCTCTAGGAACCACATACTTGGTAAAATATCTTCATATAGAAATTCTACAACCTCGTTATCTCTGGCATGCTTCATAGCCCACACCTGTACCCATTTTGTGAGATAGTTAGTGCACACCAATATATATGATTTTCCATCGGAAGATGGATCAATTGGACCTATAAAATCCATTCACCATTTATCAAATGGGGTAATGATAACTTGTGGATGCAAAGGCATTTCATGAGATCTGGTTGGTCTTCCCATCCTTTGACTTCTGTCACATTTTCTGGTATACTTGACCAAAGTGCCCCCCATAGGGTTCATCATGATAGGCATGGAGAATATGATAAGTTTACTTTTCTCGGATACATCTCCTCATGAAATTGTCTTGCCTTGTATAGAACAAACATCCAATGACCTATGTATATGGAAAACTCTTTTCTATGAGGATCATCCTGTCCTTTGGTGAAAAATATTGAGGTACTTTTCCAGTAACCAGATAATTTCCTATATCAACATACCTGGGGTGTGAACACTAATAGCAAATAGATGTTCATCTGGGAAAGAATCATCAATAGCAGGTTCCTGAGGCTCATGTGTAAGCCTGGATAAGAAGTCAACTACAACATTTGCTTTTCCTGACTTATCTTTGATTGTGATATCAAATTCCTGCATGAGAAGTAACCATCTAGCAAGTCTGCCTGCAACAATTGGTTTATTCATGAGGTACCTGATTGTTGTGTGGTCTGTATAGACATATACCTTGTACCCAGTTAATTAATGTCTAAATTTATTAAGTGCATAAATCACAACTGATATCTCTTTTTGTGTTACAGTATAATTCAATTCAACACATTGGAGATTTTTACTGATATAGTAGACTTCATTCTTAATGCTACCATCCTTTTGAGATAAGACTGCTCCAACTGCATGATTAGAGGCATCATTATAGATATAGAATGGAAGATTCCACTTAGGCCCCTGAAGGATTGGTGCCTGAGTGAGGACAAACTTAAGATCTTGAAAGACTTTGTCACATGCTGGTGTCCATTGGAAATCCACATGTTTGAGTAACAGGCCATATAGAGGACTTGCTATGGTGCTGAAATTCTAAACAAATCTTCTATAATAACCAGCATGACCCAAAAAGTTACGAGCATCTTTCTTCTTAGCAGGTGTTGGAAGATTTTTTATTACGTCTATCTTAGGAGGATCCACTTGAATGCATTGGTCTGAGATGTAGTGTCCTAGGACCACCCCCTCTTGCATCATGAGAAAACATTACTCACTATTTAATGAAAGATTATGATCTTGACACCTTTGCTAGACTTTAGATAGGTTATCAAGCGCTTCTTGAAAATCATTTCCATAAGTGGTGAAATTATCCATGTAGATTTCCATGGCATTATGAGAGATATTTGAGAAAATACTCAAAACTGCTCTTTGAAAAGTTGTTGGAGCATTACATTAACCAAATGGAAGAACATAGTAGGCATAGGTTCCCAATGGGCAGGTGAAAGTAGTCTTAATTTGATTGTAGCTACTGAAACCATCAAGAAATGAGAAATACTTCTTTCTTGCTAGAGAATCTTGAATTTGATCAATGAAGGGTAGTGGAAAGTGATTCTTCTTTGTAGCTTTGTTTAATTCCCTGTAGTCTACACAAACCCTCCATTTGCCTCCCTTCTTTGGAACAATTACCAAAGGAGACACCCATTCACTGTCTAGAATTGAGTATATAAAACCAACATCTAAAAGCTTTTGCAACTCATTCTTGGCAATCTCCCTGAGGGCAGGATTTACTCTCCTTTGTGGCTACCTGACAGGATTAGTATTCTCATAAATGTATATTCTATGAGTACAAAGCTTAGGATTCAAACCTGTCATATCAGTATAGTCCCAAGTAAATGCATTTTTTTTTTAATGTTCTAAAGAATGCTCTTGTTGTGCAGAAAGATTGCAATTAATAATGAGTTTCTTCCAAGGGCTACTTATATCTTCTTGGTGAGCTGTAGCATGGATGCCTCATTAAGACTCAAAAGCTTTATCTCATGAGGTAACAATGTATGCAATATTGTAGGTTTGATCATGTCAGAATTAGGCAATAGCATTTGTAGTTGACATGCAAAATTCTTTGCATCATCTATTCCACTTGCATTGTTTAACATGTGTGAAAATTTGATCCTCATACTAAAGGTGTAAGAGAGGACTTCTATCAAGCATCATTAGGTTTATCAAAGACCTTTTATTGTCCTCTTGTCCATCTCCTAAGTTTGGCCAAATGGCTTGGTTTGATTCATCATTTGGTTGTGTTGGTGGATAAAGAGTCAACTTTTTAATACTATCTCCATTGGATATAGTCATATCCCTTGATCTGCATCTTATATAAGCATCTGTAGTAGCCAATCATGGCCTTACCAAGACAATAGGATATCCACCCAAGGTAGATTTGGGGGATAAGATCATGAAGTCTGCTGGATATTCCCAAGAGTCAAGAGTGACTAGAATATCTTCCATTATCCCATCCGGCTTGATAGTTGAATTATCTGCTAGTTGAAGGATAGTGGGCACGTAGGCCTGATGTTGGTTAGATTAAGATGCTTCATGATATCTTTAGTCATGACTTTGATAGCAGTGCCTAGATCAATGAAGGCATTTTGGACTGTGATTCCATTTATCACTACTATAACTACCAGAATGACAGGGTTTGAATATTTAGGCATAATTACCCTTCCCAATATTATATCAGCCAATTTTCCAATCACATGTACAGTTGTAGGATCCTTCTTCTTCCTTCTTGGTTTCTTTAAGCATGCATACCTAATGGTCTTACTATATATAGGAACTTCTTTAATTGCTTGAAATAGAGGTATTTTGACACACACATGTTTGAGTTGATCTAAGAAATCAAAGGATGGCTCTGCAAGTAGTTCTGGTTGAGCTAGTCTTTTAGAAAATAGGGGTTTTGGATCATTAATTGGCTCACTAGGTAAAGGAGAGTTAGTATCAACATGGACTTCTTCCTCATTTGATAGTTCTGTTATGATTGGGGTAGCAGGAGAAGGTAAATTTTTTTTGACCGAAGGTGTACATCACTGATGCTGACTACACATGTAGGGTATTGACTAAAATCTATAGAATAAACTGGCTGTTGTTGTTGTTGTGGCTTATTGTTGGGATCAGGAGTAGGTTGAGTAGGCAGTTGAGTAGGTCTTGATGGAGGGGCATTCGTTGGTGTAGGTGGCACAATAGCTAGTTGATTGGCAAGTTGGTTATATTAGAGGTAACCAATTGGTTGGTTAGACCATTCCTGTCCTCTCCATTGTTGTGACTGCTGCCAATTAGCTAGTTGTGGTTGTCAATTCCCTGGGAGTGGTTTCCATTGAGCTTGAGGATTAGACCAAGAGTTTGGTTGATAATTCTATGGTTGGGTGCCATAATTTCCAAAGTTTTGTGTATATTGAGATTGATATTGGTTATTGGGTGCATAAGAATATGGACCATTAAAAGATAAATGATTTGGTGGTATACCTTGTCTTGGAGCCCATGACCTTCTTTTTGCTACGTAGGAGATTTGACCTTCATCATCTTCCAAAGGATGAAACTCTGGTTGGTTATATTTGCTTTCTATACTTGCCACATTCTTGCATCTGCAATCCCTCTTCTTTTGTCTACAATGGGGACAATACTCAACTAACATTTATTTTGTTGCCTCATGTTTCTGCGTTGCCTGAAGAGTGTCTAGTTGTGTAGCCATATTATTAATAATGTTTTGTTGAAAATCCTTGAGCAGGTTGCTTAACTTTGTTTGTGAGACTCCTAAGTTAGACTTGTTTTATGCGTACTTGTATCCTCTAGGCTTCTTTGATGTAGCTTTAGAGTAATTTTGGCAAAGTTTTTGTATGTTAATCCCATGTTGCTTGAGTAATATTTCCACCTCCCATGAGATCTATAGCATCTATATACTCCTCATTGATTCCTCTCAGGAAGACTAGTTTTTGAGAATTTGCACTTAACTAGTTATGCTTTGACTTCTTCAAACTAAAGAGAAACCTTTCTACATAGTCCTCCAGAGATTCTTCAACCTTTTGTTGCATACGAAATATATCATCCCCCCTCATATTACTTCCTCTATAGTATTCCTTGTATTTTGTAAGGAACTTTTCCTTCATGGTATCCCAATCAACTATAAAATCTTCACCTAAGGACATGAACCATCGAAGAGCAAAATCCTTTAAGGTGGAAGGAAATAGCTCGAGTCTGTGTGCATATGTGATATAATCATAGCTTTTATATAGGACATCAAACTCAAAAAGGAAGGTGTATGGGTCTTCTGTAACAAGACCATAAAAAGGGGGAAGAGCAGCATGAGGAATGTTCTTCAAATTGGCATTGGCTTGTCGTGCTAGGATAGGAAATTTAAAAGTTAAATTAGGAGGTGGGGGTGGATTGTTACCACCACCGCCACCACCACCACCAAGGCTTGCCATATTGCCTTGGTAAACTACAAGAGCAACTAAAAGATTTTCTACCAAAGGTGGCTTTGGTGGAGGAATAATATTTTCAAGCCCATTATTATTCAGGTCGACAAAGAGTTGTGCAAAGGGGTTGATTTCCTGCTCAATATCTTTGTCCACAACTAGATGTTCTCCAGGGTAATTGTGGTTAGGAAGGAATCTCCCAAGATGATCTCTTCTTCTATGCATGCAGGTATATGCCAGTTGTCATTAGACTTGCATGTTTGAAAATGGCATTGAGATAACTGAATCTACTTGAAAAATTGAAATTCTATGCAGACTATTGCTGACAAGCAAAACTTCTATACTTCTATAAACCTTTAGTTTGACACCATCCTCGACAACGACACCAAAAATGTTGGCTCAAAACAATGGGTGATTAAGTAGGAATTATACCCTAACTCAGAAACATGTTCCTAACTGAGTAGCCATTAAACACCATCAATTGGGTTCATTTACTTCATCAACTCAAGGATGTACAACTTGAAATGGGTCAGCACAATATATGCACTAAGAGTTCTAAAAGACAATCCTATTCGAAGTTTAAATAAATGAAATGTTGCATAAATCTACGTAAAGAAATAAGTCCTCTATATTGTAACACAAGAAAATTCTATCAACTTCCACTGTCAAAATGAAGGCTTCTAACTACACAGAAACAATTGTTCTGTTTTGCCATGGCTATAGGAACAAACATAGAATTACAATTCAGTGCTTGCAGGAGAAGATAGTGAGTAGTTGACCAAAACATAATTAAAATGTGGTAAGAAATAAAAGTGTAGAAAATAAATATACATAATCCTCACCAAGTGGGTCCCATTGAGTGAGTATCTTGGACTACAAGCTACAACAAAGATTAAGTACAAAGCTCTCATAATCATAACAACTCCATACACTTATTCAAAATAAAAAGTCTATTTCTTTATTCTCAGAGTTTTAACAGTACAACAAAAATTGACACCATAATAGTAACTGACTTTTATTTGAAAGCTTGAGGAGGATTATATAACAATTATACCCTTAACAACTTACCAAAACAGTCGCTCCAGTCCTAGGATGTAGGAGGAGGCTTTTAGTGAAAACATAAAGACTAAGAAGAGCTAAAAGGAACGAGACTCTGTTCCGATCTTGAACACTTTGCAATCTTTCCTAGATTTGCTCTAACATCAAGCATGGTTATTAATAAGAGACATTAATAGCTCATGATTGGTCTTTGAAGGCTCTTCAATGACTTGATCAACTGGTGACCAAGTTGTAATAGATTTTGATCTCTTTCTGCCTTGCTATCTAGTCTTACCCAATATTGCCACATTGCTGATGATTAATCCCTAATTCAATCATAAAGTCTTCACATGCGGTTGCATCACCAGGGTTAGTACAAAGACATCTATTCACATTCATGATTATTCATTGCAACATATTTATCACCATTCAAAGATAACGTTATACTTATATTTGCATTCATAAAACTTATCGTATTGTCACAACAAAGGTCTTCGAACTAAGGACAACATAATCAACATATAGGCTCAAAAAGGACATTATGGCATGACATATGATCCTAGGAGTAGTATATGAAAGTCTTAAACACATTAAAATGTTTGGAATAAAAGGTATAAACTAAGACTCTTCAGCATTGAGTTCTAAGACAATGTTATGCATTATAATGTAGCTATCCAGTGATGTCTTAATATGACCATGCAAGTATATCGCTCTTGATTATTTTAATAATATGGTTAGGCTACATTATTCATATTTGTTAAGGAAATATCTAATTTTTAAGAGATTTCATAATTTATCTAGGTCCATTTCAATATTGAATGTACTACCATTTGCAAGTTTATTATGATTTTCTATGAAGGCTTGAGTGGGAAAAGTATTGGGAGGATCGCTTAACAAAGGCACATCTTCCCCAAAGCAAGAACTAACGACAAAGACATGGGAAGCCTCTATCATGATGAATTGTAGAAGTGACTCATCACATACTCTTAAATATTCAATTGACATCATCATTCACAAAGGTATCTAATAGAGGAAATGTGTCTATGTAGTTAGAATAACCAATGATAAGTTTGGGTTACTACCAACTACACATGATTAACATATTCATATGTTCGTTTAAAGATTTTTCATAGGTTTGTTGATATTTGTTGATTAACACCTATTTCTTTTCATTATATCTAAGCTTTTGTAAAATGTTATAAGCTTTCTATAGTTGCTAGCTAATATAAATGAAGATAAATGATGCTCATAAAGAAGGCTAGTTTTGGATTCATGAGAAGTATTACCTTCACTAGAAGGGTCATCCACATGAGGAATTAAAGGTGATTTGTCATGTATATTGGGATTCATAAGTAAAGGTCATATATCAAGATTCATGAGTAGGAGTGAAGAAGCCTAGTTGTCATGATTTTATGATTCAAAATCTAAGTAGTCCTAATCATCCTTAGGAAAAATGTGTTTTATGGGTGGATGATGGGAACATTTTGGATGCATTGTAGGCATAATTTACCATGTTGGAGATATTATTGTTCCTTTTTTACTATTTGTAAAAAATAGTAGGGTTTTCAACAATTGTCACTACAAATTGTTTATTATGATACAAAAATCTTGATTTTACAAAGTGTAGATGGGAAAAAACCCATTGTACGAATCCATTGACTCCCTAAAATAATATTATACATTAATTCTCTCACTATCACATGGAAAGAAACATTAAAGGTAATAGGCCTTGAAGTGATAGGTAAAGTAATGTAACCAAGGGATTCTCATTTAACAAGTACTTAAACCCTTTAATGATCACCTTGAATTTTGAGAGATCAAAGTAGTTAACTTTGATCACATTTAGAAAATGATTGTTTTCAATATTCCATCTAAATCTATTGTCTACTAGTACTAAAAATATTCAATTTGGATACAATATTTGCTTGTACTCATTTGACACTAATGTCCCCATACTTAACGATAATGCATAATGACCCACATTTCTTAATCATTTATAGAGGTGGTAACTCATGAAATGTGAAACTTACTCTCTAGGAGAAATACTAGATGAAAAAAATTGTGTACCCTAGGGTGTCCTTTAAGACGATCTTATGTAGTTCCAAGGAACACACCAAATTCCAAAGCAATAAGCTAATGGGAATACTGTTAGCTTGAATAAATGTATTATACCCCATAGCTGCACATTGCTATTTGTAGGATGATTCAATGATATTTAACTAAGGAATACAAGTTTGGAATAGAGTCAAACATAGTACAAGATGTAGGACATGAAGAACCATAAGCCATATGAATAGTAGAATTATCATGGCATGTATGAATAGTATCATCGTGTAACAATGCAATGAGTAGATGAAGCATGCATATTCTTCATTGTTAGTAGATGTATTGATGTGGGGTTGTAATGTCCCCTATTTGGGATTTACCTAATTTAGTCTTGGGATAACAATTCTAACTTAATGTGAGAGTTATAAATATTAATAAATATTATTTTATCAAAACTGAGTACTATTCATTATAATATTAAACTTAAGATTCTAAGACTAGTTTGGAAGATAGAACCTATCTTGATAACTTCCCTTGATTTTAATTCTTGACATACATGTCTCAATGTTATAAATTCTTGCTACATATGATCTTCTTATAGGTTAGTTTTCAGTCTGGTATATAGATTATATATATATTATCTGATTTATTCCTCTGTCTTCATATAATTCCCTTCTTATATCATATTCAATTCTATAACATAAATTATTGAAAACCATCCATTATATTCATGATAATATGTATATATATATATAAATTAATATATAAAGTCCCATAATGTTTTCAGGCAGAATTTAATACTAATATTAATATTGACTGCAATACGTATGACAATCATTCTCGATTTTCATATGCAGTGGCAGACCAAATCTGACGCACGTCAGATCTGTCAATATTAATATTAGTATTAAATTCTGCCTGAAAACATTATGGGACTTTATATATTAAGCATACGATTAAACACATCCCAATAAAAATGCCTTTCCAGCCTTTCCAGCCTTAATTTGACCGGACTATTGAATGTTTAATATCTTATAAAATATCCCATCTGAATTCTTCCCGATATCCCCCTCCACTCCTTCATTCCTTCAGTGGAAGATGTCTGAACTATTTATACCTGCATTTCTGAATGAAGGGTTACTTGGGATAAGACACGACTTGTGTCTTTTGGTTTCCTCACCCTTCCTAGACAACTCTTAATCGTTGTCTAACAATAAACATTGCATCCTTCTAATATAAATCGAGACCACATCTCTTTGTAAGTGTTGATCCAATCGCACCCTCTCCAGATCGCTGACCATTAATCATACTAATAATACTAACAATTAATAATTCTGTTATTTAATAAACTTGATACTAACAATACTAATAATATTGACAATTAACAATTCGTGTTTACAGATTAATAATCAATTAACAATATTCTTATTTAATACAATTGATATGTTCTATTCATAGCAAGATCGAAGGGAATTACTCTTGTTAAACAGAGAGAATATAAATATGCAAGATCTATGATAATTAATGTAATTTAATATTAAATATAAATATTTCAAAAATATTATTATTGATAAATAAATATTAATTAAAAAAATAAATATTTAATAATTTCAAATAATCATTTGTTGATAAATATTATATTAATTTCTTTTTTTAGGTTATATATAACAATCAAGGGAGGGACATGATAGGGGTATAGGAACATCATGGGAATATTTCATAATAGGTGTATCATGAAGTGGATCTTGTGAAGGAAAGATGCTCATAGATAGTAGGAAATTACAATAAAGTACATTATTATCACTCTCCATAAAAGTACACAAAACATGGTAATCATGGAGTGAAGTAGGGGTATCTAATAAAGGAGGAAAGGTGATAACCAAATCCCTTAATAAAAAAATGTACATGTATATGGTGATATAATGTGTCTTTATACAAAGTCATCCCATTTGTGTGATAGAATGTCATATGTGAATCAAGGACAAATTGATTAAGTCACAAATTGGATAAATATGTCATAGTCAATTATAGATATATGAACAAATAAAAAAGTAGGATATATTTTCCACATCAAGTCAAATTGTGATATTTCTATCAAGTTCAATTGTGTTTTTTGTTTTCAAGTCAAACTCATTGACACATGTTAGATGTGTCAATAATTCTTTTTTTAAAAGAAAGAAAAACTCCACTATTGAACTCTAAGCGCAATATCATATTATGAATAGATGTCAAACAGAGAGAGCCATGAGAATCCATAATGTAAAGACAAGGATGTATCCAAGGGTGGGATCTGTAGGGTTCACAAAGTACGCAACAAAGGCACAAACTCCAATAGATGTAACCAAGTGAGGTGAGATTTGTTATAACTGAAATATCTCTCTTAATTCATATTTGAAACCAATTTAATATGTAAATCTTAAAGCCAAAACAAGGGTGCATAAGATAGGTTATGTTTGTTCTCTTATATCAACTAATGATTTGAGGGTAAATAATTATGCTCTGCAACTTAGGGATAAGATTATCCTAAAGTAAGCAACCAACCATTGCTATAGGGTACATTTAATTGTCAATCGGGCTTGTAAACTTAAGATGAAGTCTATAACATATATACACTAGGAGGCATTTGGGTTTTTGTCATATTTACAAATTGTAGACATTCATTATTCTAGCTCTAAGCAAAACTGGTAAATATTTAAAAAACATAAACAATGTCATTAAACTACAATTCACAATTAAGAGTAATGACAATTACAATCTAGAAATGATGAAATAACAAAAAGGTAAATAACAATTTCAATCGAATTTATACACACAATTCACATTTAATTAGTTGCTACAAGAACAATAAACTTATGCTATTGAATAAATTGAGCAATAATAAAATCATAGTAATCCTTGTAAACTAATCATGAGTGTTACATTACTTCAAGTAGGTCTTGACTTGGACAAGTGCACTCACCAATTTAAACAATTAAATACAATTACTTCACAAATATTTCATAAATGTATTCACTCATTCATGAGAGTAATCAGCATGTAGAAATTTAACTATTGATAATGGAAAAAAGGGTAAATACAAAACATGAGCAATCTAATCCATTTTTTCGTTCATCACATTTATAAGATAAACTATTCTAATTTCCTAAGACTAATAAGCCACTTACTCTTGATAATTAGGAAGAGGGTTGTTTGCTGAAAAGACACAACTTCAAGATAAAAAAGAGTCCTAGTTGAATTCTACATTCATCATAAAGAAGTTTCAATGACTAGACAAATTTATTACATAACAACAAAAGTAACGAAGGAATCTTAAATGCTAGAGTCATCTACTAGTAGTAGAAATCCTATATTTCAAGTTTGGTGGACACCTCATCGCTCACCATGCTTATCGTTGTAGACCTATGGTCTACACGACTACTGTTGTCCTCATTTTTGTTTTAAAAAATGGACCATTACATAAGATTTTTTGTCAAAAATAAAAATTTTACTCTATGGCATGCTTCCCGAGGCAGAATTTTGCTTCACCCTTGGACTAGTTTAATCCTCAGTCTATCTTCGAACCACATTTCAATTTTCATTGCATTTTGGGTTCGTTTGCTATGCCTTTCCCTTCAATTTTGGATTTTTTCTCCTTAACTACAGATTGGAAATTTTCGTTAAGTTGCAAGTTTTAATGTTTTCCTTTGTTTTAGTCTTTGTAGGGAAATTTCTGGCTAATAACAAGTGCACTTTATTGAAAAATAACTTGTAAATTACTTTTTATTTCCCCCTTGATGCTTTTTGGCTTTTTAAGTCATAATTGGGATTTTTTGGATAAGTTACAAGTTAATTTTAAATTGCAAATTTAAAAATTCACTTGTAATTCTTTTATAAAGTTCCTATTTTAATCTTTTTGCTTGTAATGGGGATTTTATTCCCCTATTACATGTGTTAAGTTATTAAAACTTGTTGAGGGGATTTTATTTTCCCTTTACAAGTTATTATAACTTGTATTTCTCTCTCAAAAACCCTATTTTGCCTAGAATGAAAATAAAGTGACTTTTAAAACTTGCAATTGAGTCTCAAAAACCCGATTTGCTCCATAAGAGAAAATAAAGGCATTTAAAACTTTCTAAAGGGTTTTTAAGACTCGATTTTTCCTTGTGGAAAGAAAAGTGACATTTTAAACATGTAATATGAAGTCCAAAACCCGATTTTCATTGTTTCATGCAAATTAAAACTTGTTCTTTATTTCCAAAAACCTGACTAGCGAAGAAGGCGGATTTGTTGAAGATTTCTAGCAAATTTTTGTGGAGATTTTCTAGGAGGAAGAAGGCGTTTTTTAACCCATTGCTTCTTTCATGCATTCTTGGATTCTTTTCACGCCATTTGGAGATCATGAATGCTGGTTTCATGGTAATTTCTGGCAAACACGTGTTTCATAAACTTCACGCTTTTCTCTCACGAAATGCCACAAATCCTTCCTCTTCAAAGTCGTTTATGCTTCTTTCACTTAGGTGTTGAGGTTAAATGAAGATTTGACCGGTTCTTGTGCCTATTTTGTTGCATCTTCAACCACGTTTTTGTTGTTTAGTCTCCAAATCCGAGTTTGGAAAACGTGGCTAGGGTTTTTGGGAGTTCGTTTAATGCTTATTTAAGCGTTTGTCTTCTTCATTCAAAGATTGTTTCATTTTTTGAAGAGACATTTCGAATTGAAGCAAGGTATGTTTTATTTTCTTCTTCTTTCATTTTCTTGTTTTCTTGTTTTTCCATTCTAGTTGTAAATTTGTATATATGTTGGTTTTGCCCCAAAATCGGTTTTGTGAGAGATATTTTTCCCTTTGCAAAGCAATTTGTGAATTGCATTGTTCTTCCCCATTTTCCTCTTTACTTGTATTCGGTATTTTAAATCCCAATTACAAGTTGGATGAAAATAATCAAGATCTTCCCTTATGGTTATAAGAATTTAACCATCTTTTGTTGAAATTCCAAGTCGCAAAGATGAAAAACACCCATTCTTCCAAAATTGGGTTTTTAGAACTGGATTGCATGTTGAAAGTTCTTCCCATTTTCTTGAAAATGACATTCCCAAAATCTTCCCATTTTTATCCATCCATATTTCCTATATCCGTACTTTCCGTTCACCTCATTTCCCACAGTCTAAATCTCATTTTTTACTCATTTCTCCATTTTCTGTTTTACAAGTATACTTGCATCTGGGTTTTAAAAATTCGGTTGCATGTTTGTTCTTCCCCACTTGTATACTTGTAAAATTTTCCCCAAGATCCGAAATTGGTCAAAGTCAAATTTCCAACATTCCCATTTATTTCCCATCTTTCTCTCACAAAGTCGTGAAGTGCAAGGGCTAGAGTTCTTCCCATTTGAAGAAGGAAAAATGTTAGTTGCAACTGATTATGATGTTGCCTTAACACTTTTAAGTCTTCATTGTAGTATACCAGGTTGTCCTTCAATGTCAGATTTACCATCCTCTCCCATTCCAAAGAAGATGAAGTATAAATATGACAAGTACCCGAATGAAGTTTCACCTTCGCAAGTTTCCTCTCCTTTGGATCACATCAAGGACACGGAGATAGGGCATGTGGACATGTCATAATTCATTAAGAGGGTGGAGGATCCGCATGATTGTAATATGCAACGGTTGTTGGACAACCACATTCATCATACATCTTCTTTTCTAGTGGCTTCCCTAGAACTTGAATTTGTTCTTGCTTGCGCCCATCACTTTGACAAGGAGACGAGAACCATTAGAAATGATGATGGTGAGGCGATAATACATCTTGATGCAGATACTATTGTGAAAGTTTTCAAAATACCACCAACACCTGTTTATATGGAAATTTCAAAGGATAGTGCAGTTGAGTACTATGTCAAGAGGGAAAAGGATTGCAAACATCATATTAACAAATGGATTCACGAGCCATGAGCCGCCTTCATGAGGTGGGCTAAGTTTTACCGTTGTGACTTTAAGTGAGAAATTGAAGACATCGTTACTCTCCTCAACAGGATGATGGGACTTGAACACTCTAATATTTTTGAGCCCTAGATGTATCAATTAACCATGTTTATAAGGCACTCCCATCATGGGGAGAGACTATCAGTGATGCTTTGTGCGAACAACTTGCAACAGTCCCTACTACCATAACTTTCTACATGAATTCATACTTAGTGTATTTGGCAACATCACTTTGACATTTTCTTGGTCTTTCTACCAAGGGTGATCGCTCGCTTATACCTGTGTGGGAATGTTATGATCAACTGTCTTTGAGACCCAATAGATTACATTTCAGAAAGGTTCAAGATGTATTCTTTGGTTACTTCATGTGCCAGTTTGACAAGACTCTAAAGAACATAAGGGTGACAGATGAAGCATGGGAAAGAGTGGATGAGTATGGGTGCTTGTTTCTTCAATTTTCAACTTTCACTTATGTAAGAGTTAGATGCTACAGTGGGCAACCATACATGCTTCTTAGATACTCAACTAATAAGATCATTCTTCTGGAGTTGGGAAGATAGATCATGGTTGTACACACTCATCAATTTGTCAGACATAAGGTCATAATGGGGATTTCTATTTAAGATTGGCCGGTATTCTCTTGTCACATCCGTCAAAGCCAAAGCTATGGAGACTGAGATGCAGGAGAGTAAACTCAAAAGGTTTAAGTTGAGGGCAGATTTTGATTACCGGGGTATGAAGGAAAAGATAAAAAATTCCTTTGTACATGTGCATCATATTGAGGATATCTGGGTAGATCTCTGTACATAAATAGAGGTTCTCAAGATGGACTACTACAAGCTTACTATTGAGCAGGTTATTGATCTGAATCTAGTGGACATTCCTTGTGGACATTCCACAAGGAATGATTAATGATGTCATGTGCTTGATCTAGAGTTTGTCTCACGAAGGGTTGAGGAAGCCCCACTTCCTTTAATCCAATGGTCACATAAAGAATGCACTTCCATTCTTGAAAGATTTCAGCCTATCTTGGCTAACACCAACATTTGGCTCAAAGATAATGGTGTTAGACTCATCAAGATCAAAGTTGGAAAATAAGATGACTCTATGGGGCCTCTTGGACCTAAGTCTGAGATTCAAATTGACAACAAGGAAGGTGCATCATCTTCAGGCACTAGGATCAAGTTGTGGGTTAGTCGAGCAATAATGCTTCCTCCTGAGGAGGCAAAAATTCATGGGAAAGAAAAGTACCGGCTTCACGTTCATGTGATCGATCCTAATAATCCAAAAGAAGGACAAGAATCAGATGATGTTCCTAAGTGACTAGCTTCAGACTCACCTCATGAGATTCCCTCCTCAGTTTCCATGGAGCTACCTCTATCTCCTCTTGACATAATAGTTGAGGAGTCTCCTCAGAATGTCATTCCTATTTCAGCAGTTAAGCCACCTCTTGATCATCAACAAGAGAGTTTGCTGGAAATTCTCGAGGATACTCTTGCATGTATCCATTTGTCAGAGATTTATACCTCTACTTCTGGTTTTGAAGAATTTATGAGGCAATCTTCATGCTCTTTGATTACTGAGCAAACCATGGTCGCCATCCAAACAAATACTCCTCCCAGGGTGAGCACGGCTGTTCAAACAGAAACTGTTTCTCCTTCGCCTTCAACAACTACTAGAGGAGAACTAGTCATTTTACCTCCATGGCTGAGTTCTTTTACCCCAAAGAGGAAGAAGCAGGAAATCTCTCCTGATGTCTTTGATTATCGACAAATCAAACAGTCTAGGCCTAAGGTTTCTAAAAAAACCAAGACAATCTGAAGAGTAACTGTTGACAACAACAAGATGAAAGTGGCAGAAATTGTTGAGCCCCTTGCGGATAAGCCACGTGAGGAAATGCAAGTTGCTGATTACAGGGTTACAAGGATAGAATTGGGTAAATAAACGCATGAAGTGGTCAAGCATGATGCCGAACAATCTGTTGCTTCACTAGTACAACGATATGATGAAATTTTAGCAAAAAAAAGACATTTTAGAAGAGGAGAATAGGCAACTTGTTGCAGCTATTCATAAAATTACAAAACTTGTTGGTGAAGGGAGTAATCCTACAAGTTCTTCCGGTTTGCAAGAATCATTTTGAGGAGTTGAAAGAGCTGCTCAGAAAGTACATACGTTGGATTCTTGGGTGGATCAACTTCATGATTTGTGTGCACAAGTGTTGAAAGACATTTTCCAAATGATGTCTAAGTTGGAGACCATTGAAGAAAAATTGAATCATACCTCTGAGACTTTCAAACAGAATTTGGAAAGGGTTGAAGGTAGCTTGACAATTTGGTGCACAATGTCTGAACAACAGTTGAGTGTTCTTCAGGAGCATGCCATTATTCCTTTCAGGGTCATGTACTTGGAATTTGAAAAACTTCTAGAGAATAAAACCCATGTTTTCAAATCCCTCATTCAGATTGATGATTCAATGAGATTGCGAGTTGAAGTATTTCAAGGTGTTGTTTCTTCTTGTGAAAAGGCCTCTTGCAATATAATGAATCAGAATGGAGAGTTGATACCAGAAGAAGAAGTGCTCGTAGATCTGCACATGATGATTCATAATAAGTGCAAGAGCGAACAATTTCAGCTGTCTCAATTCAGGTTTTGATGAAACATCAAATCTTTTTGCACGAAATCTAGTCCACTTTGGAGAAGAACGATTCTATGCTTCTTCGATGCCATGACACTATCGTGAAGACCATGGTTGTTGCCAAGAACACCCATGAACCGAATCCTGTTGAGCTACGAATGATCATCCATAAGTTCGAAGGATTCATGTCTTCACATGCTGCAACTTAAGTGTTTTTCAACGCTTAGTTGTATTTTTTCAGAATTGTAATCTCTTAATTGTAGTTTTTCTTTTGACAATTTACATGCAAAAACTTTTTGTAAATTGCAAGTCAAGTCTTTACTTGCACTTTTGTAATTACATGTAAAGCAACTACAAGTTGTGTTTAGTTAGGACTGTAATTGAAATAAGTTATAGTTAGTTATTGAATAAGTCTTGGTGGTTGAGAGAATCTCTCAAGTTAGTTAGGATCCTCCCACCTTTTTCTCAAGACTCCTCTTCTATAAATACTTCAAGGGTCTATTGTAATCTTTATCTATTAGAAAGCAAGCAAAAACTCTACCAAGTTTACAGCAAAGAAGTCTTTGAGCTTTCATGTGTGAATTAAAGAATTGAAAGAAATAGAAGAAAATTGCTCAAGCTTTGAGTATTTGTGCTACATACTTGAGTTTGTGTTCTATATTATCTTTCTTGCATGTGTTTCTTTAAGAGCTTAATCGAATTTGATTTACAGTCTTTGTGCTGCATGTATTGGAGGTTAATATAAATTAGAGTAAATATTCTTTTGAGAGGAGCTGTAAGACTTTGTGCTTGCACTTGTTCTTAAGAGAGTTTAGAAGTTGATTTTGTAAGAAATAGCTGTGAGTCTTTGAGCTCGTATTAGTTCCTACTGTTTTATGTAGAAAAGAGTAAGATATTTCAGTCTTTGTGATGCTATAATTTGTTCTTGATAGCATTAGTATAGAAAAGGGTAGACAAGACTTCACATATTCGAGACTTTGAGCTTGATATTGCTGTCCCGTCCCGAAGGAAGTGACGGAAGTCTTTGAGCTTTTAGGAAACTTCATTTCCTTTCTCTCATTTCATTTCACAAGTTGTTGTTGCTGTTTTATTTTAAATTGCTATCAGTTTTCTGTGAAGAGAAAGGAATATTGCCTTTCTTGAAAGAAGAAGAAAGGCTGTTGTCCCATCCTATTTTAATTTTAAGTTGTAGATAGGTAGGGGGAACCTTCCCTTAATTTGGAGAGTTTTACTCACATTGTGGTTGAAACCACAATTTTGTATATTTCCCCAAGTGTACAAAATTTTCAACCAACATCTACAAGAGCATTGCTATTTCTATGAGTTACTTGGCTATATGAAGTCTCCATCGTGTCTTTGATGCAAAGCATGTTAGCTTCTTTACACATTCAATATTAAGATAAATAATAACATTAAACACATTTTTATTAACTAACACATATAAATGCAAGTATTTATCTATTCATTAACATTTATGATAGAGTGCTTAATAGTAGTCATATTTTTGGAAAAGCATAAATGAGTTCAGTCTTTGGAGGATTTAAAAGATAAACAAGGTAATTAAAAGTCATTAAAAAAGCCTATTAGGTGAAAGATAAAATATTTAAACAAGCATACCCAAATCTTATAATAACAAGGATGAATCAATGAAGTAAAAGAATGTTAAGAATCATATTTCTAAATAAGATATAAAACTTAGAAGATTTCAAATCTAAAACAAATAGGATTTGTGAGAAACACTTGTAGAAATTATTTATCGTGTAAGAGAAAATAAGCTCATCAAAATGTAAAAACAAAATAAATTTTTCCTAAGCTTAATTTGGGCTAATCCAATAAGATGCAAACACATAAGTATAAACTGACCAAACTTAATTCATTGGCAACTATAGGCATCCATATATTAGAATTGGATTTGAATCTAGGTAAGTAAATACAAATCTATGACATTATCAAATATTCTACAATCCAAGCTATCAAAGGAATGAAGATGGGACCTTTTTGTTTGTGTATTGCAATGGATTTTTTGTAATTTAGGCTAATCCAATAAGATGCAAACACATAAGCATAAACTGACCAAACTTAATTCATTGGCAACTATAGGCATCCATATATTAGAATTGGATTTTAATCTAGGAAAGTAAATATAGATTTATGACAATAACAAATAATCTACAATCGAAGCTATCAAAGGAATGAAGATGGGACCTTTTTGTTTGTGTATTGCAATTGATTTTTTGCAAGACTATTTTTTGTTTTGTTTTGGTTGATTATGATTTATGTTATTCATATATAATTTAAATGCATTTTTTATATAATTTTTTGTATTTTTTATTTTGAATATATAAGAATAAATAAATAATAGTTTAAGAGAAGTCAGCCTTTGTACAAGATTGTCATTTGTCAATGTTTAAATTCATCAATCCATTTTCTCTCTCTCTATAAACATAATACATTCATGTGAATATTAATAAATTAATTAAAATTTATATGTATTGATTATTAATATTATTATTAATTTAATTGTTGTACATATTTATACAGAATTAAGATACAAGCCTGTCAGATTTGAGAACAGCACCACCGTTTAACCAACACAGCATGAAAAGAAAATGACCCCAATATAAATATTTCTTTTATTTTTAACAAATTTATATATTTTTTCTTATTCTTTATTTTTATAATATTGGAGAGTGACATTTTGTAATAATTTCACTTTCTTTTTTCTCTCCCATCTTTATTGATTTTTTAACTATCGTTTTATAACAATCACTTGGATTCTATCTTTCCACTTTTTTCTTTTGTCGGAGCGCGAAAATGATGTTTCTTGATTGATATTTATCTAATCAAACAATTTGACTGTAGAAAAGACACGTGTAAGTTTAATTCGTTATTTTTAAAATAAATTTCTCCTCGAATTTAATGCTACCGGATTCGAACTGGGCTTTTTTGTCAAAAGAACGTGCAGGACAACAACCATAATCCATGGTCATATTTAACTCACGCCATATGTTCCTCGTATAAATATAATAGATAACTCTTTAATTTCTTTAGATTCTAGTCAAAATTCTACTCCAAGATAAATCAAAATGGAGATACCCTATGGCCCAACACAATTGATGTTGAAAGTCAGTAAGGTCATGGAAACGATCCAGTTGAACAGCTTTCTCAATTCCTGCAAATTCCATAGACAAAAAGAAACCCAGTTTCGATTATCACAAGGCCACAGACAACAAGAAACCTCCATTCAGTTTAAGGAGTATGAACATAGCATCTCAAAATGGATTCAGCTGGTTCAAAAAATGAGATTTCCATTAAGAATAGTCAGCTGGATCTTATGAGAAGAACTGTTGAAGCTCAGGACTCATCTGCAAAAGTATGTTTTGCAAATTCTTTGCTTTGGGTATTGATTTTATGTCTCTATAGAAGATTTTGCGTTTAGGTTTCGTGTACTAAGATATCTTGCATTAAGTATTGCCATATACCATTTTTCTAGCAGATTTTCATTGTGGTTGTAATGTGTATGCAGATTTCAGACTTTACGCATTCACTTTTCATGTGTACTGTTCTGTAAAAGAATAATTTGCATGCTATGTATGTTGTGTATTAGGCATTCGATGCTGATACCTGTAAAGTTTCTCTAGCAGAGTTAGGATAGAAGCATTTCTTTCAGCTCTCTACTATTTTTTAACGGCATAATGGCACTTGTTTACTATATACATTACATTAGACATTCATTTGTTTGATCAGAATTTGATTGTGTATTTGTCTGTAGATTATTTTTGTTCGTTATTGCTACCATATTATTTTAATAGAAGAATTTGTACATGGTGCCTGTTTATATATCTTGTTATATACAAAATTTTCTAACAGAATTTGAATGTGGATATTGGTGGATGCAGATTTTTGCAATAATATTTGCTTTCAGTATTGTAATAGAGTAACTTTTATAGTAGAATTTGAATTTAGATATTTATGGATGCAGCTTTTATGCAAAAATTTATGCATTTGGCATTGCTATATATTAATTTTTCTAGCAGAGTTTGAATGTGGATATTATCATATTTGTGAAAACAGGTTTTATATGCGTTCATTATTGTTTTATATTATTTTTATACCAGAATGTGTGGATATTTGTGCATACACATATTTTTTATATATATCATATTCAATGAAGAGTACATGTTACACAATATCAGCCATATTGGCTAAAAGAGCAGACTGCATACGCAGCCCATGACTAACAGGATAGACAATAGACCCCTAGGGCTAAACTGCAAACAGCACCTAGAATTACCAAAGAAGTAAGCATTCATAGAAGCAGCAAAAAATCATATCCCAGTTTGCATCTTGTTCATAGTTACAAAGACCATTCAAAAAAGCATTATAACATCATTAAAGTCAGGAATCATGAAGAGCCTACAACTATCGTAACACCATTAGAGAAGTGAGTATTAAATTTCCGAGCATCCACAGGGATTAGAACAGTAAGAGGCTGGGTAGGAGCTTGTGACTAACATAAGCTCCCTGACATATCAGCAATGAGAATAGTACTGTTCAAACTAGTAACAAGGAAAGAATCACAATCCAGAAGGTCATCTTCAGTTGTTAACGTGTTAATCATCAAGGTTAACACATTTGTAAATGTTGTAAACTATTTTTCAGTTTAGATAGTTATGTGGCAGCTAAATTGTTCTTCTGCCTATAAACTAAGACTCTAAACATTCCTATGAAATACAATAATAATCTATTTCTATTCTTCCGCTTCTGCACCTAACAGTGGTCTCAGAGCTACGTTGTGAAGGAGAGAAGAAAAACGTTGAGGACTCAGAGCTATAACTTTCACCTCTCTTTCGTAATTTCTACCTCCTCCTGCATAATTTTGAATAATGGGTATCTTGTTTTGCATAACCTGAGTGTTAATACATTATTTTAGAACCGTCACATGAGGATTGATCGGTCTTGCTCCGCTTGGGATTTGTAAGCATGGTATTGGGGACATATGAATTGCTTATACAGCAGTTTGAAACCAATATTTGTAAAGGCAGAATACTCAGGAATTTGAAAAGGTATCTGTATATTTTGATGTATAAATCTGCTATATTTTGATCATTAAGCATTGAAATCTGAAAGCATTATTGAGGATAGGATGTGTATGTTCAGATGAATGCACCATTGTTACTGCTAATACCACTGCTTGAAGATTGTTTAAGGATTCTAATGGCAGCCGGCAGCCTTTTGTTCCGGGGCCCCGCCCAATTCTATGGGTACGGGGCGCCACCCAGCCCCCCTACCATGGCACTAGGGGCGGACTTGACTTAAGTGCCCAACTATTCTATGTCCCTGCACTCGATAGTGGTAGAGTTGTTATCTTTATTAAAAATTGTATATTCCCTTATTTTTGCTTGCTAAGCAAAGTCTATTCCAGGATTGCAGTATAACTGCCTATTTTGTTAAAGATGTTGAGGAATGGGCTATAACAGGGCGCATGTTGAATTTGTTTTTTTTGTTATGGAAAGTCTTCCATTATTTGTCGGTGGTGAAAGGGTAATGGTGTTAGTAAAAGAATAATAGAATTCTCTAACATGAGTATAGATAGCATCAATTTGTGGATGAATCTTAAACAGATTTCTGACAGATGGGAAAGCAGATTGTTGATGTCAGTTTGATGCTAGAAGCCTGTGTGGGGGTTATTTGTGGCATCCAGATAATGCTGACCATACTTGGACCAAAGAATCTAACTGCATGGTACTCATAGTTTCCTTTTGCGATGAGAATGGATATTTGGGCTAATACATTTTAGACTGGAATAGGTGTCATTTATTTGCAAAATTTGCATATAAAGGAGGAATTATCTTTAACATTTTTTATGCAAAATTGGTAATATTGGAGTAATACAGTTATGTTTGGGGATATAAGGATATATGGTGCACAAAGAGTGCAATTGATGTTATAAGGCAAGTCAAATTGTTTATTTACCTACTTACAATCTTGTGAACCTTATACATTGATGTCATATTGTCTCTACAAATGCATGCAAGCACAACATATGAGGCAGAATTAGTATATGAATGTTGGACACGATATAAACCTCTATTCATGCAATTTTGTAGCCAATACATATTATTGAGAAAAGAACTTAACAGGTTACAAGATCAGTTAGGAGGAAACACATAGCAGAAAGATGTTAAGCAAGATGTACTTTCTTCTAGCATTTCAACAAAGCAAGCAAGTAAAACCAATATGTACTTGAAGAAAGGTGTTTTATCTTCCCTTATGTCACAAAGGGAAAATGTTGCAAACTTACAAAAGCACAAACTCATTGTGTTAAAATATGTTCGTCCAAACCCATTGTGAGAGTTTGAGACTCACAAAAAACAAAGGGAGAAATGTGGTCTTGGTTAGAAGGGTTTTGTTGGCTCTTATATCCTAGAATATTTTAAATCCATAAAATATGTATTAGGGGGACACATGAATAAATGTCATGTTGAGTCTACATTTGTTGATGATTCTTGTGAAGTTCAAAAATCCAAGCAACCAAAACAAATATGTATTAAGTCCAATAATGTCCAAACTTGTTCCCATTGTGGATGTCAAGGTCAACTTTCTAGTAATTGCTTTGATCTACACCCCTCTTCTTCATGTGCTCAATATGCACATCGTTCTTTTCATTGGTTTCAAAAGAAAGTGCAAACACCTATGCTGTGTTGCTATTCCTTTGTTTGAACCAGTCCTAGAGATGACATCAGATGCTTCCTTAGATATTGCATTGTGAGATCTTTGACAAAGATTGGGCCAAATGCTCCAAATAAGGCTATGTTGAGTTTTGTTTAAGCTACTAATGATGATGACAATGATGTTGGTAATGTTGATTGTGATGACATAAATTTTGATAATAATGTTGTTGATGACAATGTTATTGGTGATAATAAGATTGATTTTTTTTGTCTTTAGAGTGTTATGTATTCCCTTTATGTTCAAGATGCCTCTGATTTGAATGATGATGATGTCGGTCCTTACTAATTTGTTCCAATTATTTGAGGCTATGAAGATTAAGATGTTTCCTCTTGTTGATTCGATATTGTATATACTCTCTACACTTACTCCATTAGGGAGACCAAGTTCTTGGCTTTTTCCTCTCTCATTTGCCAAGGAGCGAATCTTGTGTATATGTAGAAGATCTGAGTGAAGACTTCATAGATTTTTGACACTTTGTGATTGGTGTAGTAATTACAGTTCAATATTATGTTGCACCCAATTTGTGCTATTTCATATATTATTTGATTGTATATTATTGGTGGACAACTGATGTGTATATGTTCCTCCACAATGTATTGATTGCACCCAATGTGTGCTATTTCAAATATTCTTTTTTAATGATAATGCAGAGTCACCTCAAATTGATAGTTGGTGACTACTCATATTGGCCACTAAGATTTGTTCATTTTTTCAAATTGCAACATGGACAAGACAAGTCCTAATTTGAGTTTTGATAATCCCTTCAGATTAAGGGGGTGATGTTAACGTGTTAATCATCAAAGTTAACACATTTGTAAATATTGTAAGCTATTTTTTAGTTTAGATAGTTATGTGGAAGGTGTTGGTTGAAAATTTTGTACACTTGGGGAAATATACAAAATTGTGGTTTCAACCACAGCACACGAGTAAAAACTCTCCTAATTAAGGGAAGGCTCCCCCTATCTAACTACAACTTGGAAAATAAAATTGGATGGGACAGCAATCTTTCTTCTTTTTTTTCAAGAAAGACAATATCCTTTTTCTCTTCACAGAAAAGGATAGCGATTGAATAACAGTAGTAACCACTTTCAAGTAAAATGAGAGAAAGGAAGTGAAGTTTCCTGAAAGCTCAAAGACTCTCGTCACTTCCTTCGGGACGGGACAGCAATATCAAGCTCAAAGACTTGACTATTGGAAGTCCTATCTACCCTTTGCTATACTAAATTTTACAACGAATAAAAGATAACAGCTCAAAGACTGGAATAATCTATTCTTTTAACACAAAGACAAGAACTAATGCAAGCTCAAAGACTTGCTGCTATTTCTTATCAAACAGTAATTTTCCTCAAGAATGGACGCAAGCTCAAAGACTTGCTGCTCCTTCAAGAGAGTTTCCTATTTTAATTAATCTTCTCTACTTGCAGCTCAAAGACTTCAAATCAGATTGGACTAAGCTCCTTTAGAAACACTTGGCATAGAAGAAATAAAAGATTCAAACTCAAACATGTAGCTCAAAGACTCAAAACTTGAGTAGTCCTTCTTTATTATTTCTTCAAAAACTTTCAATCCACATACATAAGCTCAAAGACTTCTTGCTGTAAATTTGGCAGAGTTTTTGCTTGCTTTCCCAAAAGATATATTTACAATGGACTTCTCAAGTATTTATAGAAGAGGAGCCTTGAGAAAAAGGTGGGAGGATCATAACTAACTTGAGAGATTCTCTCAACCACCAAGACTCCTTCAATAAATAACTAAGACTTCATTAATTAACTAAGAGTCACTCTAACTAACTAAGACTTATTCCAACTACAGTCCTAATCGGACATAACTTGTAGTTGCCTTACATGTAATTACAAAAGTACAAGTAATGTGTAACTTGTATTTTACAAAAATTACTTTTACATGTAACTTGTCAAAACGAAATTACAACTAAAGATTACGAAAGAGAGAAAATTCAACTAAGTGTTGAAAAACACTTAGGTTGCCTTTTGTGAAGACATGAATCCTTGAAATTTCCGGATGCTCGCTTGTAGTTCCTCGGGATCCGGTTCATGAGTGTTCTTAGCAACTACCATAGTCTTCACAATAGTGTCGTGACAGCGGAGGAGCGCGGAATTGTCTCTATCCAGGATGGACTGGATCTCATGCAAAAAGGCTTGATGTTTCATCAATGCTTGAATTGAAACTGCCAAGAATTGTTCACTCCTCCATTCACCATGAATCCTCATCTGTAAGTCCGCAAGAACTTCTTCTTCTGGAATTAGCTCTCCATCCTGACTTACTATATTGCAAGAGGCCCTTTCACAATGTGAGACAATACCTTGATAAACTTCATTCCGGAATCTCCTTGCATCACTGATCTCTTCGATGAGGGACTTAAGAACAAGAGTTTTGTTTTCCATGAGTTCCTCAAATTCCAAGTACATGACCCTGGAAGAGATGATGGTGTGCTCCTGCAAAATACTCAGCTGTTGTTGGGGCATGGTACGCCAGATTGCCAGACTTTTCTCAACACTTTCCAGATTCTTTTTGAAAGTGTTAGAAGTCTGATCCAATTTCTCCTCAATGGTTTCCAGCTTAGACATTATTTGAAAAATGTCTTTTATTACTTGCACGCATTGATCATGAAGGTGATCAATCCAGGAATCCAGTGCTTGTACTTTTTGAGCAGCCCTTTCTACTGCACGAATCGATTCTTGGGAACCGGAAGAACCTATGGAGTTACTCCCTTCAGCAGCAGGTTTTGTGATTTTATTGATGGCTGCCATGAGCTGTCGGTTTTCTTCTTCTAGCTTGTCTTTCTTTGCAAGAAGATCGTCACACCTTTGCACTAGTGAAGCAACAGAAAACTGAGCATCATGTTTAATGACTTCATGTGTTTGCTTGCCCAATTCTACCCTTGTAACCTTATAATCAGCAGCTGACATTTCATCAAGTGGTTTATCTGCAATAGGTTCCACAATTTCAGCTACTTTCATCTTGTTGCTATCAACAGTTACCCTGGAAATAGTCTTCGCCTTCTTAGCAACTTTGGATCTGGACTGTTTGAGTTGCTGGTAGTCGAAGGCATCAGGTGAGATCTCTTGCTTCTTTCTTTTCGGGGTGAAAGAACTAAGCCATGGAGGCAAAGTCATCAACTCACTTCCTGTAACAGCTGTAGGCAAAGGAGAAGCAGTTTCTGTTTGAATCACTGTGGTCACTCTGGGAGGAATATCTGTTTGAATAGCGACTATGTTTTGCTCAGTTAACAACGGACATGAAGATTGCCTCATGAATTCTTCAAAACCAGAAGTGGAAGTATCAATTTCTGATAACTGAATGCAAGTGGGATTATCTTCAGGAACTTCCAACACACTTTCTCGTTGTTGCTCAGGAGAAGGCCCGTATGCTGAAATGGGAACTGCATTCTGGGGAGACTCATCAATGAGCAAATCAGGGGGAGAAAGAGGCGTCTCAATAGAAACTGGAGGAATGACCTCATGAGGCGTGTCTGAAACTGGAGACTTAGGCGCATCATCAGATTGCTGCCCCTCTTCTGGATTATCCAGATCGATCACCCGAACATGGAACCGTGATTTCTCCTTCCCACGAGTAGTTGTCTCCTCAGGAGGAAGCACTACTGCACGACTAACTCGTAACTTGATCCTTGTGCTTGAAGATGAAGCACCCTCCTTATTATCAATCTGAATCTCAGACTTTCGTCCAAGAGGCCCTGTAGAATCATCTTCTTTACCAACCTTGATTTTGATAAGTCTAACAGCATTGCTTTTCAACCATGCGTTAGTGTTGGCCAAGATAGGCTGAAATCTATCAAGAATGGAGACGCACTCTTTATGTGACCATTGGATCAAAGGAAGTGGAGCTTCCTCAACCCTCCGTGAAGTGTATTCAGGATCAAGTATACGCCCATCATCAATCATCCCTTGTGGGATATCTGCCAAGTTCAAGTCAACAATTTGCTCAACAGTGAGCCTGCAGTAATCCATCTTCAGGACTTCAGCTTCTGTGCGGAGATCTGCCCAGATGTCTTCAATGCGATGAACATGTACAAAGGATTTTTTGATCTTTTCCTTCATACCTCTATAATCAAAATCAGCTCTAGGTTTGAACCTCTTAAGCTTGATTTCCTGTAATTCAACCTCCATGGCCTTAGCCTTCACAGATGTGACAAGGGAGTATCGACCAATTTTCAACGGATTTGTGCTGGAGATCCCCATTCCAATCTTGTGTCTAGCAGACTGAAGAGTATGAACAGCCATAATCTGTCTACCCAACTCCATAAGAATTATCCTATCGGTCGGGTATCTTGGTAGCATGTATGGTTGTCCATCATAGCACCCAATCCTCATGTAGGTGAAGGTGGGAAATTGCAGGAATAAGCACCCATACTCAGATACCTTGACCCATGCCTCATCTGATACTCGCTTATTTCTGAGATCCATGTCAAACTGACACATAAAATATCCAAAGAATGCGTCTTGGACTCTTCTAAAATGTAGTCTGCTAGGTTTCAAAGGCAGCTGGTCATAATATTCCCAAACTGGTATGAGAGAGCGATCACCCTTGGTAGAAAGACCTGGAAAGTGTCTAAGTGATGCTGCTAAATATACCAAATAAGAATTCATAAAGAAGGTCATAGTGGTAGGAACCGCTGCAAGTTGTTCGCACAAAGCATCGCTGATGATTTCACCCCATGAAATGTGATGCGACTGCCGTATGAACATGATGAATTGATACATCCATGGCTCAAAGACATTAGAGTGCTCAAGGCCTAACATTCTGCTGAGAAGAGTGATGGTGTCTCCTATCTCCCACTTGAAATCACAACGGTACAACTTTGCCCATCTTGAGAAGGAAGGACGTGGCTCATGAATCCACCTATTGATGTGGCGCTTGCAATCTTTTTCTCTTTTCACATAATACTCTGCTGCACTTTCTTTGGTGATTTCCATGTAAACAGGTGCAGGAGGTATTTTGAAGACCTTCTCGATTGTATCTGCATCAAGACGAATTATGGCTTCACCATCATCATTTTTTATGACTCTTGACTCTTTGTCAAAATGATGGGCGCATGCAAGAACAAATTCAGGTTCTAGGGCAGCCACCGGGAAAGAAGACGCATGATGGATATGGCTGTCCAACAGCCGCTGCAAGTTGTTATCCTGTGGATCTTCTACCCTGTGAATGAATTCTGCCATATCAACATGCCCTATTTCTGTGTCCCTGACGCGATCCAATGGCGAGGAGACCTGGGAAGGTGTAACCTCATTCTGGTATTTATCATATTTGTATTTCATTTTCTTTGGAGTTGGCGATGCCGACAAATCTGACATTGATTGCGAACCTGGAATGCTGTGATGAAGACTTAAAAGGGTTAAGGCCACATCATAAACAGCTGCAAATATCATTCTTCCTTTTTTCAAATGGGTAAAACTTCGATCTCTGAATTTCACGGTTTTGTGAGAAGAAGAGAGAAGACATGTAGAAATGGGAAAATCTTGACTTTGACCAATTTAGGATCTTGGGGGAATTTTCGCAAGTATACAAGTTGGAAAGTACATACATGCAATCGGGATTTTAAAACCCGAATACAAGTATACTTGTAAATTCGAAAATGGAGAAACGGATGAAAAATGGGATTTTGACTTGCGGGAAATGATGGAAATGGAAAGTGCGGATATGGGGAACGTGAATGGATAGAAATGGGAATATCCGGGATAGTCATTTTCATGAAAATGGGAAGATCTTTTCAACATGTAATCCGGTTTTCAAAACACGAATTTGCAAGAGAGAGGTATTTCACATTTTTCAAGCTTGGAAATTTAACCAAAAATGATTAAATTTCTCAACCGTAAGGGAAGAACAACAATTTCCAGCGAACTTGTAATCGAGATTAAAAATCCCGAATACTAGCTAAGATGGAATTTTGAGAAGAATAATGCAATTTAACAATTGCATTTCAAAGGGAAGATTTGTTTCATGAAAACCAATTTTAAGGGAAGAACAACACATGTGAAGAATGCAATTAATAACAAAAAAAAAAAAAATGAAGAAAACATGAAAATAAAAAGAAGAGAAGAAAGGAAGAACATACCTTGATTGGAAAATCAAAATGCTTCTCCAACAATGCAATACTTCTTGAGATGAAGAAGCAAAACTGAACTTTTAAACCCTTATCACGTTTTTGTGAAAATGCCCCCAAAAATGGTAGCAATCTTAAACTTGCAAGAGTAAAATGCCAATGAAAGTGTTCATTTCAAGTTTGTTGCAACAAAACGATCAAGGTATTTGCTAAAGCAATAATACCAAAGGTGTTTGAAGAGGTATCAATGCCAAAGGATTTAAAACGCAGCCAAGAGAGTCACGTTTTTGTGAAAAACGTGGCATTCATTACACATTACACATTCAATGCACTATTAAATGGTGCGAAACTGCTCTTACCCTCCACGCCTTAGGAAGAAAGGCCAAAACGATTTAGGAGTGTGGGCAACATTGAAGATTTAACCGCTCAAATCGTGGCATTCATGAGGCACGTTAAAAAAAAACGCAGTTGCTGTTCCTTAGGGTAAAAACCAGCGGATTTGTCTTTGAAATGGCATGATAGATGTCAAAAAATGCAAGAAGATAGGATGCAAACTCAAAACGCCCCCATCATCCAACGATTCACCCACGAATTTCGCCTTGAAAAAGTCCAAAATCGCTTCATTCTTGCATTTCGGGTTTTGAAAAATGAATGACAAGTTCGATTTTCTTCAAAGGAAGCAAATCGGGTTTTAAACATAAAATGACAAGTTCGATTTGCACTTTTTCCTCTTTCATGCTTAAAATCGGGTTTTAAATATAAAACAACAAGTTTAAAAATTCACTTTTTCACTCATTAAGCCAAAATCGGGTTTTTTTGGACAAATGACAAGTTTAAAAATTGTCAAAAATGAACTTTATGCTAAAATCGGGTTTTAAAAGACAAACTGCAAGTTTAAAAATACTTGTAAGGGGGAAATAAAATCCCTACAACAAGTATTAAACACTTGCACACATGTAATGGGGATTTAAAATCCCTATTACATGTAAAACCCATTAAAGTAGGGGTTTTTTGGACAAACTGCAAGTTTACTTGCAGTTGAGCTAAAAAACCCCTATTTTAACTAAAAATGACCAAAAAACAACAAAAAGATAAAAACATTAAATGGGAAACTAAAAATAAATTACAAGTGACATATTTGAAATAAAAAAATGCACATGTAAGTGATCAAAAATTCCCCTACAAAGACCACAACAATGAATATCATTAAAACTTGCATTTTGAAGAAAATTCTCCACCTGCAGTCTGGGTTTTAAAACCCGAAATTGAAGGAAAGGCATGGCAAACGAACCCAGAATTTGACGAAATTCGAAACGTAGTTCGAGGATGGACTGAGGATTAAGCCAGTCCAAGGATTAGTCGAAATTCTGCCTCGGGAAGCATGCCATAGAGTAAATTTTTTCATTTTTTCACAAAAATTTCATCGTAGTGGTCCTTCATTTTTGGAAACAAAAATGAGGACAACAGAAGGTAAAACTTTCTTCTGCCTATAAAATAAGTATGTAAACATTCTTGTGAAATACAATGAGATACAATAATAATCTATTTCTACTCTACCTCTCCTGGACCTAACATCAGTTTCATTGAGTTCTATCCAATTGCCAATGTGATCAATATCCAGCCACTACATAGCTTGTATTGTAATAGACTTTTGTAATAGAACTTTGTGATAGTCCTTTAGTTTGTAAAATTTACTTTTGAAATCTTCAATGTCATGGTAACCTATAAAACAACAGAGCAAAAGGTCAGCTCCCAGCAAAAGTCATTAGGGTCATCATCGTTCCTAGTCCTTCCAGAAATACAATAGGATTCTAGTATACAAATTTAGCCACAACCAATTAGGGTCTTTGTTGAAGCATTTCACTAAATGAAACAAAATTTGATAGCAAGAAATGTAATTTTTCCTATACCACCCCTTCTTATCACTTAGTAAAACAAAACAACAACATTTAGCAATTTTACAATCAAAGAACAAACATGCAGTAGTTTCAACAACAATGCATAGACATAAGGATTGACATCGACATTATTCAAAGTGACACACAGCAATCTCTTTTGAGATAACCAACCTCCTTAAACAAGTTTTCTGGGGTTCAAGCCATTTAGACCATAAATGACCAATAATGGATTGCTAGTCTTTAACATAGAGGGAGAGATCTTGTGGGAGGTTAAGCATGTCAAAAATTTCACAAGTATATTGATATCAATGTGTTATAAATATCTCTAACTTTGATCATCATCAAAGGAGTACCACTCTTCCATGCAATATTTCTCAGAATTTCTATAATAAAACTTAATTGAATAGGAAAATCCACATCTTTTAGGCTTTTAAATTAAATTATTAGGTCTTTTTCTGAATACTAGGATTTTGTAGCTTGTCCTAAAACTCAGCCCATGGAACTGGAAACCATTACTAAATGTACTCCCAAACTCCTTGCAACCATTAGCTTCCAACCCTTGCAAAATATACTTCTGGTAAGGGCAAGATGCCTATCATTATAGTCTTGATTCTAGTAGACAGATTTGTAACTGGCAAAGGTGTCCTTGCCCCATGAAAAAGTTTGGTGACATTTAATTAAATGTTGGATAGACTCCCAATCTTTCCAAATTTTATAAAAAATTGAGAAACCACTAGCTTGACATACCTTCCATAACTTATTTTTCTTCGGGAAATAGATATTTTTCCTTGTTGGGATTTTTGATGGCTTAGAGCCATCTAATAGCAAAATAGTCCATTTATAGTTAGGGAAATACTTTGAATTTTTAGATCTTTTAGATCCAAATCCCTCAAGTTTCTTTGAAAGACAATCCCAATTCCAATTGACAAAATGGCTTTTTTCATTACCCTTCCCATTTGACCATAGAAAAGATTCAACCATTTTTAAAAGCAACTCAACTTGGGAGCTACCAAAAGCCAAGCAAAGGCATAATGCAAATTGAAAGAGGAAATAACCTTTTGATAAACCTTGGCTTTGCTAGTGAGGGATAACAAATGCCTTTATCATTTGGTGTTCTTATTCTCAATTTCATGGTAAATCCAATCCAAAATGTCCTTGGGAAAGGGCTAAACATCAAAACTTATACAAAGATAATAAACGATTTTGCTTAATTTCTTTGTCTAAACGAATACTTTTGAATTGGTTTGGAGGATCAAAATACTAGTTAAGTATTGTTGATTTAGTGGAAGAAATCTTGGAACCAAAGGCCAAATAGTATATATTAAGCCTTCCTAACAACTTATTGAAATATTTTCTTCAAAGATAAGAATCAAGGTAGTCCCATCAACAAATTGTATGTTCAACATCTCACTAGTATCGTGCAAAACAAAACCTGTAACAAAAGGACCAACATTAGAACATCTAGGTGTATAGTGTAAGGCTTCCAATGCCGTAACAAAAAGAGAAAGTGGCAAGAAGCGACCTTTTTGATAGATTTATGTAGAAGAAATGGCTCAATGAATTTTCCATTAGCCTCCACTTTTGCATAAGCATGGTTGAAAGGAATTTCCACCATCTTACAATTATCAAGAAAACCAATTCCATGAAATATCATCATAATAAAAGTCCATTCAAACTAATCATATGATTTCTTTGTTGGAATGTGAAGTCCAAATTGGGTTCTCGTTTGGCAGTGGTTGAGTCATCTTGGATTCTCATCTAGATGTGGTTGGATTCTCATCTAGAAAGTTTTGTTAGGAGACTTACTATAAATAGTAATTTCAACATGTCTTTTACATGTAGTTGTGCGAGTCATACTATATTTAGTGAGTTGTCTTCAATTAGGACTTTGCAACTCGGTTGTTTTATGCAGCTCGAAGTCATGTTTTGTGGTATAGTTTTTGAAGATTGTTGCAACTCTGTAATTCCTGAGAATCAATACGAAAGATATTTTGCCTGTGGTTTTTTACTAGGTTTTTCCACGTAAATTTGAGTTTTATGTGCTATTGTTCTTCTCTATGGTTTCTGCACTTGTTAATTTTTTCTTACATTCTCAAAATCTAAAGGAGTAATACAAACATTCTAACTAGATCCCCTAACCCAATCCATACCTTCACTACTAGAAAATATATTTTCAATTATATACCTTTCTTAATGAAACAAAGTGAGTGGGGGAAATAATCTTTGAAAAAATAAACCTTAACCTAATGGCTAATAGCCTAATACCATGGTGATGATTTAGTATGACACCTTAAGGGGAGTGATTGGATTCCAATTCTTAATCAATGTTTGGTCACTAGCTTTAAGAAGTAATTTAATAACACATTTATTAGTTTCACTCCCCAAGGCTGCACCCCTTATAGCCTTCTCTTAAACTCCAAGTAGATCTGGAACAGTCCAATCCAAGTGGCTTTTATAAAATTCAATTGGTAATCCATATTGCCTTGGCGATTTTCCACTTTTAAAGGATTTTGTAATAACCCGAGTCAAGATCACACTAGATTTTCAGCAAATTCTCCACTCTTTCTTTATGAGTATTTTGTCAAACAATTAACCGATGATTGTGATGTAGTTTGATGTTTAAGGTCTGAGTATGATTAAACTACTGATGGGTTGTATTTTAGTATAATGCCTAACAGAAAATATGATCAAACATATTGCAATTGTGTAGAGAACGATATTTAGATTAATCAAAGATATTACCTTGAATCATTGATAAACATAGGGATTGGTGAAAGAAAACATTATATCTGACCCAGAATAATTGTAGACCTTACATTTGCTTAGTGCATATAGATCAGCATCTCCTTACAATGATTTCTGGAGACTCCTCACACCAACACTAATTGTATCAACAAAGATTATTGTTCATGTCACTTGTTTGCAAAATACGTCTTCAAGAAGTTCCAACTGCTCTTTCACAAGATTCCCAACTGTATCTCCACGATATACAGAAACTTCGATAACAACAAACTTGCGCATTTAATATATATGTTTGCCTAGAAGGGCTTAAGGCCACAGATTGAGCAAAGAAACCGATATTATATCGTCTACGACTATGAAATCTTCGTTCAATTCCATTCATGCCTTCAATAATCTTCTCCCGATCAACACTTTTCAATGCTCATCAAACAATATGTGCAACTTCCAACAAAGCTTGGTACAACGCAATCTACAAAACAAGTAATGCTCAGGAAAGAGATTATAGGTATCCTTATTCACCCTCAAACTCATACCACCAGGAGTAATGTATCCTCTGCATATAGTATTGAATAAGTTCCCATGCTTAATCGATCACCAAGAATATGAAACTGCAGATTAGCATTTAATAACAATTGTATGCTTCAATATTGAATCTTCACCTAATATAACTTGTCATGACAACATTAGTTCTCGAATAAACAATAATGTTATGGCCAATAAAATACCATAAATATTACAAATTACTATTGCTAGGTGCCTCAATTTATTAATACAATAGAGTGCTATAACTTCTCTTTGTACCAACTCATTTGAATGAAATATCACGACAATCAAAGATAATAATAAAACATAAAGTCTTATAAATATATTAAGGCCCGATAATATCAGTAATCATTTCCAGTATATTTGGTAATCCCAACCATATTTAAGTATAAGACTGCCAACCTTATATTTGTCTTTCTATTTCCAGACTTATGCGAATGACACAATGATATTTCTCCACCAATATTATATGGCTACAACAATAATCACCAAACATATGCACACAAATTCTTAGAAATGAGAAACGCTGAATATTCACCACGCTTTCACTGGGTGGCATAATGTTTCAATTCGACTTTGGATAGTGATAACCTTCAATAATCATGCCAAATAAAGACCAAGAAATAAACAGACTTTGGATACACTAAATATGTTTGAAATACTTGTCATGCTCTGACTTCTTGATCACTGTGAAACTCCATTAATGCTCTAGTTGAAGAATTTGCCTGATTCTTCCAAGCCCCATTTAGGTCAAGTCTTCCATTGACAAAAATGGCATTCCCAAGTTTAAATCCCAAGAAATGAATTTGAGAAAACTCCCAATTCAATTGAATAGAAATTATAAACCCAATCATGCCTTTCAACAATTTTCAAGGCCTCTTTAATAATAATTATTTTCAGTTTCTTTCCCATACCACTATTATTATTTAATGATTTAATTAACTTTTTAGTCTCTTAAATAATTATTTAATATTTGCCTTTTTTAATTTCCTTTGGTAAAAATATTAAATAATTAAACCTAATTCTTTTTCTAGAAATTAATTTATTTTTCAAACCTATTAGAAATGGGACATTACAAGTCCTACCCAAGATTGTTTGTCCTCAAGCAATCCGGCACCAAGATCCCATATTAATCTCAGAGGCTAGAATGAACTACTAGAAATTCTTCATTGCAAAATACCTACAACCGGAAACCACTTATTCATCCTCAAAACTAGTTGAATAATCCTCCGTATCAAACGGTCATATGCACCATTTTGTTTCTTCTCCTTATTCATCGTCTGCTACACTACTTTGATTTGTACTTTTTTGCATGCGTCACCAACGTTAGACAAGGAAGAGCCATCATGAAAATATTTTCTAGTGAAATGACATGCCTCAAGTTTAAATTCAAACTGTGCACACAATTCTTTTGGACTCTTTGCTATCACTGCCTTCAGAGGATAATCGTTCCATGCCTTCAACACTATCTTCCATCAATACTGAACTCCAACTCTCTTGTCTAGAAATCGTGACTATATTTACCAAGAGAATACAACCAGGGAATGCCCAATAACATATCTGACTCACCAATCCTGACCCCAATTACATGGAATTCATGGGTGAGTGTGTATCCATCCAACTGGATGCTTAGCTATGGAATCACTTTAGTGCAACATGTTTTGAATCCATTTGCCATCTTGATTCTGAATCTTGGAATGTCTTCCACTTGTATTCCCTATCTCACTATAAGATCTCAATTAATAACATTGTGAGTTGCTGCATTGTCCTCCAGACAAACGACTCTCTGTCCCATCAGTATTCCTCTTACACAAAAAGGACGATGTATAGAATTTGCTGATAAGAAGGCAATGGTAACATGTGCCTCCTCATGCTTTCTTTTTGAGCTAGTATCTGTCACCTTGTCCTCTACATCAAAGGTGACCTCAATGTAGTATGCTTTGCCTTTCCCATGACACGTATGATCAGGTTCCCATGGTTCTTGGCAAGTGAAACACAACTTCTTTTGCAACTCACTTCTCAATTCAAAATCCAACTTCAGTGGTGTCAATTTAGGTGGGTTGGGAGTTCTCATATCTGTTTTGTCATCTTGTTTCTCATTCTTAGGTGGGAATCCTCTTGATGGGTTTTTCCCTTTGGAAGAAGACTCCATGGCCCTAGCTTTCTTGATTGCCTCCTGAAGTGAGCCAGGAATAAGCTCTTTGATCTAGCTTCTAAGTGGGTCCATCAAACCGTCCATGAATAAGACAATCGACCTCCTCTTGAAAATGTCTTTAACTAACATAGAGAGTCTGTAAAAATCAGCATTGTAGTTGTCAATAGAACCTCATTGCTTCAACTGTGCCAACTCCTTGAAATGGAGTTCAAGATCCTTCTTGTCGAATCGCTTTATAAGTCTCTCTGTGAAATCAGCATAGAATTGTAATGTCCCTACTAGTTACAGATCACTGTCTTGCAAAACAGATTGTTAGAATACAACAAATATATATATATATATATATAACTTGCAATTAAACTTCAATTACTTAATTAACACTAATCTCAATTCTTATATAAAAAGGATATGAGTGCAGTACTGGGACATGTCCTTAGGCGACTGTGAAGCTCGCCTTCTTGGAACCCATCTTGGTTCCAAGCCATACCTGGAAATCGAAGGTTAATTCAATTCCTGTCTTGGATATAATTTCTTACACCCAAGCCATACCAGGAAATCGAAGGTTAATTCGATTCCTATCTTGGATGTAATTTCTTACATCCAAGCCATACTAGGAAATCGAAGGTTAATTCGATTCTTGTCTTGGATGTAATTTCTTACACCCAAGCCATACCAAGGAGGACCATCATATATGATCAATTCCTTGCCTTGGATGATGCATCTCATCATCCAAGTCTACCAGAGAGGACCGGCCACATCCGTCTCTTCTTGGATGAACTTTGTCAACCAAGCCATAACATATATGCATATAGATAATCAGTATATACTGCCTACCAGGGATTATCATAATCCCTCCATTAGGCTGAGGGAATTTCCTCCCTATAGCCTTCATCATATAGTATTATTTTTACTTATTACAATTTACAATTCATTATCATTTTCCATTCCATAATTTACGTCTACATTTACATATTCTTTAATCCTTTTTATTGATCCTAGGTATACATAAATATTCTGCATGGATACCTATATTTATTGGCACATACATATAAGTAAACATTCAGTAATATATATATTCATAAATATGCATTAATATATATGTGTGTGTGTGGCACACACGTCAACACACAAATTGACCTTATGACTCGTAACACCTCTTACTTGTATGCAGATCGCAGCCTGCTATTGAAGTTCGTAAACCGTAGTTGCCGTCTGCAGATTGAAGTCCGCAGTTCAGATTGAAGTTCTTTTGTCTTCGTCCTTCTTATATCATATTCAGTTCTATTATTGAAAACCATCCATTATATTCATAATATTATGTATGTACGTATGTATGTATATGTTGTTACAACGCTTATTATGTTTGCACAGAAAATTCATACTGAAACTGCGATATCTAGACGGAACTGCTGGGTATTGAGATCTTCTGAAATGTCAGATCTGAATCCTTCCCTCCCTCCTCTTGGACCTTAGAATGGTTTCTTATACATCTTCTTCCGTGCTGGAGGATCATGCCCCTTTCCCTACAGTCATGTTATTTGTGAAGGGACACTTTTCTATAATTAATTGCTGCCCTTTCATAATCCATGTTTAATTATTATTGAACCGATTTACTTCATCCTTGGAATTAATTAATAGTTTGTAAACAAGATTGTTGCACCCTTAAATATTAAGCAAACCCGATATGAGTTAGGTGATTGCAACCCTGATATGCGTTGGACGATTGAACCATAATGTTCGATTTAATGAAATTGTGATGTCTTACTTTGTAAGACGATTTCATTGCCTGGATTGGTTCGCTGATTATGTACCATAATGTTGATAGTTTTAATTGTCTATTACTTCTGCTCCTAGTGATAGTTCGAGAGGGGTTTACTTTAGTTATAGAGCTCTCCAAGTCTTGTGTATGTGATGATCCAATTCCAATTTCAAAATGACAACTTGAATGCTTTCCAACGCTGTAATATATTCATCTGTATCTTGAGATTATGCGTCGATAGTACTTAGTCTATGCTAATTGTTATTTAGACTGGGTAATTCTTATTAGTCATTGTCCACATTGAATATATAAATTATGTGTTTATTATTTCAAATATATAAATTGTGTTTATAATATAATATTAATTTATTTTTATTTGAATATTTCAAACATTAATAAATATTAATTAAATAATAATATTTAATAAATAAATAGATTTCAAATAATCATTCTTTGGTAATTATTATATTAATTAATAATAATAATTGTTTCATTTAGGATATATAATGATCAAGGAGGGGAGATGACAATAATATGATCTAATCATGGCCCATGGTAACCATGCCATGGTGCCACCAATCATGAGCAACTTTGCCTTTGTGTATGGCAACATATATGATTGCTTTGTCTTCTGGCATTGGGTTAAGATGGAAGTATGTGTCCACCTTCTGAACCCAAGCACATGCCGTTATCTTCCTTGAACCATCAAAGAAAGGTAAACTAAGTTCATCGGTCTTCCGCTTGAGATCATTATTGTGATCCCTATTGCCCTTATTAGGCAAATGTCTCATCCTGAGGTCCATGTATTCCTTGTGGGACATCTCTTGCTGCAACCCTGCATCAACCCAATCTTGTTTGAATTGGTCCTTTAATTCTATCAATGTGGGTCCATTACCTTCTTGAGGCCCAACTGTAGGTGGAAAAAGCATCATAGGTCTAGAACTGGATACAGCGGCACACTGATTGGGGGTTCTGCCATTGATTGAATCATCACCATTATTACCACCATTAGTATTTGCACCAACATTCATTCCTAGTTGATGAGCCATCATTTCTATTAATAATTCTAGACAAATGTCTTTAATAAACTCAGGAACCTTTCCTCTCCCCGATCGCTGGCACTCCCTTCACCCATGTTGCCTTCCTTCCTTCTCTTTGTCAAATGTGTAGAGTTATTTAGATTATTATGTGTTCTCTTGTGTAAACCTAGTATAGCGGAAGTTGTCTGGCCTTCCAAAACCTCTACAGGCTGCCACTATTTTGTAAATTCCCTGTTGTAATATCTTCTCTCCCTTTCACTCAAGAGAGGCATAGGCTGGCAGGTAAACCAGCTCTGATATCACTGTAATAACCCATGTCAAGACGGCACTAGATTTTCACGAAATCTCCACTCTTTCTTTATGAGTATTTTGTCAAACTATTGACCAATGGTTGTGATGTAGTTTGATGTTTAAGGTTTGAGTATGATTAAACTACTGATGCATATATTTCAGTATAATGCCTAACAAAACATTATCAAATGTACTGCAGTGTCGTAGAGAACAATATTTAGATTCATCAAAGATATTAATCTGAGTCATTGATAAACATAGGGATTACTGAAAGAAAGATTTATGTCTGACCTTGAATAATTGCAGGCCTTACTATAAATATTATCCATGCTTAGTGCATACAGATCAGCAACTCCTTGCAATGATTTATGTAGACACCTACACACACCAACACTAATTGCACCAACATAGATTATTGATCATGTCACCTGTTTGCAAAATACGTTTTCAGGAAGTTCCAATTGCTCTTTCACAATGTTGGTTAACAGATTTGGTTTTTGAAAATAACATAAGTAAATGACTCCTACTGCCCAAACAGAGAAACTAAAATAAACCAACATTTGGGTAAATGGTATAACTTGTTTATACTAGTTTCCCTTTGAATTTTAATGTGGTATAGCTCCTAGTTAGGACCAAACTAAATACTTTTAAAAAAAAAAATTTAAGTAAAGATTTAGGTATGCTTTTGACCTGAAATCAGAGAAGGCATCTAATACTTGGTCATCACCATGATACAAGCATGCAACAAATGTAAAAACGTGAAATCGCAAAACATTTGAAAATCTGTCTTGAACAATCCTTTCAATTTTCTGTCAACACAAAGACTGAGAGTATCTAAAACCTTTTTATAAAAATGCTATTACCAATCTTTAATCTACAGATTAATAGCTGATAACAAAAAGATAATATAAAATCGTGAATCTGACAATTTTTGAATCAAGATATTTTCCATACAATTTTAGCATACAGACTTGTTGTGACGTCTTCACACATCGCCCCATTGCAAATGGGGACCCCCACTTTTCACTTTTTAGAGTAGAAGTTTTGCCTAATTTCCTAGTGTTTGCCTTTGCCGATGAGAGGGATTTTTGAGTTTTGGATAGGATCATGTGTTTAAAATGTCAAAATATTAGAGTGATCTTGAGTTTTGCCTAAGTCTAGGGGCTGCCTTAGGGTTTTGATTTATTCTTGCTAAGTGTTGTGTTGACATTTGAGTGTTAGCGTGTTTTTGAACGTCCATGTCGGTGATTTTTGAGTGCCAAGGTGTTTTAGGACCTTTAGGAGTTGTTTTCTTGCTCCTAGGAAGTTATTCAAGTTGATTTTGCACTTTATCCCGATAGGTTTCCATGTTTTCGCTCAAATTTTTGATGAATTTGCCTAAGTCCAGATGAGTTTTATTGAGTTTTGAAGTTTCCTAGTGGTTTTGAGTGGAAAAATCATCATATTCCAGATGAAAATCCATATTCTAAGGTTTAAAAGGTCAAAATTCCACACTAGAGGTGCTTTTCCCCTCATATTCCTGACTACCCATGATTTTCCCCCACTCAAAATCTAGACTGGACATGGATTTTGCTTTGAATCCAAACATGCCCCATTTTTCCACCATTGAGAATCCATACTAGGGTCAATTTTCCACCAGGATGATTAAATTTTGTCTAAGTGTTGGAATTTTCCTGACTACCTTCAAATTTCCCCTAGGGAGTGTGGATGAAGTTGCAGATGACTTAAGTGAGGATTTCTGATGACTATTGATTTTCCACTAGAGCTTTTCATGATGGTTTTTTGTGGATTTTAGTACGGACAAGTGCAAATTGAAGATTTTTAAGTCCAGATTGCTATCCAGACTGGGGTTGATTTTCCTCTAGAGTGTTTTCTTGCCAAAGTGATGATTTTTAGTTGGGATTTTGACTCTAGACATGGGTCGATTTTCCCTTGAAGGCATTTTGTGCAATTTATGATGAAATTTTGTTCGGATTTTTATCCAGACATGGGTCAAATTTCCCCAAGTGTGCATTTTTTGAAAATTTTAATTATTTTTACTTGGATTTTTAATCTAAATAGGGATCGATTTTCCCCATTGGCCATTTTTTATTTAAATTTTGAAATATTTTAATAAATGAGCCTCATTTAATTGTTTTTGATCAAGTGTTAATGATTATTTAAAAAATAAAAAAACCATTAATAAATGATTTGCAATAAACATTTAATGATTAGATACTTCTAGAAGCAAATCGATTTTCCCCAGGCAAGTATAAGTATCAAAGTTTTATCCTGCATAGATTGTGTGGTGAAGTTTCAAGGTGAAAATGTGTTTAAGTATGCCTGCCTAACAATAAAATAACATTATAAGTTGCTGATGTGACAGTTAGGTGGCTAATTGAAGGCAGCTTGGAGGTCCCAGCCGGGTGACTTTTGCCCAAGTGTCAAGTTGACACCATTGTTGGAGTTGAAGTTGCAGATTTGAAGTATTTGTTTGCCCAATCAGACTTGGGCACCATGTTTGGAGACCATTACAACAAGCTTAGAGGACGATTTTCATGTTTTGGGTGATTTTTATGAAGTGGCGCCATGGCTGAAGTTGGGCGATTTTATTTGGGAGGCTGATTCCTCCTTATCCTTATGAATTTTGGTGATGGTTTTGAGTGTTAAGGGGCTGCCATTATTTTCAGACCTTGCTGGGTGCCATTGCTGGGAGTGATTTGACCTCCATTGTTGGCTGGGAACACATTTTCAGAATTATTCTTCATTGCCCAGCTCATCCACACTAAGGCGATTTTGTTGGGAAGTCATTTTGGAGTCTTTTTGGTGGCATTTTCTGAGTACACCATTGCTGGTGTGAAGTCTGAAACTCCATTTTTAGTGTATCTTCAGACTTATTTTTCATTTCCAGCCATCTCTCCACTTGAAAAATTTTACTTGGGCATCATTTCTTATGAGTTTTTTGGGCATTTGGTGGAACTTCCATTGCTGATCTAAGTCTGAAACTCCACTTTCAGATTTGTCTTCAGACTTAGATATGTTTTACTAGCCCTTCGTTTGTGCCCAAATTTGACAAACTGCACTTTCGGAAGGTGAAATTCATCAAATACAGGTGTTTCCTATGACTACGACAAGATTAAATGACTGATTTGTTGAAGTTGTTGGTTGTCTTCAGACATTGGGGAGTCATTGTTGGACCTTGGAAGGGTGTCTTCAGACTTTAAGAACCAAAAATCAGACTTTTCCACACCCTTTTCCAAGCATTGTGGTATACTTCCGGACTCCATTTTTGATATTTTTCTAAGTACACCAGGTTGTCTTCAGACTGAAACTTCATTTTCACCCACATAGTTGTGCCCAAATGTGACCATTTCTGAGTTTTGAAGGTCAAAACAATTCAAATGCAAGCATGTGACATGGCTATGACCACTTCTAGCCATTGATATTCATCATTTTCAGACTTTTAGAGGGTGTATTCTATTGGAAATATGCCTCGAATTCTCCTGCCCAGTGTTCGGGTTGATCGGTGTAACTTACCTCAATGGAACCCTCTTCTTGTGATCGCCTATCGGGTGAGCAAGTTGAGTAGATCTGACGGTCGAGCGAAAAGATCCAACGACTGTCGCTAGGTCGCAATGGGAAACTATTCGTTGGAATATCCCTCGCGATATGGCGACTAAGTGATGGTTCCGACAAGAGAGCACTCAAGCGAAGTTAATTGGTGATCAAGTCGAGGATGATCGGACGATGATCAAGGTTGATCTAACGGTGATCGCTAGGTCGCAATGGGAAACTGCTCGTTGGAATATCCCTCGCAACATGGCGACCAAGTGGTGGGACTCGACAGGTGAGCAGCTTAGGCAAGTTAAAGGTCGAGCAGATTGCAGATGATCGGACGACAATCGCAGAAGATCCGATAGTGGTCACTAGGTCGCAATGGGAAATTGCTCGTGAGACTTTCCATCGTGACCCAACGACAAAGAAGAATTTTGGGCGGATATTGAGGCCATGCTAAGATGTCAGGGCATGGACTTGGAACCAATCAAGGGGTGCCACGTGGAGAGCACAGAAAGAGATCAAGGAAGATCGGACGACCAAGATTGTTTTTGGTGATCGGGGCATCATCAGAGATCAGAAGAATTGGTTGTTTGTTATTCCGATGGGCCAATGAGGTCATCTACTGGTGATTAGAGATCGGGGTAACTTCTGAGTAATATTTCCGATGGGCCAATGAAGAAATATCCGACTGTGGATGGTCGCCTGGACCGAAGTCCAAAAGACTTGTAGGCGGACACATGAAATGTTTCTGTCGGTGTATTTGAATACGAACCGACCCGACTTCCGGATGAATGTGGGATAATAGATTTTCCATGAGTTCATGGATGGATAGGCTGTTACTCGACGGTTGCAAGGCCGGTATACAAACTGACAGAGGAATGTTTGGTATATATAGGTGGTCGAGGAAGTAGCCGATATGAATGGAAGTTGTAGAAGCTAAGCCGAGATGTTTGCATGTTGTGTGAACAGAGTCCATAAAAAAGGATCTGAGTACTTTATTATAACCGTGTTGTTTACTGAATAGAGGGATCTCTTTTTTGGTGGTGGGTTTTTTACCCGTAAGGGTTTTCCTACGTATATTTGATGTCTTTCTCTGGTTCTATTATGTCTGGTTAATCTTAATCTTCTAGCTATGTTTTATCTTAATGTATTGCAAACTGAAATTAAAATACTTCCTTGCTTGCAAATCCCCTTAGAATTGACATTAGGAGAGCGTTTTCCGCACACTGCTTTCCTTACATATTTAGACTAAAGAATCAGAAAATCAGACTTCAATACACCAATTTTTGAGTATTTTCAAGCATTGGAGGGCGTATTCAGACTTTGTCCTTTGAAAATCAGACTTTTATTACAACTTTGATATAAAAAATCAGTCACTTTCTGAGTGTTTTCAGACCTCCAAGTGATATTTCTAGACTTGGACATTCATTTTTTGGTCTCCAAATACTACATTTTCTAAGTTTACAGGGGTGTCTTCAGACTTATTTATTGCGATCAGACTTATCCTAAGTCTGAAAATCGGGTTGTCTTGGGGAGAATCTTCCAGACATTAATCCAGACCTTCATATTTTCCAGAATTGGTGTTACAATTTTCTAAGATTACCTATCACATGTTGGGACAAATGTCAGGAACAAAGTCCTAATGGTGTCCGGATGTCCACTCCATCAAATAGTGATCAAATCAACACAAAATTTTCAAGAACGAGTCTGGATGGGAGTCAAATTTCCACTGCAGGGTGGAATTACAAAGGAAGGAAGTTGTCCAGATAGGCATCCAATTTCCACCATGTGAAGAAATGAACAAGGATAATACGGATGTTTTAAGGACTAATCAGTCCATATGCAGATGGATTTCCCACCAAGGTTGAAGTTAGGTTTATCATACTGGTGTTTGATTCAATGTTTATTTGTTTTGTAGGACTGTTACGAGGAAAGGAAGCATGATGATCAAGGCTTGAGGTGAAGGAAAATGCGTACAAATGCTGATGAGGGAGATCAATGCTTCAAAGATTAGATGGGGATTTCCGGACAGAGATTCTAGATGGTGAAGATGAGGACTAGATCAATCATGAAGAAGACTTCACCTTGATGATGAATAAATGAAGAAAAGGAAGTTCAAGACATGAGCACAAAGGGATTCCACATTATGAAATCCGGAACTACATCAAGGAATTCCAATATCAAAGTGCGTCAAGGAAGGAAATATTTCAAGATTCCAAGATCAGGAAAAAATTCCAAACATAAGTAGGGAACAGTTCATGGAATTCCTTAACATAAGGATGGGAAGTAAAGTATCATAAGGGATTCCAAACATTGTGAAGATGAAGAATGTACAAGGCAAATTGGCTAAGTGTACAAGGCAAGCTGAGGTGGCATCCTAGTCACCATCCGTTCAATCAAAGGGTACCAAGTCAACATTCATTCGAGGAGGGAATAGGTGACACATGATGCTACATCAAATATTATTTATCTTACCTACCCTCGTTTCTTATTGGCCAATGTAATGGTGGTTCTACAAACCCTAATTAGGGTTTTATCTTGTAATCTTGGCCGTTGATCTTGAATCAATCTGAGCCATTCATTTCTTTTGAGGCTCTATATATACTTCATTGTCTCTCATTTGTAAGAAAGAATTTTTGTAGAATTGTTGGTATATGCTGTAGCTATTTGAATCTAAATCATTGTTCAATTTGTCGGTGATTTTGCTCTTCAAATGTTGTTTTGCATTCATGGTTCTCAATTCCTCCAAGTTAGATTACAATCTTAGATTAGAATTTGTTTTCATGTTTGTTAGATTGAGTGGAAGATTTGTTGAATATATTTGTGTGGAATCCTTAATCCGTACCACTAGCCTCTTGCCATTGGTAAGTGTGCCTCGTGTGGTCAACTGGAAATTTGAGTAAGCTTAACTTCAATTATTAAGCATCCCTTGACAAGCGTCAACTTGGATGGTGTCAACATTTGATGGTAATAGTTTGAAAATCAATAAGTATACCTTAGATGATTGCACTAAGCTTGTGTCAATACTTGTTTGTGAGACCTTGCCTAGTTTGATTCCACTAAATTTGTTCATCATTTCCTACATTCCTAGGCTTAGAATAGATTTCTTGAACCCTATTCCTTTTGCCCCTTTTTTAATAAGTCTTGTTAGAATTTAAGTCCAGAGCTTCATTGCTAAATCCAACGTCATCGGCATACCCATCCTAATCCATGATAAGATTGAGTATTCATTTACAACGTAAGTCCCCTTGTGATTCCAGCATTATCACATGAAACTACTGAACTTATCCACACGTCAAGAACTGACATTTCATAACCTTGGAGTTGTCTCATTTGATCGCAAAGCATAGCATATGAGAGACTTTGTTCAAGAGAGGATAAGATACCTTAGTATTTTATTTTGTGTTCGCATGTGCATAAAAAACACATCAACAAGACTACGCTATTATAAGAAAAGCATCTCATTCCTTGCACACAAACAAAAGAAGATAATTTAGAGACACCAACTTCAAAATCTCTTTTTCATTCCACTATCAAAACTTCTCAAAATATGGCAACATAGTACTAAATGTCTCCAAAATCTCCACCCTTCAAATGTACATAAAATGCCTATTTATAGATCACAAAAATGTAACCGCTGTCCTTTGAAGAACAGATTCTTTTAAAGAATCATTTTTCTAAAATAAGTCTTTTGAGTAACCAACATCCCACTTGATTACAAGGACTTTTGAAAATAATAAACTTTCAAACTAAATTCTTTTTCTAACGCAAGAAACATTAAAACATTGAAATATTTAAAGAACCAATCAGGACTGAGTTGGTGGAGTTGTAGTTGTCTCAACAAGTGGATGCAAATGGAAAGCTACAAGCCATTCCTTGAAATCTCTCTATGTCTTCAAAAATGGGGCCAATTCTACATGCCTGGGGATGACAATGAATTTCAATCTAATGTTCTAAACTACTTTTCCTGCTCTAATCTTATCTATTTTGTCTTGAATATTTTTAGGTTGATCAAAATTGTAGTTTAGGTAAGCACTGATATTCATAATTTTCTAAAAGTTCTCCCTTCCAAACGCTTGCTTAACAGAGAGAGACTTAATGGCATTCTGAAATTCTTCCTTAATTTCATCTACAAATGTCACCTCACTGCCAGTTTTCTTTCTCAACCTACAAGCTACATTGTTAGCCAATTTGGATATCTTTGCATGTGCTTTGTTGCATTCCTTCATTACTTTATCTAATCTGTCAATACACTGTCTAACAAGTTGAATCCTCCATTATAAAGCCTTGGACCACGTTGTGCATCTTTCATCATTAGATATGTTAAAATATATTTTCTAACAACACTTTGAGCTTCCATCATGGCTATTTCATTTAATTCAGTAAGTTTCTATAATTGTAGGATATTATCATATACCGTTTTGACCTTTCCCAAGAATGGATGGCCTTTGATAAAAATATCTTCAATCCATTCTCTGGTTATTTTACCAAGAAGTTGTTATCTTCTTGTACCTTGTTGAACATGGCTTGAGCACTTGGAGAAGTAAGATCTATGTTATGTTTAGTTTGTGTGATTGGCAATACAAAAGGATCAATAAAATTCTTCAAGTAGTTTGTCAAAACATCTATATGTCCCTTAAGCTCCTCTTCATCCTTCCCTTTCGGATTTTTCCAATATTCTACTAGCAATCACTTGGAAAATATGATTGTCTCCTCTACTAGGTGGCCCTAAGTCTACTCTTGAAATATTGAAATCATTTGGCGTAGCTTGATTGGGATCTTTATCTGTGACCTGGTTGAGCAATTTCTACCTAATCATTGCTAGTATCCTCATCTTCCATAAACTTGGATTTTGTTTTCAACTTTTTAGCTTTGGGTGTTCTTTAAAGTAATTTCCCCACTATATTGTCATCGAGCATCTTCAATGGTACCTTTTTTCTTTTCTTTGATAGTGAAGTTTCCAACCAAGACGGAGCTCTTGTGGAATTTGTTTGAAAAGACATAATAGGGGTCAAAAAATCAAGACTCCTCCTCAAAGGAGAAGCCTTATTAGTTTTTTACTGACCAAATGGGAAACATGGGGAGGCCTTATCTCCTTGAGCTCCTGTTGGTAGCTCATCTTGTTCTAGAGGATTCACATTTAGAATCTCAACTTCAACATCTTGCTTCTTGTCTTGTGAATCACTTGAATATGCTAATGGACCACCTCCACATGTTTTCTTAGGTGTTTTATTTTTATTGGGATCTTGTCCGTTTCCTCCACCAACTCTTGATACTACATATTGCTGTGAAGGTAGACTCACACAGACTATTGAGGCTACAGTATTTGTGGAAGGCTGTGTACTTGTTGATGAATCTCCTTTAGTGCCTGTTTTTGCACTCTCTCCTTTTTTCTTAGCTAACCACTCTTGTGTTCTTCTCAAGACAACAACAGTCCTAGTTCGTAAATCACTAGGTTCCCTTAAACTGCAGTCTATGTGAACAATTGTGAGCCATGAATTTGTGAATAATAGATTGGATCAACTCAATCAAACTTATCATCATCAATGCTAGAGACATCCGAACTAAGTCCATAAAATACTATCTGTTTGAGATTGATTCTCTTCCAACTCATTCTTCATAATCGTCCGAATAGTCGGCCCAAAAATCTTCAAGGTGACGAACATGATGGAATGACAAACTCAGACACAAGTTGTTCTTGATATAATCTTGACTATCAAAGGGAAATCTTCTCATACATTGAACAATTATATCTGACAATTGCTCTCTCTAGATTTAGGCCATCAAATTGTGAATCACAAGAATACAATCCTAACTTATTAGGAAAAGGGAAACCAATTTTCTTTCTCTGAGAACAAATTTTATTTACTTCAGCTAACTGTCTACACACTTCTATTAAAACAAATTTATCTTCAGGGTACCTAGGCAACTTGTGTGGTAACCCATCATAGCCAACTATCGTGATATATGTGAACCTTCGATGCTGAATGAAATAGCTGCCATAAGTGTTAATCAAAGTTTTGGCTTCATGAGAGATTCTTTGACCAATATCTCCTTGCAATTCCCTTACCAATCTCATTGTAAGCACATTGTTTACCATCTTGAAATTTCTTTAGCTTTTTTCTAATTGAAGCTCCGGATAATAATTGTATATTTGAATGTTATCTTCAAATTCTTGCATGTGATTCAGCCCAGGCCATGGGCGAGTAGTAGCTAGGGCATAAAATAGGTAGGAAGACATAGAGAAAGTCTCATGAAAGAAAAATTTGGTCAAGGCAGAGTGTAACCTATCTGAAATCAAACTAGCCCAATTCAGGTAAAGTTCCCCAACACAAATTACCTGTACAAAGAAATACATCCAATCCTTGAAATCGTGAGCCTTTTCATTGCCACGTAGCCTGTGTAGTAACACTATAATGTTTGCAATTTCATCTTTAAAGTATGATTTATGTAGATTTTTGGGTAAATGAGACACTCCTTTCCTTGGAGCCGCTAGCCAATCCTTTGCAATAACGTTTTTATAAACCTTTTTCTTCTTAGTGAAATGGTCATGAGACAAAGTAAAATACCAGATTGCATGTTCTTCTCTTTTCGGCAACCTTAAATTGGAACTAATGGTGTCCCTATCTATCGTGATCAGCAGGTGGTCATCAACAGCCATAATTTCCTTGGTCTCTGGATTGTAGTGGTTGATACATTCTAAAACTAGGTTCGTACATTGAACTAAAGCCAGAAACCTCGTTGCTTTTACTAGACCGCTTTCTATCATTTTTTGGGTAATTGGGTCGGTATTGGGATTATTAATTCTTTTTTAAAAAATCTTCTAGATTGACATGCCCTAGCTTTGTGTCGCCAACATTAGGTAATTGACTTGCTAGTCCCGTTAGCTACTCATACTCCAACAAATGCTACCCACAGGAATCAAAACAAGCAATCCAAAAATGAACCGCAACTAGGAGTGATGTGTCACACTCAACACTGCAAAAAGCCCTAGGAGGTTTTCACCCTCAAAGAAGTTTGGAGTCAATCTGACAGCATAACAGTATAAGTTTTCAAAATATATCCAAATGAGAGCCCAAGCTCTCATTTATAACATTTTCTCACCGAAATTCAAATTCAACACCTCCAAATTCGCCCACATTACATGACATTTCATTTCACCCAAATGAGCTCTGCATTTCATTTCATTACACCAGCATATGGCCACCCAAGATGTATTTTTTCCTCTCCTAGACAAGTTCAAACTTTTCCAATGTCCACAAGTAATATTTCAAAATACTTGTCCCTCTTTCCTAAGTCGTCCAATTTAATAATTGAATATTAAACTTGGGACAAAGTATTAATATTTAATACACCATTTTGCAGACCAAATGTCATAAAAATATTAACTTTAAGTCATTTTAATGATAAATGACCAAGTCTGTTAAACTACATTCTGAACTAAACTATGCCTGCCAGAAATAGAACTGAATCACTGAGCCATCACATAACTGCCAAAAATAGCCGGTGTTGCCAGACTAGACTGAAACCCTAAAAATTTCCACACTTACTAAATATAGTGACTCCCGACTCTGTTAGGGCACAAACCGGGATAAACTGTTACTTACTAAAAATAGTAAGTCCACTGAAGAGCTGTCAAATAAAGTTGCATGTCATATTGTCGGAAAACCTAGAAAAATGTGCTATTCAGACCCTACATACTAAAAATAGTATGGAAACCTCAACTGAATGCAATGCATGTACCATCAGTGCGAAGCTCTCTGAAAACCCAGAAAAACTCCACAATCAGAAATCCCAGACTCCAACTTCTTCTCGCTCAAAATCCTCTAGAAAGATGGAAACCCTAATTCTGCCAAAAGTAGCCTACAAGCCTCCTGAATAGGCTATTCTCCACCAAGAGTGATCATTGGCTGGAAGGGGACATTACAACATCTCCTTGCAGTTCAAGGGCCAAGATTGATTCTCAAATCAATGGCCAAGATTATACAATGAAACCGAATTAGGGTTTGTTATACAAACTCCTTTTCTTGACCAATGAGAAAATAGGTTAGGTATGTGAAACAATATTTTATGTGTTGCCATGTGTCGCTTGCTCCACCCTTGAATAAATCGGGTTCAATCTACTTGGACATGTTGATGTCGCAAAACCTGAGTGTGTTGGTGATGACTAGGATGCCACCTCAACTTGGCATGTAGATCATCACAAAGTGTTTGTGATTGAGGCATATCTCTTGATACTCAACATTATTGAAGTTCAATATGATGAAGATGGGGCGTGTTCCCAAATTGCATCATCTAAGTGATCAACTTTCAAAATTTGATTAACTCTTCTAAAACTATCTGCTTCCTTGATTACATTTACATTTCAATCCTCTTAAGTTGGGAATTTTGACCTTCAATTGCATTATTCTGCATCCTGGATTTCTCATCTTAGATTGCCTCTTTGTCTTGACATCCTCTTGAAATGTGGGATATGTTATTGCCCATAGTTGATCTTACTTAGTTAACAATGTACGTGACCTTGTTCACCATCTTGTAGCTCTGATTAGAATTCCTTGCCTCAATCTTACATTGATCTAGGGGCATCTTCATATTGCACAGCTGGGATCATCTCCTTATGATGACAAGTATTCTTGGATTTCCGAAGGAAATTCAAGATAATCATATGTTCCTCTTTGTGCATTTGCTCCATCCGGATATTCATGTTGATATGCCTTCTTGGTGTTGCATTGTTGATGATATGATGTATATGTGTTGACTTCCCTCTTGTGCAGTCTCCTTGTGTAATCTTGTGAAGTTCTCCTTGATGATTTGAAACTCAAATCCCTTCATGTGTTATCCCTATGTCGCCTTTGTGTTCATCATGCAATGAACTTATCTTCCTTTAGTGTGATTCTTGACCTTGATGTTGCAATGATCCTATGTCCACTATCATGATGAAGTCCTTGATTTTCTTTCTCTTGCACGTTAGAGTGGGATTTAGGACCTAGTCATGGCCACCATCAAATTCAGACTTGAATGAATCGCTTCCTTGGGTGACTGGATATTCATGAAAGTCTTAATGAAATGTAGATCTTGATGATACAAGCCCTCCTCTATGTTCCAATCTTTGAGCTTGTGTTGTCTTCTACACTTGCCTCTTCATTCCTTGCTGTCCCTCTTGAATTCTTCCTTTTGAAATGTGAATCTTGTATTGTGCTGATCTTCCTTCGTAATGTCAAGAAATCCTTGTTACACCTGAATCCTCCAACACGGTTCGTTATCACAGCTTGCATCCTTCTTTATGTCAAACCTGAAAAGAAAACATTTTAGAATTAAGAGAAATGATGTGATGATAATAATAAAATAATACTCTTAATACAACAATAATTATGCTTTCAAAAAATCTCTTAAAATCTGGAATTGACATTTCTGCTGATATAATTTGTCTTTATTCAAGTTTGATCTAGATTCCTGCTCCTCAAATTCGTAGGTCTGCTCCTCTTGTTTGCCAAGGATTAATCTGCTCTTACTGCGAATTAGGCCTGATTGCAGTTTTAAATGATGGATTTAACCTTATTTATACCACTCTTCAGATACAAGACCTATCTCCTCAGGTCAGCTAGTTAATGTTTTATGCCTTTTCAAAGTTAATTTCCCTTGAAATGGGCCGACTTTCACCTAACTTCTTCTGAGCGGGTTTAAGGGGGGAAAGTGCACAGAATGAGTGCATTTGGATGACATGCTTGCACAAAGACAATTCGGCTATGGTATGTCTTGATTTGCTTTTGCTTGAAGGTCAGCAAGGTAAAAAAGAAATATAGCTCAGAGACATAAATAAGTGACAAATTCCTCCCGCCTAAACACAAATTCACACTTGTAAATTATTTACTTCTGCTCTGCACTTAGGGTAAGTGCGAATTAGGGCCTACAAATTCACACTTGTAAATTATTTACTTCTGCTCTGCACTTAGGGTAAGTGCGAATTAGGACCTACAAATTCACACTTGTAAATTATTTACTTCTGCTCTGCACTTAGGGTTAGTGCGAATTAGGGCCTTCAACTGCGAATTGGAAGTCTGATCTGCTCATTAGAGTTTGAATTGAATTTGCATTCCTATAGATCGGACTTTGTTAGAGTTTTACATTATGTTGGTCGGACTTTATAACATTTTTGCATTGAAGTCGGACTTTTAAAATATTTCACATTGCGGCAGGTCGGAGCTTGATGAGGATCAGCAATAATGCTGATCGGAGTTTGACAGGATTTTACATTAATGCAATTCTAGTTGGAGTTTGTTAAGACTTTGCATTGCTCTAGGTCAGAGTTTGAGAAGTTTTTGCAATCCTTTTTCACCAAAGTCGGAGTTTGCAAAAGATGTGCACTATCTTGAGGTCAGACTTTGGAAAAGTTGTGCATTATCAAGTCAGAATTTAAGCAAGTTTTGCACAAATGCAGGTCAGACTTTTAGGAAATTTTGCACTAATGATGGTCAGACTTTGAGTGAGATGTACATTGATGCAAGGTCGGAGTTTGGAAATGTTTTGCACAATGCAAGTCTGACTTTGGATGATTTTTACATTGCGAGGTTGGAATTTTACAAGCTTTTGCACAAGGTGGATCAGAGTTTGAATTAAATATGCAATGTATCACATTATTCTAAGTCGGACTTCATATATTAGTTGTGCACTCAAACATAAGGGCAAACTTTTGGCATGGTTTGCATTCCTCTCCAGGCCTAGGTTGGGATTTAAGAAGTTTTTGCATTAATCTAAACCTAGGTTGGACCTCTAGCAAGTTGTGTGTAAAGAGGATTGGAGTTTGAAATAAGTTTGCACAATGCCAAGGCTAATCAGAGTTTGTATCATTCTTGCAATGCTCTAGGTCAAAGTTCAAGCTGAATTTGCATTGCAAAGTCAGACTTATATAATAAGTTTTTGCACGAAGTTAGGTCAAAGTTTGAGACAAATTCGCATTCCCTCGTAACTGGCTCCACCTTAATTTTGTATTCCTATCAATCTTAGAGTAGACTTTACTTGAGATTTGCATTATTTGTCTCACCTAAGTCGGAGTTTGAGAGAGTTGTGCATTATTTCGTACTCTTTAGTGCAAAAATTCAGCTAGCTCAAATGTAATAACCCCCTTAATTTTTTTTTGGATTTTTTCACAATTACAATCAACACAATACTCGTTAGGGTTAGGAAATGAAAACCAAATACTGCTGAAAGTAACCCTTCCATTTTCTAATCACCGAGAGCCCAATCTAGGAAGGTGAGAGCATACAGTATTGAGGGGATCATTGGATGCAAATAACTAAAAATGATTACAATGGTTGGGCGACAAGCCAACCCCTTCCGCTTCTACAACGGGATGCTCTAAACAACAAGATCACTTGGCGGTAAACCAACCAAGGACAATCCAAAACTGAAATTGCAATCACTCAACCGCTTATCCAATGGGAGGACTAGAAATGAAATTACAAATCAACTCTACCGCTTATGCAGTGGGAGGACAGTATTACAATACTCAAGTAGGCAGCAAATCCAGCGTCTTCCACTTATGCAGTGCGACAAAGAGCAACAATCCAAAAGATAGTTGTTAGTACTACCAATCAGCTTTACAATGCAAACATGGATTATCAGTATTACTAGAAATCACTATCCAAAGCTAGGCGGTGAAGCCAACCTCTTCCACTTATGCAGTGGGGCTAGAGAAATCAATAGAAGTGCTGTTAGTAGTCCATAGTAGCAAAAAATGTTTGGGCAAAAAATAGGCAAATCAAAAGTATATAAGTTTTTGAAAAAATCAGAAAAAAATTGGCAAAAAATCGAATAATTAAAAATATTAAAAAATTAAATATTAATAATTAAAAAAAAATGAAATAATTAAATTTGTTAATATTAAATAAAATAATACTATATTTCTTAAACTTAATTTTGAGTATTTGAATTTGTTAAATTATTAAAGAAATAAATTATTAACATTTCTTTAAATTTATACATAGTAAATTATAATTATGAAAAATTTAAATAATTTGTAATAAATATTAAATATTGATAAGTTTAAATTTTAACAAAATTCAAATAAAATAATATTATATTTCTTAAATTTAATTAATGTTCAAATATGTTAAATTTCATAAACTAATAGTTTATTAATTAAATTAACTATATTAATTTTTTTTGAAGACGTGCTCTGCAACTAGGGCACGATCCTCGGTGGTGCCACTGGTTGCAGGACGCTACCGTGTGTGAGGGCTCCCTAGCCTTACTGGGAATCCCTCGAATTATTTATTACTCCCCCTGCAATAAATGGAGCCGAATAAAGATGGCCCCAATAACCTAAAACAGCCCATTCTTCCTTCTGCGAACGGTCGGGAGCATCGGAAAACCTTCAGCCAAGCGGTGGAGGGCAAGCGGTTTTCATTCCTTGACGATGCAAAGTTCGAAGCCGCTCTCCACCATGAAGATGAAAGCAATCTCGCGAGATCACAAGGTGAGGTCTACTCCTCCAAATGCATCACCATTAAACCTAACGACTCAATGCTCTCTGCCATTTCTTCTGAGATTTCTAGACTTAGGGATTCAACAATTTTTGTCGCTGTCTTTGATGTAAATAACTTACCATCTCATCAATATATGAATAAATGGCTGCAAGATGTGTGGGTCAATAAACTAGGGTTTCACTTTTTCGTTTTGTAGAATGGTTCAAAAGGGCTTGTTTTTAATTTTTTTGGACAATAAGGAAACCGAAAGCAAAATTGTAAATAAGCAGTTTTGGTCGGTAGGGAATTCATCTTTTAGGGCTGTTCGTTGGGACCCGAAGGCTTGTAACAATGAAATTCTTACCCTTTCCTACCCAAAATGGATAACCATTAAGGATGTCCCAGCTTTCCTTTGGTCCTGTGTTGATAAAATTGCGGAACCCTTGGGGAAAATTGTAAAATCGACTCTTCCCCCTCGGTACTCCCTCATCTTGATGCTAGACTTCTCATTGCCTTGAAACCAGGTATGATGTACCCTGCAGAGATTGTTATTCACCTTAACAATAAAACTTACTGTTGTCCAATTGAGTATATGGGTGTAATAGATGCCTGCCATTTTTGTCAAGTTAGCGGCCATTTTAGAAGTAAATGTCCATTATTATCAAATAAATCTTCTAAGGCTAAGACTCGGGCCTCCGGTCACCCCCCTGCAGCTAAAGCCGTGCCCTCTGAACCTACCCCCTTGTCCCTCCCTCACGTCCCTTCCTCCCTCCCCCCCACCTGCATCTCCTCCCTCCGCCTCTCCGCTCCCCCACAACCTTCCCTCTTCCTCCTCGGCCCCCTCGATGGCTAACTCCATCGTAGACTACAGAAATGCTATCAAGGAGGCCCTCGCCGTTGCTCAGCCTCCCCCCTTCAACCCCTTTGAAACAGTTGATACCTCTGCTCAGCTCTCAACCTCGAGGACCCTTAATGCCCAACAACTTGTGATGGAAAAACTGAGAAAAGCAATGGAAGCTAGGAAAATTCTTGAGCAAAACCTTCTCAATCAAAAAATGGAATTTGAAGCCTCTAGGCGTTAGTTACCTGACATTGAGGACATTGATAGGGGTGTTCCAGATATAGCAGACACCATTAACAGGGATTTGGCCCAGGACCCTGAACTACCCACTTGCAAAGAACTCATTGGACTCAATACTGAGGAATCCCCTACCCTACAAGGGGAAATGGGAAGACCTACGGTGGAGGAGGCAACAACAAACCCTCTAGATGATTCCATTACTTTAGAGGCTTCTAGGGGAGACCCTGCTAGTGATGTCTCTTATACAGCTAGCACCCCTATTATTGCCTTGAAGGCAGAGCCAATTGCAACTCAATGTGTGGAATCCAACATAGGCCCCTTCGCTCCTATGAACACCAATTTTGAACAAGGGCTGGCAATTTCACAAGATGGATTTACTATGGTTAAACACAGGAAATCTAGGAGATAGAGATCTCCTAAAAACAACAAGGATAGTGCTAATAGGAAGGAATCCCTAGGTCCTGAACAAATCTCCAAGGCAAGGTAAAAGAGAGGTAGACTCTCCTCTTCTATTGCATTTGATGCTAACAATATAGCAAACAAAGAGGATAGGCCCAAGTGTTTTGAGGGATTTAAATCCCAAACTGACCCACCCCAAACAGGTGAATCATGCTGAAATTAATCTCCTGGAACATCAGGGGCCTTGAGGCCCCTGATCGGAAGTACATCATAAAGAGATTTCTTAATGCACATAAGAATATGGATTGCCTCCTCTTGCATGAGCTAAAAGCTGTGGGCTTCACCCTGCAAATTGGTCTCAAATGTATTTGGAGGGAGGCTATCTCTTATTACACAGACCATACCAAAGGAAAAGGTGGTTCAGCCATATTCCTTAGTCCTAGATGGGCCAACAAAGTGGTTAACTAGGGACAATCCCCCTGTGCTAGGGCTATATGGGTCTCTATTTAGATGGGGAACCAGAGGTTTGGAATCTGTTCTATCTATGCCCTGAATGACTACAGAGAAAGGGGAGAACTATAGAACTGGCTAACAAGTCTAGAGGATATTCCTTGGATTATCGGGGGAGACTTCAATATGGTTGAATCTGCCAGTGATAAAAAAGGGGGCAGCAAATTTGAATGGAAGGGAATGGAAAGGCTTCAATGGGATAGAATGATCAATAAACTGCATCTCTTTGACCCTATTGCTGGAAGAAAAGACAATTTGAACACTATATGGTACACTTGGTGCAACTATCAACAACTGAATAAAAGGATCTATTGCAGACTGGACAGGTTCTACTTCAATAAATCCCACTTGGAGATTGACAAAGGCCCTAATGGAGATCATTATCATGTCTCCCCATTTACCCTATCAGATCACCACCTAATAATAATGGGGATTGACCTCTCCCCAGCTGCCTCCCCCTCCTCTAGATCTCCCTCATTCATCCTCAATACTAGACTCCTAGAAGATGAGGACCTTCGCTCTGCCCTAGACTTTATCAGACTGTTTAACAAAAAGAATATGAACCAGCTCTCTAGTACAGATGAATGGAATGCAAATATTAAAACTTGGACCATCCTTTGTTAAACAGTGGGCAAAAAGAAGGCCAAGGATGCTAGGAGGATAGAAAGATTACTTCAGGAGGATCTATGTACTGCGGAAATGAATCTTCAGAACTCCCCTAATGATGAAAACCTCACTTGCACTCTGATGACAGTCAAAGATCACCTCAAGAAGTTTCAGAACCAAAAAATTAAAGGACTAAAAACTAGGTCCAAACTAAATTGGTTGGACTCAGAAGACAAGGGTTCCAAATTCTTCTTCCATATGCTCAAAGTTAAGGAGGCTAAAGAGAATATCAATGCTATATGGGATAACAACACTCATATCACAGACTCCCAGGGGATCCTAAAATGCTTCTCCCACTATTATGAGAACCTTTTTACCTCAGATGAAGTAAATGGCGATTAGAAACATGCTAGAGAGCTCATAAAGCAATTGACCCCACCCAAACTTAATGATGAGGACTTTGAGTTTGTAGGGCGCCCTATCTCAAGAGAGGAAATTGCTATGGCCATCTCCTCTATGGGCAATGACATCACAGACTCCTAGGGGATCCTAAAATGCTTCTCCCACAATTATGAGAACCTTTTTACCTCAGATGAAGTAAATGGCGACCAGAAACATGCTAGAGAGCTCCTAAAGCAATTGACCCCACCCAAACTTAATGATGAGGACTTTGAGTTTGTAGGGCTCCCTATCTCAAGAGAGGAAATTGCTATGGCCATCTCCTCTATGGGCAATGACAGATCCCCTGGACCAGATGGATTCCCAGTGGAGTTTTATAAGAAAAACATTGAATGGATTGTAGGAGACCTTCATGACCTATATCTGGAGGCTATTTCGAAAGGAACCCTAGGCAAAGAGATCAACCAAGGGCTTATCAAGCTCATCTCTAAGGAGGGAGACAAGACCTTGATTAAGAACTTGAGGCCTATCACGCTACTAAATGTATCCTATAAAATACTGGCCAAAGTAGTAGCAAACAAGTTAATTGGAACATTGCCAAAAATTATTAGCCCTACCCAAACAGGCTTTGTTAAAGGCAGGTTTATCCTTGAGAACTTGGTGACCTACTGGGAGTCACTTGAATGGGCGAAGGTCTCCGGCCAGAATGGGGCTATGCTATTAATAGACTTTGAGAAGGCATATGACAGGATAGATTGGGGATTCATAATTCAGATGCTAGCTAGTCTGGGCTTCCCGGAGTCCTTCTGCAAGATTGTTCAGACACTACTTAGTGATGCCAATGTAGTTGTGGAAGTAAACGGATTAAAATCTAATAACATCATTCTCTCTAGATCAATCAGACAGGGGTGTCCTCTTGCCTCGGCCCTATTTGTCCTAGCTGCGGATGCTATGCACTATATACTAAAGGACTTCAGCCTATCCCCTATGGTCAAAGGAATTTCACTCCCTAACAAAGAAGAAATCATTAATATCCAGTTTGCGGATGAAACAGCTATTCTATTCTCCCTGGAGGAGGAAAACCTAACACATCTTCTTCACAACATTGAGATCTTTTGCAAAGCCTTAGGTAGTAGAATAGCCTTTCATAAATCTACCTTACTAGGATGGATTGACTCTCCTCCTATCTGGCTATCTAACTTTGATCTAAAGTGGGGAGGCCCAGATACCACATGGGAATCCCCTTCTTTGTCTCCCCGAACTTGAAAGAAATGTGGGAATGGTGTAGAAATAAGGTTGACAAGAAGCTCACAAAAGAACCGGAACTTCCTGTCCCTAGCAGGTCATTTTCAGGTCTGTCAGAAACTATTATCTTCATATAACATATATTGCTCCTCAACCTGGTTATTCAGCAATTACCAATTCAACTACATACAAAAACAAATCAGGAACTTCCTTTGGTCAGATGGGAAGGGCAAAAGGAAGCAACATGCTGTCAAATGGGATTGGTGTATCAAATCTAAGATGTAGGGAGGTATGGGCCTCAAAGACCTCAAACTTCAAGGAACTGCTCTGGCTGCCAAATGGATTTGTAAAGCCCTTGATGGAAACAAACCCTGGAAAGTGCTTGTTAGAAACAATATTCAACGCTTAACCGCAAAAACTGGAAAAAAATGGAAGAACCTACCCATTGGAGACCTGATTGCTGGGAATTTTGAGGTTTCCCCTGCGGGGTAAGAAGTCTTCAAGTCTATATGGAAGGCTTGGAACCATGTTAGACAATACATCAACAATAAAGACATCCTAGATCAGAAGGGCTCTCTCAATCTGGGAAGGTCTATATGGTGGAATGCTCTGCACAATGGGAAACAACTTGCTTGTCTTCAAGGATGCTCTGCCCTCAAATGGAACAACCAGGGAGTGATCACATTTGAATAGATTCTGGAAGATGGCATTTTGATGTCCTGGGAATCTCTCAGCTCTAAATTCAACCTTCCCCTCTCCCAGGCCAGAACCTAAAGTATCCTTAAGTCTGCACTTGCTCTCATTCTTCCCTCTTCTATCCCCTCCTCTCCCTCCCCTCTAGCCTCCCTCTGTTGGATAGATGGCTCTCCCCTCCTGCTAACCAAGGCCAAAATGATTTACTCGGCCCTTTCTGACTCTGTGGATATCCTTGACCACCTTAACAGCTCCTGGAACCTATCCTGGGGTTCAAAACAATGGCATACTAGCCTCTCGAGATTCTGGTCTAATCCAACTGAACCAAAAAAGAAATTTTTTACTTGGAGACTCTTGCTTCACAAACTACCACTTAAGGATAGCAATGGTGACCCCCTACTGTGCAAATTTTGTCGTGTCCCTGAACCTGTATACCACATTTTTTTAATTGTCATTTTGCCAAAGAAGTCTGGAATCTGTTTGGTATCTCACTTAATAACAACTGTTTTACTGTTGATGAGATGGTATTTGGTTATGTTAGAGGTGGCAACAAACATGCTAATCTTTTCTGGTCTGCTCTCTCCTTGGAAATTTTGTGGATCATTTGGAAATTTAGGAATGATGATGTGTTTAATGGAAAGAGTAGGAACCTGTTGACGTGTATTTTATACACAATCATACACAGAATAAAATACCAATAGGCATCTTATCCTCTCTTGAGAAAATAGTCTCTAACTGCTGAAGATCTGCAAAAAGGATCAGTTAGATGGACTCCAAGGTTCTTTTAGTGGGGTCTCCACGTGTGGACAAGCTTTTTAGTGGTATGATGTGATTTGCTGTTTCCTCCAAGGGGTCTTACGTATTCAAAGCTCGAAGATTTTACTAAACTAAAGGAACTTTCAAAAAAAAAGCAAAAGATAGGGTTTAAGAGGTCTAATCTAGCCTAACCCTATGAATGACTTAGCATGGACGAGACTTGGCAAGACTCAACCAACTTCAATTTTGCCATAAGATAACAACTCAATTGAAATTAGTGCGATCTTCTAAGGTAATAATGATGTTCAATGCATCAAAGACCAAGGACACTACTACGAAGGTACATATCCTAGATACGAAAATGCTTGAAGGTTAAGGACTCAAAATGTTCTCCAGTCGACCACGCAAGGCGTTCCTACAATCAGCAAGAAGCTAGTGGTTTGGATTGCGAATCCTACCAAATATCAAATCCCACACTTAGTCTTTCAAATTAACAAACTACTTTGATAGAGCGTGATTCAAGTACATCCAACAACCATGAAGATAACTTAAGAAATTTGCAACAAAACACCATAACTTCAATATTTTATTGATTTCCAAGTCATCATATACAACAATTGCTTGAATTTCTCTCTTCAAGACTCAATCTTGCTACAAAATAAAAATTGCTTCTAACTCTAATCTCTCTATTTCACTCTTATCTGACTATTCGACTATTAACTATTACCAAATGAAATGAAAAATGGGGGTATAAATAGCATCCCCAGTTACAATGAAAGGTCCAGATTGAAAATAAATCAACGGACAAGATCATGACACCTAGACCCTAATTAGGGTTTGTTACAAATGACCTCCTTTTTACTGAACAATATTAAATGCATAGCCAAATATTAAATTCGGCACAAAAATCTAGGAGGTATCAACCAATGAGAAATAAGATGTCATGTCATCTGTAACAACATTTCATCTAGAATCTTATTCCCTTTCCAATTCTCTTTCTTAGCATATGCAATGAATTTTGTCACGATTCCTTCGATTTCTGTGATTGGAATCTCGGGAAGATTCTTGATACTCTCTTCTAAGTGAATGACCTGATCGAATGCATCTAGAAGAGCTGCGTCCCAAGTAGGTTCAAGTTCCTTCGTTCTATCAATCAGGAGCATGGTGGCATACATCTGATCATACTGCTCATCTGTAACATCTGCGTCCTTGCGAAAGATGATCTTGATTCTATCCTCAAATTCCTGGATATCCACATCTGTCTCGACCTCGATCCTTCTGCCAAGAATGGTACGAAGTACCTCAAATACTTTGTCCTGGATCGGATTGATCACCTCCTCAACTTGACCACATCTAACACTGATGTCCTCGAAGAGAACACTCTTTATATGGAGTAAGGTTGACCACTGAAACAAACTGTGAGAATCACCTTCTAAGATCCTCTCCTGCGCTAAAATTCTTCTGCATGTATGTCTTATTATTTTCAAGACAGGGATGACAACGTCCTTGGTATGGGCAAATGCAGCTACTGTTGCCATCAATCTGTGGATAATCTCAAGAACTTGGATAGCCTGATGAATGATCTTCGACATCCTTGTAACAAACTCTATGGCCACTGTATGAGATCTATCCATCCAACTACATGTACGCTGGACCAGGTTCCTGAATCTTTCTGCTTCATTGATCGATTGAAGGGACAATGCCTGCACTGGTGATCTAACTGGATCCTGACGTCCCAAAGGCTCGTTGATGTGACTGAAATATGTCCTCCATGCACCTCTCTCTCTCTCAAGCTTTCTATTCTTTTCCACTTCTTCTCTAAGCTTGTCCTTCAATGCCTCAAATGTGTCGGTGGCATCATCTAAAGTCTGCTCTGCTGTGGATGGTCCTAACTCAAAAGTCTGTATATCATAATCCTCTGCTAGGATCTCACCCTCATATTTATCTGCTGCCGGTGTAGCTATCTGCAGTTTTCTAGACCCAGTCTCATCTCGAATCATCTTGGACATCTTTGTAGCCTTCTTCTTCTCTGTTGTCATATGTGAACGTCCAACAAGGCTCTCTAAGTCAATTGCATTGTCCTCGTCCTCAATTACGATCACCTTGGTTAATCTTTCCTTCAACCAATCTGGGATATTCGATCTTGTCTCTTGAACTTGAATTTCTTTATGTACTATTTCTTCTTGTCTGGGAGGAGATGTTACTTCATTATCTTCTTCTAACTCATAATCTTGGAGAGATCCATCTGACGAAACATGCTGTGTCTGTCCTTCCTCCTGTCTGTCATTCTGTACCATCGACTCCATGGACTCTTCCACTCGAACTGTTCTATTTTCCGGTCTGGAAGAAGTACCTGGTGTTTGATCTTTGTTGGCACCTTGCTTTTTCTTGGAAGACTCCTTCTTTTCTGATCTTTCCTTTCTCTTTGAACCTCTCGAATGGAGATTGCCCTCACTGGCACACCGAAGGTTACCTTCACCTGAATTCCTAGGATTAGGATTGCCTTCACTAACACTGGCTCCACCTTCGGCTGGTTTTTCTTCCAAAGTAAAAGACATAGCTATGCCTTGTTCTCTCAACTTCTGATGCTGAACGTCTACCCATCCGCGAGTACAAGACAAGACTGGTGCCATCAAATCATCTAAATCCACGGCCTCGGGCTCATTCCAATCCAATCTTATTGTTTTGCTTTCTCTATCATAGGAAGACTGGATGTGCCTGCCGTTGTCCTGAGCTTGGTCGGCCACTCTGTAAATCCTACATTTCCTGATGAAATCCAAAGGCAATCTAGAATGTATCTTACGTTTCACTTCAAGATCATCTAGGAGGTTCATCATAAAATCTTCAATTTGGTGCTCATGTCTAAATCTTCTACCGACCGTCTCCTCTAAATGTCCATGTGGATCAAAGCTCTCTCTCCAAGCAAAAGATGAAAAAGAATACAAGGCTAACTCCTTCTCTGCGTCATCCATGGCTAAGACATTAGGACATACCTCAACTGAATTACCCAAAATAATAGGTACCTGGACTCCATTCTGATGTCTGTGTCTGAATGCCTTCACATATGCTGCCAACTGCCTTGTTACTTCAATTAACACAATTCTGTCTGTCGGGTACCTCGGCAACATGTATGGAGGTAAAGGACATCCATGCACTCTAATGTAAGTGAACTTGGGAAACTGAATGAACCAAGCACCGTACCTCTTGATGAACTCCTGGGCATCTTGAGATAATCTGTTGTGAATTCCACCTTGCAATGTCCTTGTGATGTTCATCGTGAAAGTATCATTGACTAACTTGTAGTTCTTTCCTGGCGGATGATGCAAGTAGGTATAGGATTCACAAGCTCTGACCTCGCCGGGTCCTCTTCCAATCACTCCTCTGTGAGGTAGTCCTGCGTACTCAACGCTCCTGATTAAGGCATAGATGACGTATGAACTCATGTGGAAGGACTTAGTAGCCCTGAGTCTTCTCAACTGTACGTCTAAGCAATGGCTAATTATCCTAGCCCAATGTATCGTACCCTTTCCTTGAACAATCACCTGGATGAAGTAAAACATCCACTTCTCAAAATAGAAGGCATGAGGTGCTCCTGTAACTCTGTTGAGCATGGTAATCAAATCTCTGTATTCCTCCTGGAAATCAATCCGGTGTGGTGTGTTCGGTACCTTGCTTAGACGGGGACGACTCTTGAGTAGCCAGTTCTTGTTGATTATGCTTAGGCAAGCATCTGGATCATCATCGTACACTGATCTGGCTCCTTCAATGCTCTTGTATATCATGTCCCTGTGCTCTGGAAGATGGAAGGCTTCACTTATGGCTTCCTCTGAAAGGTACGCCAAAGTGTTTCCCTCATTGGACACAATTGTCCTGGACTGTGGATTGTAGTGACGGGCACACTCGATCATCAACTCGTGGCACTGAATAGCTGGAGGAAAACCGGCCGCCTTAATGATGCCACTCTCTATTATTCTCCGGGCGACAGGTGATGGCTTGCCGATGTAAGGGACCTCTCGGAACTTCTTCGTGCTAAAGTTCCCCAAGTTGGTATCTCCAATGTTGCTCCACTTCGACACGATCTTGGTCTCCACCTCTTCGGTCTTCTGATCTTCTTTCATGAGAGCTGAGCGGCTGGTGGATGCTCCCGCCTTTGGGGTTGCCATACCTACACAACATTTCATTATAAGAACTAGATTTTGCAATAAATAGCGTAAATAAGAGAGAGAAGTTTTTAGGAAACGTCATGATAAGTCTCTAGAGTTATCATTTCCTAAAAAACAACGATTGAGCTAAGAGATTCAAAATTCAAAATTTCAAAATTTGAAATACGACGATGAATGAATAAAGCAATAATAATTAAATCGCCATACCTCGATAGAGAGCTAACTCTAAAATGCAAAAAGGAAAAGATCGCCTAGGGAAAATTGGAGGAGTAAAATAGTCTTCAATGTGGTCTCCTCAAAATCGACTTCGCCACCTTTGGATTTCAATGTGATCTTCAAGTATCGCCTTTGGCCTTGTCTTAAATGGATGTTCAAATTCGCCCTTGACAAATCGCATCAAATAGATCTTCAAGTTCGCACCACCCTTGATGTATAAAGCGCCACCCTTTGGATGAATGAAATTCGCACCACCTTTGGTCTTCAACGCAATTCACACTCCACACTTGATGATATTAGCGCCACCTTTGGTTTGAAATAGCACTTCTTTCCTTCTCTTCAAGATCGCATGTGAAAGGATAAAAAAAAATAATGATGTGAAAATGAACATTTCACTCCCCTTATATATAGCGCTCACACCTTTTCATCCCCTAGGCCGACTTGATAAATAAAACCATTTTTCAAAATGATTTTAAATGATTTGCAATAAAATAACAACGCCGACTTGCTTAATTGAGCGCTCTAAATTCGATTTTATATTAATTAATTAATTAATTATTAATGCCTTGCGTTTGCAAATTTCGATTTTTTAATTAAGGCAAAAATAATTAATAAAAGATAACGCCATATTAAATGCTAAATAAAAATGGATTTTCAATTTTTTAATCGATTTAGCATTTAAGGAAATTTAAATTTGTTTATTTGGCGCCAAAATATGAAAAAGGAAGGGACGTACCTCATCGCTCTGGTCCCTTGGAGAGGGACAGGAGCGATTCAACATTTTTGTCCTGATTTTGCATTTCTTACGTCCAACTCCTTCATCTCCACGTTGAAAATCGATCATCTTGATAGGTTCTTCGCATTTGATTGCTTTGCATGTGTGCTTAAGTGCCTTTTGAGTGTACATCGCCCTGGTCCTTGTCCAAAGGACAGGAGCGATCTTCTTGTTTCCACGTCCATCTTGCATCTTTTAACTTCGATCTTTTATTGTTGGCGAATAACATCCTTTGTTCGTGTCTTTTGCGCTTATTCCATTTGCTCGCATGAAGTTTTGGGCGTATTAAAGGGATCATCGCCCTTGTCCCTTGGAGAGGGACAGGAGCGATCCATGTTTTCTCCTTGACCTTGTCAACTTTAAACCTTGATCTTTGTTGTGATGTCCTTCAAACGTCGTCCTTCACCTTACCTAACCTCGCCTAGCTTGGATCTTGAAGGAAAATGAGTGCTTTTGATAGTATCGCCTTGGTCCTTGTCCAAAGGACAGGAGCGATGGGAGCTTTTCACCTTGATTGGCAATGTTTGGACGTTGAAAAACTCTTGCATTTATCTTCAAACGATGCCTTGGACCATGCATTACTTTATGAAATCTTGTTCTTACGTAAATCTTGCACAAAATGACCAATGCATCTAATATCGCCCTGGTCCCTTGGAGAGGGACAGGAGCGATCTATGTCCTAGGATGCGAATTTCATCATTGTGACGACCTTTTAATGTTTGTGCTTGCTAAAGACGCCTTGAAATGTCCCTCGCCACCTTGTCTTGACTTGGATCGACCTTGAACTTGCATAGGAAGTAACATCACCATTGTATCGCCCTGGTCCCTTGGAGAGGGACAGGAGCGATCCTCCTTTTGTAGCCTTTATATCACTTTATCAGGTTCCAAGTCTATATTCAACGGATTCGTCTTTCTTCACTCCATTCGTTCATGCCTTAACATCATCTGTAACTTTGCAAGAAAATCATTTATATCAAAAATCGCTCTGGTCCCTTCTTGAGGGACAGGAGCGAACTAGACATTTAGGACCTTTGTGGATGTCCAAAAAATCTTCAATTTGTATTCAATGCGTCCATCTCATGTTTTCCCTTGTTTTTGAACGTAAACTTGCCTTGACATTTGCCTGGATTCTGTCTAATGAAGGAAATCGCTCTGGTCCCTTGGAGAGGGACAGGAGCGACAAGGTACCTCGCCCTGGTCCCTTGGAGAGGGACAGGAGCGAACTTTGCATTCTGGGTTATTCTCCTTCATTTTTGCATCTCAAATTATATTCATTTGGCAAAGCATCTTCCTTCGGACCCTTTCAAATTGTTAAGTCATCGAAATCTTGCAAGGACAAGGCGAAATTTGATTTGTAGCTCCGGTCCTTCACTGAGGGACAGGAGCGATTTCCCTCCTGGAGGCATTTCTGTGCTCATAAAAATCTTCAATTTATATTCAATGGAAAGATATCGCCGTTCTCCATCACTTCCAACTTGAAATTTGTCTGGACTCTGCAGGGATGATGAGATATTTGAAAATGAGCTCCCGTCCTTCACTGAGGGACAGGAGCGATTTTGCTCCTACAGGCCAAAATAACATGATTTTTCACATTTTAACACTTCACGAGGTGAAAACAAATCAATTCCAATGCCCAGGATCAAAATAAAAAAAGGTCAAAATTTGGTCAAAATATTCAATCGGACAAAAATTCACATTTCACTTTCAATACTTAGACAAATTTGAGCTCTGCATCAACATTCCAATTGAAAATTAGACCATTTTGGCGAACTCATTGCATTCAAAATTTGCATCCTAGAAAAGGAAGCTCAAAAGCTCTCAAAAACGACTGGATTTTGGCCTGAAAAGACAAAAATAAAAACCCTAAGGCTTGACCCGAAATCCAGACAACTAACAAACTAACAAAACCCTAAAAACGAAAGCGAAAACGAGCGAAAAACAAGCAAAAAGAGGGGGTCCCCATTTGCGATGGGGCGATGTGTGAAATGGTCACAACAGAACCTCATTGAGTCTGTTAGGAGACTCATCCGCTACCTTGTTGATATGCAGGTCACAGTGGTACTAAGACTGGAGGAAGACAAATTTGACAGGTGGCTAAAGAATGGAACTACCCTCGTCTTCATTAGAGAGCTTTCACATGGCTTCACGTGGGATCTCATGGGAAGCAACAAAACTCATTTTGAACAGGGGCTGATGAGATTCATGCAAGAGATGGAGGCACGGCAACAGAGAGAAGACTTCAGTGAGTTGGAGCTGGAAGGACTACCCTCCCACCCCTTCAGAGGTCAGTTTGCCGAAGGAAATGTGCTGATCTGGTACGAGGGAGAGCTAGGTTGGACTGCATGGCTCCCCCCTATGGGCGACAACAATGATCCTGATTCCTCCTTTGTGTTTAGTTAGTTGTATACCCCATGATGCATTTTGATATGTCTATCATTTTGTGTAATTTTGTAACTCAGCTCCAATGTATATGAACTTATATCATGACTCGTGATCCCGCCTGATATAGCTCCTGCAATTTATGTTCTAACTCTATAGCTGGCTGCAAGGTGTCCAACCAAGACTCTCGAATTTTGTAACTGTTGTTTATATGATGGTTAATATAAAAAATTAACTATATTAAAATATTAAATTCTAATTTATTAAAAATAATATTAAATTGTAATATCGTAAGCATTACAATTTCTAACAAAAACTTAATGTAAATAAAATAAAATTATTAACTCTATTATTAAAAATGTAAAAGATTTTTTAAATTAATAAATATTTAATTTATTCTATCTTATAAATTAATAATTTAAAATTAAAATAAATATGTACCCTACCTGCAAAAGTTTCTGCTGGATTATGGGAAAGTACCTACGAAGTCTTAAGCCGTCGAAACTTTGTAGGCCAAACGAATTGTGTTTAGCATTTTCGTCGGATTTAAATGCTTTTTTTGCAATTTTGAATCAATATAATGTACGCAGTCCCAAACAAATCTCGCATGCTGTCATGGCCGAAAAACGACAAGGTCTACTTTTATATGAATTGTTGGCACTCTTTAGAGTTTTATGGGGGTCGTGGTTTGCAGCAAACTACAACACGATGATTTCTGATTTAACGCACGTTTAGTCACGATGTTAATGCAATTTTTAGCCGACTAATACGCTAAATAATTGTTGACTGGCGTTCAATGATTTTTAAGCAAAATCCGTGATTTTTTAGGGGAATAAATCATTGCCGGGTGTGATTCAATAAAAATCGTGATTAATCGGGTTTTTTTGCAGACTTTTGCTTCTTTTGTTAGAACTACTAACTAACATTATAAAAATGATTCATCATAGTTATTCAATTGCTAACAACCAAACCAATAGTTGCAACTAACAATATATATTCACTCCCAAACCAACATAAGCTAAACATACCAAGAAAGCTCTTCACACTACCAACTTCGAATTCTGAAAATACCAATAACACACTAGAAAACATAGACCAGCAAGCTACGGACACACTAAAATGCTGACAACTCGCCCAAAACAACTCCGAATGACTTGAAAACAGAAGCAAATGAGAGATATGACAGAGACGATATAACTAGAACCTCAAACCTGCATCATAGGCGCGAAAACCAAACAGCACATGACCCGAGGCAGCCAAGGAATGGTACGGCCCAATTGGGAAGTACGATTTGCAATATAAAATTCAAATCAGCAAATGAGGATCCGCAAATTGGTAGACTCCATCGCCTAGGGGAAAGAATAATCAGAGCCAATACCCAGAATAACTTGGTGAACACACAGGGACCCACGAACAGATTTCTACTTCAGCACACACACCAACCAACAACATGAATACTCGGAAAACACTCCAAATATCTGAAACTGATACACAAATCTGCAACATTGTTCCTCAAATCTACTCCTCTGAATGAAGAGCAGTCACAAGCTCAAGTAGTTGCTATATTGCAAGCAAGAAACCAAGCGGGAGCTAGGAGGTATGCATTCCCCGAAGCTTCACTCCAAATTTCGGCAGCACTTCGTTATATTTTCTTCATGGATCCCCCAAATGAAGGCCAAGGCACTTATTTATAACCTTCTCCCCAAATCGAATTTCTTCTCCCTCTAATATGGGATTAAACAATGGCATTCAAATTTCCTTTAATTTTTTTCATTTCAATACCTCACCAAATCGCCCAAGTCACATCCACCTTTAATCGCCACTTTGATAAATATAATGATTATAAAATAATATTGATGAAATTCTACTTTGGCGTCTCAATATGAAGGTGGAATATTTCGCCAAATAGACTTAGGATAAAAATAATATTTCCCTTCTCTAAGTCGTCTAAGATCATTGCAGAGTCACCTTATTAAAATTGCCAATAATGTGTAAAGTGAGTGCTCAACAATGACTTATAAATAATAATATAACTTAGGCAATCTTAGTTAGAAAATCGTTCAAGTTGCCTTAAGTTATAATTTAATAAAAAACACCATGGCGACCCCTTGATGTCACAACACAAATTACGTCTAGGCCATAGGGAATAATAAAGTATTAAAAAAATACTTTTTCCTTCCAAAAACTGAATATTGCCAAAATGAGTTGAGGCCAAGGTACTGAACTACATTGCAGAAAATATTCATCTGAGTTCGAACATAGGATCCTGCCAAAAATAACATTGCCAGACAGCCACTTAGTTGAGATGCAAAAGCCCTGCCAAAAATAGCACTACTAAAAATAGTACTTACTATAAATAGCATACTACTAAAAATAGTGTGTCAAAAGTCATTTTCATCACATTCTGAGCAGCAATCATGGCTTGCTAAAAATAGTAAGTCCAGAAATCATCTCCGAAGAATTTGCCTGTCAAACCACGTTGGAGCTCTAAAAAACCAAAAAAAACCCTATAAAGAAAGCAGTCGTCAGCCTGTCGCAATTTACTAAAAATAGTAAATTCAGAAATCTTCTTTGATTGGAATGTATGTAATACCCTCCTAAAGCTCGCGAAAAACCCAGAAAGAATCTAGAGAGAAAACTATAGAACTCCTGCAAACACCTCTCTGAAAACCTTCCTGAAGACATAAACCCTAATTTAGTCTCTGGTTAGCCTACGGGTTTCCAAAATAGGCTAACACTCCATCCATAATCTAGAACTGAGAAGGGGACATTACTTGTCTCACCTAGGTCGGAGTTTGAGAGAGTTGTGCATTATTCTGTACTCGTTAGTGCAAAAATTTAGATAGCTCAAACACAGACCTAAATGTAACTTTCAAAACTTGACAACCTTGGGACTCCCAACAACAGTATGCACTTCGACCATCATTTGTTGCTCTTAACAATTTTAGTGATCATTCTGACATTGTAGAGCAAGACCTACATGAAGCACTTGCAATTCCGTCACCACTCCAACATTTTGCAACTTTTCTTGCATTTTTGACAATTTTGATGACAACTTTGCAATATTTGAGCAACTTAGCATCATTAACAACATTTGCATGATTGCCATCACACACCTCCTCAACCTTGTCCTGACAAAACCTATCCTCTCACAAGCAAAGGCTAACGACGCTTAAAAAACTATTGCGAAGCTAAGCAAACTAACAAAATGACAACCCTAAAAAGTGAAAAGTGGGGTTCCCCATGTGCAATGGGACAATGTGTGAAAACGTCACAACACATGGTAGAATGTCATCCCTCTTACGCATGTTTTTGCAATGTTAAGTGATCTCATTTGTTGGGGAATAATACAACTGCTATCTTTTTATGTATTGTAAGAGTGAATTATTATTGGTTTATTTGGGGTCTTGTAGGTTTATACGCAGTCAATGCTGACATGAACTTAGTGACAATTCTTGGGATTCATAGCATTTTAGGTATGGCTTCTTAAAGGTCTGTACAACAGGACAATGAACTGTATGAGATGCCAATATTCTGGTTTCTGCATGGAAGGTGCTAATTATGTTTCTGCCAGCAAGGATGGAGGAGGATGTTGCCAAAGGTGTACAATAATTGTGTTTGGCCTTGATATGCAAAGCCAGCAACTTTGATAGACATGTTCTGTGCCTGTGCTCCATAAGTAGCTTTAGTGCTAAGTGATTTTAAAATCAAAAGTTTCAATATTCTTGGATGACAGTAGAAATGATACAAATCAATGAGGTTATAATCGATAAGTTAACATTGTTGTACAAAAAACTTACCTAAAGGCTGAAATTTTTCTTGTGAAGGCTGCAGATGATGCTACAGTGATGCGTTTTTTGCGTGCACGAGATTTCAATGTGCAAAAAGCATCTCAGTTTTTCCTGAAATATCTGAATTGGAGACGGGCATTTGTACCTCTTGGCTATATTCCAGAGTCAGAGGTCTGTAATGAGCTTGAAAAGAAGAAGATTTTTATACAAGGTTTCGACAAACAAGGGCACCCAATTGGAGTAATTCTTGCTGCAAGGCATAACAGTGACAGGGACCTAGAGGAGTTTAAACGTAAGTGGCTCTTTTGAATCCAAATCTTATATTTAATAACTGTTGGATCTTCTGAATCCTGGACTCTTGTATAAATTAACTTATTGTATTTAATAGTCTGCAATATTAATGGTTGTCTTGTCTGTTTCTATAGGTCTTGTTGTCTATGGATTTGACAAAATATGTGCCTGGTAATTTCTCACAACTTTTTATAGTTTTACTTGCGCATTATTTCTAAGGTTAACCTGTTTTGGGTTTTGGTTTTACCTCCTTTAAGTTTGCCATCTTTTCTTTTGCTTCTAATATATATTATATCATGTGTGCTTTTTGGCTCCTGGGTTCTGTGCTACCCTATTACTTTTTAGTATGACTGGATTTATTTAATCTGATTGACTCACTTTGGTCAAATGTGGATATTAATATAATTTGTCTGATTTTCTTTCTTCTTTCTGCATAAGGATGCAGTCCAGACAGTTTCTACTTAGGAAATTTCATGTTGTCTAAAGCCTAAATGTTCCAGTGATGTATTTGCTTTTAGCTGAGGCCATATAAAGAAAAAGACTAGGAAATAAATTTACCTGGAGTAATGTTTATTCAATCTGTGCAGCTTGCCAAGCGAACAGGAAAAATTCACCATCATCGCAGATCTTGAGGGCTGGGGCTACAAGAATACAGACATCCGTGCTTATCTCGCAGCACTTGAAATAATGCAGGTGAGCTTTGTTTCCAACAAGTTAAATGTGGGTCATTTGTGGCATTAATAACATTCTTTCTTTATCTCTTTGTAAATTGTTCAAGGAGATTCATGCAGTGGAATTTGTTACAGTTATATCTCTAAAACCTATGAATTAGTTTAAACTTAAATTACTCTATGCTTGTACGTACAGAAGGATTCTTCCTTTATCTGTAATCAAAATTTCCAGTTAAATAATTTTGTTAGTTTTATTGCTAATTTTGCGTTCATTTGAATTCTTGTTTTTGCTCAATTAGGGAGACATCACAAAGTGAGATTTCTTTACTTCATGTTCCTGTTCTTAAACTCCAGCAATATTGTACTCAGATCCTCTTGTGTTTTCATGAGTCTTTGTGCAATGTGGCTTGTTGCCTCTGTTCTTTTAAATCTATTAATCTTAATCATCTTGTGTCAGATATCTAGCTGCCACAGGAAATGGCTCTCACTTTTTTACCTTCAGAACACCCTAAGTGGATGCTTGCGTTACATTTGCCTCAAAATTTCCTATCTTATGCTCTTAGAATTTAGGCAGATCAGGTTTTAAAAAGGATTTTTATGTGACTGAAAAAATGTATACAGATTCAGACATCTTCTCCCTGTCTGATCAGATCCCTGTGGATGATGATTTTTTTGTGGTGGCTGATCTTTGGGGTGCTGCAGCACTGTTTACACTTGGCCATGGTTGTGGGTGGTGTTTTG